>NW_026916231.1:1800000-2337500 GCF_034315485.1 Pezoporus occidentalis
ACTAAGTGTTGCATACTGATTGATGACAGATAAAAGCTGGCCCGAAAAACTCATCTGGCTGCCCACAAAAAAGACAGCAAACATTTCATAATAAAATGCTGCCTCGCGTCATACAGGTTTTAAAACAAAATAGCAAACAAAAGGGAATATGGAACTGAAGAATTGATCTGGGGCACTGCTACTCCATCTTTACCTTTGTGCATTTTCAACCGTAGGTATCCCACACCAAGCAAAACCCAATGTCAGATTTACTGTCTCACCTTGACTTGGCTTTGTTCAAACCCAGGATTTGTTTAACAGTTAAACTGAACTTAACCAGACAATGTGTTTTGTCCTTAACCCTGGCAGTCACTAGGTATGAGCCAGTGTCTACAGAGCTTATAGAACAGGGTATAAAGCATACTTCTGCAAAGTTTGCTTTTCGGCCCACAATTAATTCTGGGTTAGTTTTGACCTCTAAGGCCCACCCTGCTTTGAATTCTGTATATATTAATAAGCTCATTGCATTTCGACTTGGCAGATGCAGAATCTAAAGAGGCAAGACTTGATGTGTACATCTGGCTGGGGGTGAATGCACATGGGATGTGCTTGCAACTGTGCAACTGCCAGCTAACCATCTGGTATGATCTGTAAGTGAGGGTGATGTCAAAGTGCACCCTCCTTGCCAGATCCTCTGAAAATTCACACCTGCATCTCAATACAGGACAACTTCAAGAAAAATAGTTTTATTCTCTAGAACTAGTTTCTCACCCTCTGCTCAACAAAGCCCAGGTCTGTTGTTTCTCAAGACCAGCTTTAAGGTTTATTTTCTTTCCCTCAGGTGTTATTTTTCCTTTTTTTCAGAGGAGGTTCTTGTGTTGGACAAAGGCTTTCTTGCATTGATGAAGCAGATTTGGCTACACTGGTTAACACAGGATTAGCATCTGTCTAGCAGCAGGGATGCACTGTGACATGTCTCAAGGACAGCTGTAGAAAGAGGACTTTGTGCAGACATTCTATACTTCTCTGTTAAAGTGTGTAACTTTCTGTACATGCGGTCCATATATACACAGGGTGAATAAGTGTCACTTTGTAAAGCATTTCTGTAGCTCTCTTTCTCTCACCTCTGCTACCTAATGGTTCTGCTGTTTTTCAGACTCTCTATATCCATCCAAGTGAGACAGGATGTCCTGTAAAACTAACACCTCTGGAGCTGTCTTTTTTTTTTTAACTTTTTTGTTTTTACTTTTTTTTTTAATTTGGTAGGGCACTTTATTTACTTATTTTAAAACATTCTCTTCGTGAAGCCCTTACACAGGGACTATCATTAAAGTTCCTGCTACCTTTGGCAGGAGTTGGGTTTTACAAGTATGAAGAGCCCTATGAAAAGACAGTCTTCTTTACAAAAATTGTATCAAAGTGAATATTCCAAGTTTTCTGAAAGCCTTGCTGTTCCCTCACACTCTGTGAGCCTTTTCTTCATTGCCAGTACCAGTCAAAGACGTTAAGGGAATGATAAGGATGACTATGCTAGTCAAGGTTTCTGGGCCCTGGGGGCACTGTAGTCCTTCCTGGCCTTCCCCAGCCTCCCCTGGGGTCATCTTCTACCCCTGACCACAGCCCAGCACCCCATTTCAGTCTCTGCCATGTGCCATGTTGTAGTTGTGCCCTGCCCAACCCTTCCTCCTGTTGTTTTGCCTTACAGCTGATTTTGTAACATACCTCTAGGAAATCAATTCAGTTTTAACCTGCTGATACAATGCTGAATATTCTCATTATTCATAAATATCTCAATTTTTTCTTCTAGAAAAAAAAAAATCGTGCTACTATATACTTCTGATTATAAGATTTGTAGACTAACTGTACTTTGTGATAGATAAACTCTGGTAAAACATAGCAAAGACTTTAAGTTTCCTGTGCTGTCATTAGGACATTCAAAACAAGATGGACAATTATATGGACAATATACTGTAATACAAATCACTGTTTCCTTCAGAATGCTCCTTTCCTATCTATCTGAGCTTTCTTCTCTTATATGGGGTGCAACGGGCCTAGCATGGATATAGAAAACACAGCAATACAGATATCACTGCTACCTCAGTCTCCAGTGTTAACACCTTTTGTGTTGTTCTGTTACACTGTACTTTTGAAACAATATAAAATCTCGGGCACTGGGTTTAAGACAGTCTCTCATTTTTGGGTGTTGGATAAGAGCTCTGTAGCATGGGCTTTTGCATTTAGCTTTTGCAAAGATTGTCTCCCTTTCACTGCCATGTGTGGGATACAGAAAAAAATGCAATCTTACACTTGATTTAGTATTCTTTGACACTCACTGAAATCTCATTTCTAGAAGTATACATGTACTGACTTTTGGGGGTCTTTGTTAACGGGTGTACATGGATTTTCAGGACAGGAGAAATAAACAGCAAGCATATAAATTGATCACAGATAATATACTTTAACCTTTGACTTGCAAGCCTTTATTAGTGGTGTTATTTGTACTATCCAGCTCTGATATTAATTTAAGAATGTTCAGACTATTTACTTACAACAGTTTAGCATTTAAACCTAATAGAAACTGCATATGTTGTTGTCATCTTCCTTGCTATGATTCAGAGTATTCAGATTACAAAACAACCATCGATAACAGACAAAATAATGCATATAACATGTTCATTCTTTGTAGTAATAATAACTTAAAAAACTATTAAAATAACCACATAATTAATTATTAGCCCAGAGTTTATGTGAACCAAACTCATATCAGGTCCAAAAGCTTTTACCTTTGATAGCTCAGCAACATTATTTGCCAGTGACCATAATTAAAAATCAGGAATTGTACTCGATTGTACTGGGAACTGCAGATAGTGTTTTACAGTATCGAACTGGTCATCACTTTCTGAGACAAAGTGACAAGAAACCTTATCGATAGGAAAGTGCTGTGGGATTAAATGCTACCAAATTGTTTCATACTCCCAGCTATTACCAATTCCATCTGAAAATACAGAATATGCAATGGTTTCCACTCTGCAGAATCTCTTAGAAGACTGATAATATGGCAAAGTTTGAAACATAGGTTAAATGAGAATGGATGTTTTTCTGTGCCCTTCAGGAGCAACTGCCAGGGACCTGGGCCAGTTGCTAACATAACCAATATGCATGACTGAGAGATACACAGGTTATTTATAGATGCAAGAAAGCAGAATTTTCAGCTTGGAGGTAATTCATACACTTCAAAGCATGTTTCAGAACTAAATATTTAAATTCTCTTTTCCCCTAGAGAAAAAGAAGAGAAACTTGATAAATTTTCCCTGTGGAAATTTTGATTTTGCAGAAACTGCTTTTCTGTCACAAAACATTTTATTGAAAAAACTCTTGAACTGCTCTGGGTGCTCACTTGAAAGTAGGAAAAGAATATCTTTTTAAGTATTTCATGTGAATGGACATGAAGCTTTTGATTTTTTTTCAAGAACAGAACACTTCCAAGGGCATTTATTTCTTTGCATACAAAGTTTGAGGACAATCTAATCCTCTAGTTTTCTTTTAGTCACAGAACATTGTATTTTTTCAACTTTAAATATTAAAGTTGTTTTTAAAGAGCAAACAGTCTGTGAGATCACGAATTGTAAAAAATGTTTTGTATTATTCAGGGTAGCAATGTGCAAATGAAGAATTACCAGGGCATAGCTAACAAATTCTGCTGTTGAATATTTTGCAATAAGGAAAACATACCAGGTTTCTCTTCACATAGGGTTAACACTGTGTGAATGAATCCCTAGGATAAAGGGTAGCTGATTTCACTTTATTGCAACATGTTTTAACTTTTGTCATCTGTTGATTTTTCCTTTGGCCATCTGTAATAAGTTTTTTCAGCTGTTTCACCTCCTTCACAAGAACACAAGTTTTTTTTAAAGGACCAAAAATTGTGGCTTTTCCCTGTGACGGTAAAACCTACATCTATTAATCTACAGCAACTAAATCACTCTTTCAAAGAATGTGGCCAGAATTTAGTAATATGAAGAACCTCTGCCAAGGAAAATCTCATGGAAATATAAGGAAAATACCTGATGTTAACAAACATTCGCACTCTCACAGCAGTACTTTATCTGTATCATTGACCTGATGAAGAGCCTTGAACCAGATGCCTTGATCAGTCTCCACCTTTGTTTCCTCTGTCAATCTTTGTCTGTCTGGCTTGTTAAAATTATGCACATTTTGACTTATGTGTTTGTATTGCATTTTTTACTCAATTAAGTTCTGCTCATGGTTGGAGCTACCTGATGAAACCAATCTATACATGATGAGGGTAACAATTTTTTCCACAGAGATGGCAATAATTTAGTTTCTCCTCTTAAATGATGCAGTCTGTGCAATTCAGGTCAACCTTAAAAATGGCAATTGCCATTACTAAAATGTTAATCTTCCTTTCAGATAGGAAATCATGCAGAGAAGAAACAACTCTATGGGAATTGCTCTGAAACCTACAGGCATTATAGCTTGCTAGTACAATCTGTGCTATGGATTTTGCCCCAGTTTAGGTCTAAATTTGCCTCCTAATTCACCTACCATGCACATAATCTATCTTCTAAGGCCAGGCTGTGCACCTTGAAGTTCAAAGTTTGATGCCCTTTGTGGAAGGAGAGTCTGATGAGAAATGGTTCACCACTGGTGCTCTGATTTGTCAGCTGACTGGATACTTATGAGGTTTATTGCAATGCCCTGTTGGCTGCTTTTGCCTGTTCTAGGGAGCAGCTGAGGAAAAAGGGATAGGTGCCTCCCACCTCTTAGGAGTGAAGGCAGAGCAGAACATACAGGCAGTCATTTTCCCTCTTTGGTGAGATGTGGGACTGTTCATTGCCACCTCCCTGTTGAGTCCAGCATTGCCTGTGAAGTGCATTTCTTCTACCCCACCTGTATGCTGTCAAAGAGGTTAGTTTAGTGTCCTGGCAGAATGTCAGAGGAGCTCATCTTGCCCAGCTCTTCCTGAACAAAAAAGGCAATCACCACCTCTCACTTTTACTACATCTTGCCTGTGTGAGTCATTCTACATTCTACATTTACATAAACCTTGACTGATAGCAGCAGTTTGGGTGGAAACCTGGTGACTGCCTCTCAGTCTCAGAAAAGATCAGTGGAGCATATCAGGACTGTTCACACATGGAGATCCTGGGCTTGGTTGAGGGGTGGTAATTTTGAGTGGTTCCTGCTCTGGAGAGCCTCATGTTTTAAAATTTGCAGAGTATCTAATTTTACAGGCTGGATAAGTGCAGTGCATATGCAGAGACAATGAACTCCTCCTGCTCTGGCCATAGACAAGCAGAGCATGGCTCAAGTTTTTTTGTTTCAAGCTCACAGACTTACATTAAAGACTGACTCCTTGAGCCAATCCTGCTTCCTGAAGCAACACACAGAATAAACTACATCCATGCTCCATGGCTTGTTCATGATCACAGCCTTTTTCCCATCTGGGATGGGCTTCTTGAATCCCTTTCAACAGCACCATCACATTATAATGGACATACTGTGAAGCAGATTTGTATTTGCTTTTGAATTACGGCTTTGTCAAGCCTAAATATATGAGAAATATAAATATTCTGAGTTCATCTGCAACAACATTGTGCAGCCAGAAAACCTGGGTATCATTCTTCCAGGCCTGTAACCTAGGCCACAGGCACTAATCAGCTGCACATAGAGGCAAGTCTTCTGCAGTGTTTCCATGTGCCTGCTAGCACATATAAAAATTATCTGGGCCTAATGAGATGGGTTAGAGCAAGACTTACTGGATGTTTAGTGAGACACTGTACCTCTTGTGAATGCTCTCCATGAGATAACCAGGGCTGAAAAGCCATTTGCACTTGTTCAGCTGCCCTGGAGTGCTAGCAGGATATAAGTGGTAACTCTGTTTGCCAACTTGTTACTGGGCAAACCTTCGAGCTACTCTCAATTCTTGCCTTCACTTCAGTTTTGGTTACTTACTCTGATGTCTACAGGAAGTGTCACAGCTGACAGTTGGAAGTGCTGAGTAAACAAAATGGGCAGAAGCAGCAGCAAAATGGGAGCAATGGGAGGACTCTGTTCTGAAGCAGCTTTTTAAGAGCTTCCTTTGAGCTCATCAGGTGTACAGCTTGAGTGGACATTAGATTCTCTCACTGGATCTCCCATATAACAGAGTATATTAATACTTACTTACCCAGTTATCCTTATACTGTGGGTTGACTAACATTTATTTAGGATGACTAATCAGGTACCATGCTGGCATTCAGTGCTGACTAAGCATTCAAGAAACAGAGGCTCTAACTCAGTAATTTGATCACTCATGGTGTTAAATATTATTTAATTTGTATTATCAATATGTATTACTTCAGATATTATTTTCTGTTAGAATAAATGGGGACTTTAAGGTTCTTTAGGATTAACCATCCAATCATCTCTCTACTGTCCATGCCAGTTCTCAGGCTATGTCTTACTAAAGAATCCTCATAGGTCACATTTCTTTGTAACGCATCTTCTTTAGTCTTCACATGATGTTTAAGGCTTTTTTCAAATGCTAAATTTCCAATTTAAAACTGTGGGCTCAGGACCTGAACACATTGTCCCAACATTAATCTTTTCAATGTGCTGAGAGATATCACCTATTTGGCCCATCTAGTTACAAAGTCAAAATTAACTTCCTCATGGCATTGCATTGGAAGCTCTCATTGGACTCTTGTCCTTTCCTACCCTTTAACACTCTTCAGAGCCCCTAGTTTACAAGGTATCATCTCTCATCCTGCAGATGTATCTTTCTTGCTTCTTAAATGTAAAGAGGCTTTAAAATACTGTATCCAAAGCAGTGCAGAACAATTTGAGTGACTTATTCTCATGATCAAAAGAACTAGATAAGAAATTCCTACCTTAGAGCATCAGAAAAGAGAAAAATCTTTATTGCATAAGTGCACATGGGATGAAAACACTGAAACACAAATATTTGTACAGGGACTACATCCTTAGCTAGCATCTTATTTCTGCATTTCCATGGAATGAAAAGAGGCTCCATAGTATGTGGAACATTGCAAAACCGAAATAATTAGAAATTCAAAGGACTGCCTGCCTAAAAGCATAATTTCTTTGGTATTTATTGCATAGTTTGTGGATAAAAAATAGATAAGATTTTGTTGATTTTGAAGCTACAGGTTTTCTTCCCACTTCTCCCCCTCCCCAAATTGATCAAATTTACTGAAGTGACACATGAACATTTTTCCATTGTGACAGCCATAGCTGAAACATGCGAATCCAAGAAGTTGTTGTAGAGAAAGAGAAATGGAACATTACTTAAGAGAAAAATGCCAGACATCCCAGAAAGCAGTCAAATATTTATGCAAAATGAGTGTAGCTTTATACACTGGAACCTAACAACACAATGCTCTGTCTCACACAATACTGTCATTCATGTGCGTACATACTGCCACAGGCAAAAGTCCCACACAATGTATTTTTATACAATTGCTAGCATATTTCATTACAAGTTGTTTTTTTTAATTCCCTTATGCAGGAGATTCTCTTGATAGAGACATTCTGTCTCCCCAGAATTTCCTAAAAGCAAAAAGAGTTGCAATATAGAGAAAATGATGGAATAAAACATTACATTTCAGTTGTAAATAGCATTAGTAAAGAATATTGTTGTAACAATAACAATGGAGATACAAAGAAACCTTTTCCTCCCTTAAGAGAATTCAGAGCACACTGAGTTATATTTTTCATTCTCACAGCTATCATATAAGCAATTAGAAATACAATGAAAAGTATACAGAATTGCTAGTATTAAATTTATGATACACAGCACATTAGGACCTTGAAACATGTTAGTGTAAATAAGAACTGGAACAAACCTGTTCAGCTGAAGCACAGACCAGAAGGACCATCAATCTCTCTACCTCAAGATGCAAATACCTGGTATAATCCTGTCTACACTAGTAACAGTGGATAGGATGAGAGAAAATGGCCTACTTGAAGTTGGCACCAGGGAAGGTTTATATTGAATGAAAAAAAATTTTCACTGAAAGGGTTGTCAAGCAGTGGAACAGGCTGCACAGGGAAGTGGTGGAGTCACCATCCCTGAAGGGATTAAAAAGAAGTGTAGATGTGGCACTTAGGGACATGGTTGAGTGGTAGAATTGACAGCGTTAGGTTAACAGTTGGACTCTACAATCTTAGAGGTCTTTTCCAATCTAAATCTAAATGATGCAATGATTCTACCTCAAAAGAATATCAAAATGAAAATTTTGAAAGACTGTAAATTTGAGGAATGCTGAAGAAAAAGATATGAGATGCTTCACTTCAGTCATCTTGCACATAGGTGTGATGCAGAAGCCGTGGATGAACACACGGCAATGATACACACGAGTTGAATCCTGGACTGTAAACTTTCTATTAAACTGAAGACCTGGGCACACCATGGGCAGTATTTTCAAGGTGGTGGTACTGCCTGACCTCACTGCTGCTGGCATCAGCACTTGGAAGGCCTGTGAGTGAGGAAGGACTCAAATACACCTGAGTGTCTTCCGGTTTTACTTTCCCAGATTGGACTGACCCTCTTCACTGAGCATGCATAAGAAATGGGAAATATGGAAACATTGCCTGGTTCTTTCCTGTACAAAGAGACCAGTATTTTCCTGGGAAATAAAAAAAAAAAAAAAAAAGAAAAGAAAAAAAAATGAAATAAATCCTCTATGGAAGCATCTAGTGAGGACCCAGCTGTTTGCTTTTCTTTGAGCTACCAGAGACAATGAAATGATGAAATCTGCACACAAGACAGTGTCTGTATCATAAATGAATAAACCATTTTTTTAATTCCTCTGTGGGGGCTTTTCTGTGAAATCCAGGTGTCCTTTCCATTGAAACTCTCAGAAGATGAAAAAAAATTATACTATTCATTATCTCAGGCACAGCATTTGCATAGAACACTCTTCACACAGTGGCTCCTGTCAAAATATCCATCACTCTGCAATGTCAGATCTCTGGCTACCATGCACCACTTGTGACACCTTGACACGCGTTTTCTACATCCACTACACTCGAGCATGCTAAACATCCTATGCCACGCACCTACTTCCCCTTTATAGGACAGTTGCAGTTTTTCTTCCTTCCTCTCCCTGGCAGAGCAGCCATCTCATCCTGCTTAAAACCGATAAGACTGTATGAAAACTTCATGCCTGTATCAGAAGGGATACTCTGAATGATTTGACAGTGGCCTCACTTTATACACTTTTTTTGTCAGATCATTTTTCTGTGACATTTTTCCCAGTGGTTCACAGATACTTGTTTTGGGGGGACCCAGTTTGGTTTTTTTTTTCTTAAATTACAGACGCTTCACATAGATTTCAGTTTCATTATGAAGCATGGAATAGGTAGTGTTTAAACAAGCCTGCTCCTGTAACTTCATGCCATTTAAATGCACTCCTCCACTTTAATATCCTCTTAAATCATTTATGTATATATCACTATTGAACATACCATGCTTTACATTCCACATGTAGCGACACACGACGATTACAACAATGCAGCTAATTAAAGCTACGGGGTAAAACTCTGACCCCATTGAAGTCAAAGGGAATTTTGCATCTTACTTCAATAGAGTAACCGTTTCACCCTGAGGCCCCTTCTGTCTCACTAAGTTTCCCTGGCTGTTTGTGCAAAAAGTCCTGGAGAATATCAGGTCTCAGAGAGCCAATTAGCCAGAGACAGCAGTACAACAAAGCTTCCCTCCACTGATGCAGAGCGGGCAGCCCTTTGTCTTCAGGAAACAGGTCCAAGCTGGAGCAGGTCCAAGCTGGGTGAGGCTGTGCCTCTGAGTGGCAGGCCCCATGGGTAAAAGGTAAAGGTGGAAAGGCTGCTCTGCAGACCCAAGGCTGCAATGGGGGCAAAGCTACATGAAAGTAATTGATGGTGAGGGGAAAGGGCCTGAAGCTATGTTGCAAAGGGCAAGTGATCTGAGCACTTGAAAGGCAAATGTTTCCCTAATTGCTGTTTAAAATGACTGCTCCTGATCAGGAGTGCCAGCCTTCCCCAATGGGTGGGCCACACAGCTCCCTCCAGTTGGTGCTGAAGGGCAGTAAGGGATGGCATGTTCCCTGGGAAGGACCAGATGTCCTGCACATGCAGAGCACATGTGACCTTTTGCTTCTATTTTCTTTCTTAGGGGCTCCTTAGCAGGACAGAGTAGGCTGCTGACTGGAGGAATTACTCCAGCAGTGGCAACCCATTCCTAGTCGCTCTGTGTGCCATGGTATCCCTCAGCCTGTCCCATGACATTCAGATGTGAGTTTTTCACACAACAGGAAACAGGGTCACAGAAGGTCTGAAGCTGTGGGCTGACTCATTACCATCTCTGCCTGCCAGAAATGAGATACCAGGTGAGATCTCTAATCACCAGCAGCACTGGCCCATAGTCTGTGAAGTTTTAAAATGTCACCTGAAGAGATAGGTGCTGATATGTTCAAAATGTCCAAGGTGATAGCATCTTAGAGGATTGTAGATTGGTCTCAGTAGCCCGGTGGTGCTAGTTGTTCCAAGTGTAAAATTAGTTTCTGAAGAATGAAAGTCCATTATTGATGTGAAATATTGAAAGTTTGGACTTTTCCTTGGCACATTTTTTTTTTTTCAATGAAAAATGGATTTTGGCATGATCTGGCCTTAATATTGGATAGTACACTGCAGACCATGGAGACATTGAGAAAATGAAAGAATCATAAGATGTTTGCGAACTGTTAAAAGGTGCTTTCTGGGTGAAGTTACTCGTATTCATAGAAGAGTACACTGGGACTACTGCTCTTGGACCCAGGTAACACTGTGAAACTGAACCTAGAGAAGTAAAAGGATCCTTGAGTTTGGTATTAGATCAAGGCTTTTTGGAGGTTTTTGAGGTTCTCAAGCTTTATGAAAACCTGAATCAGACATTGTTCACCTCCCAGATAACAATGTCATTGCCTCAAGGCCTCCTTAGTGCCTGAAGTTCCTTGCCAATTTCATACTTCACTTTTCACTGTGGGAATTGAATGTGAACAAACAGTGTTCATTTTGAGATTCTTGGGTTGCAAAAGGTCAGTTCAAATTGTATAAGTCTATGTATTCATCTTTACAAAGAGATGTTTTGTTCAATCTGGACACAAAGAGATTATGAAAGCTCTTTAAACTGGTTAAAGGTGGACATGGATTCATTTATCCAGTCAAATTTGTTGTTTTTGAAGACTAGTGAAGCACTGCCTTTGAAAAATCTTTGTTGAATTGCCTTGAGGAACCTTAGTGAAATCAAAAACAATGTACTTGTGAATACTTAAAAGAGCTCTCCATGCCATGATGTTACATACTTTTTTGTCTCCATAACGCAGTTATTGAAGAGGATGACATAGAAAAGGAGTTCCACTGTATTCTTATAGTATATAAGTGATGTATACAAAATGTTATCAAACATTTTGAGGTTGTTTTATTTTTTTTTTTTTTTTGCTGAACTGCTTTAACAACATGGGAATATGTTATTCAGAAAGAAGTTCAGATTCAGAAAAATAAATCTCTCAAAATAACCATGAGCTTCTCCATCCATGACAGTGGTACTGATGAAATGCTGGAGCATCCAGGAGTGTTGGATAAACTGTAAAGAAATAACTCTGTTGTAATCCATGTCCATACCCATCCATATCATATCCACAACATGGAACAGCTGTGTAATGATCCCCTTATACGTACAGACCAAATCATGAGATTGCATAAACTTGCTCTATTCATTTCCTTTGTAGTGACTTACTAGCTAGAAGCAAAAATACTTTTTTTTTTTTTTTTTATGGTGACCTGTTTTGGGACATAGGAACCACCTACAAAAAGGTAAGAATTAGTTTTTTCTTCTAGACAAGCACAACTGGAACACCATCAGGAGACCATGACAGATGGACAGAGATCTTCCAGGTATTGCAAACACAGCCTTCATTCCTGGTTTGTACATGGCATAAGGTTTTTTAAAAGGTGTATGCTGGTGAAGAGATTTTTAGCCAACAGGAAACTACAGATCACCATTTTCCTTGTCACTGATTAGCTCTTGATCTTAGGCATCTGCAGTGTAGGGCTTATTGAACTTGCAATCATCATCAGCAGCAATGGGTTCAACTGAGCGTAACTGTAAGCAGAAGCTGTTTAGGCCAGACACAGTCACCTTCCACAAAGTATCAGGGACAAGCAATATACCTCATGTAATGATCTTTTATAGTAACATTATGATGTACTGAACTGCATGATTTCTCCCCAGTCTTAATTTCTGCCATGTGGGTGCTCTCCTTTATGGATGATAGAGCCACGTATCAACAAATACTAGTTTCTGCAAGTCCAGGGAACTGCTAGGCACAAGCTTGGTCAAACTGAGTAGCTTCTGAATTGTTGAGACCACAGCAGTCAATAAGCCCTCACGTATATGTAGACTATATGTTACAGCAGCTCCAGCTAAGAGGAATTTGGAATTCTGTATGAATTCTGCATAGCACCAACTAGAGACATTTCAGAAGACATTTAACTGAAGCGCTCATGCTTGGAGGTATGTCTTCTTAGGGTTTTATTCACTGCATTTTGGACAGATGAAAGAAAAATTGCATTACTCCCCATGCTGTAAGCAGCATCTCTTCTGCTGTCAGAGATGTGACAGGCATTTTCAGTCTGGCGCTGTTCTGTGATCATCTATCTTTTGCCTAATAAGTAGAAGCAGGTACAAGGATGTACCTCAGATGCTAACCAGGAGGAGGGGAGCCTGGGGACAGTGGCATAGACTGTGATAAACAAGTAGCCATTAGCATCTGCTGTCCCCAAGGTAGGATGGATGGATGCACTGTATTATAGGTAAAATAAGGAAAATGTAGTGCATTGGTCAAAACCCAATTCCTTTTACAGAGTCATTCAAAGTCAATCCAGTGGAATATGAACATTCACTGTTCATAGCCTGTGATTGCACTGTCACCATATGCAATCTCACTACTACCTTTGGAACAGAACTACTACTTCTGTTCCAAAAGTTGCCTTCAAAATAAGAGTTATTGAACCACATTGCATTAAGGAATTGGTTTGTTAAATGGAATGCTGTGTTTCTCTATTCCTTGGCTGATGTGAAGAACTGATCTCTTAAATAGGATCATACTTCCTTCTCTGTTATGACATAAGCACAGAAACCACTGTCACAAAGTTGCAAAGCTTTCAAACATTGGACTTCATTTTGTTGTTGTAAGATGACGGTTATACCAATATGTGGTTTTTGATTAAGCAACATCTTATTTTGCATACCTTGTTGGTGGCACCAACACTGGTCTCCTTGAGCTGCTGAAAGGGTTGATTTGCATCATGGGCAAAATGGTTCTGATGCCCAGACAGCCAGTTCCAAAAGGCTTGTGCTTTCCACTCTTTCGAGGTATTATAATGAAGCACTCTGGAGTAATCCAAATTATGTAAATACTCTTTCCTATGAAATATGCTTCTCATATATTTCCTTAGAGCAAGATTTAAACAGTGTAGGAAGTGTGCTTGATATTCCTTCTAAAATGCTATGCACTTAAACTGTACTTTTTCATGCCTTTTCTACTGGAATGAATTAGGCAAAGAGGAATTAACCTTGTCAGTCACCAAGTCAGCTTCCATGACACACAGTGCTGTAACTAAAAATAACAAGAGAGCCCCAATGCAGTCACCCTCCACTGATTCCTGCATCGAGTATGTAAAGTGCTTTGGGGTGCTCTGAGAAGATAGACCCAATATAAATGTAAAGTAACAGCACGGAAAAGCCTTTTGCCTGGAAGGAAAGGGCAAGGGAAAGAGTTCTTAGGCAAACAAAAGGTTTTATGTCCAAAACCATGGATGATGGGGGAAGCTCAGCACAGACCTCAGATACAGAAGTGAAGCACTGAGTTGCTAAATGGAGTGTGTGTCTTGAGCAGGAGTCTGGGGGAAGGAAACAGGCTATTTTAGCATGTGGAAGAGGAAAAGTGGGTGACCAGAAAAAATGGAGTGAATTAGAAGGGAGAGAGCATGTGCAGAGTGACTCAAAAACTGAGTCCATGTGGTGGTAAACTAGCATGAACCCCATAAACCGTTGCCACATCTTCCTGTTCTGAGTAATTTAGTCCGGTAAAGGCAGATGATAAATTGGAGGAAGGCAACCACATGTTTCTGAAAATATGATGCCTGCCTTTCTGATGATAAAAGGCCCTAGGAACATCCTCTGGGTTAGAAAAGGAAATAGTTCTAATTTTATATTTACCTTATTTCTCTCTCTTTGCTGTCTCAAAATCCTGAGCATTTACCTGATCCCCAAGTCCCAGTCACTACCCCAATGGATTGTTCCCAGGCAAAGGTCAGGATGGATGCAGAACACAGCACTCAGACTATTTCTGCTGATGCTCCTGGAGCAGGGGCATATGGAGGAGGACTTAATTCTTCTCAGACTGGGGAAATAACAAAAAAAGGAGAAATAAGAGGGAATATCAACTGTTAACTACTGTGAAAAATACTGTTAGAAATGAGTATGTCACAGAGTGCAAGCAGCACTGTGTTAGAGACACCCTAGCAGTCTGGTCTGTTCTGCTATTGAACACTGCACAGACCAGCTGAGATAACAAATCAGAAATGCTATTCCATGATTGTCTAGGGCACACTGACATGGTGCCAGGCTTACCGGTGCAGCTGGCACTAGTTCAGGAACCTCTGCATCACACTCTGTTGCATGGCAAAGACAGGACTATGGCCCACTGGTTACCAGTAGCTCTACCAGAAATGCCACCAGTACAGTCCGGTGATACATTTGCTTTAGAAACCCAGCTTTGTTCCTCATTTATCAGGCTGTTCCTGGAGTACCTTAATGAAAACTACTGATGCAGCACACTTAAGAGAGAACACAGATTCTCTGAAATAAGAGCTGTGGGTTTTGTGTTTATTAAAAGCAAGCAAACAAGTTCCAAAACTGGGGGGTGAGGGGGTTTGGCATTATCAAGCTTTCTTCTCCACCCTGGGCTCACTGTTTTCAATTGACTGTGTTCCTGCTTGGTAAGTCTAAAAAATGATGCTCCTCAGGCTTTCCAAATTCATAGACTTGTCACCTATTATAGAGCTCTGCTGTGACAGGATGTTCTCCAAACTGGAGGTAAAGTGCAATGCTATATCCATTAAGTTATCATTACTAACTAGCCATTTCAGTTTTGAGGTGTTGTTTCCTTGCCACATCTGGTTAATGGAGAAAAGAAGCCCAGAAAACTCTGAAAGGGAGCTATGGGGCAATATCCTTTTATTTTTTTTAAGAGCCTTTTCTTTCGGGCATTTCAGTACAACTCAAATGAACATCTAATCGTTAATGCACAGAGCTAACTGTCATAAACAAAGTGCCTATAGTCAGATTGAGGATTCAACAAGGCTCCATGTATAATTGTTTCCAAAGAAATAACAGATGACCAGATCTGTCCTATAAAATTTACAAATTAAGTAGGTATGACATTTTCATCTGAAACCAAGTATTCGCCATTAACACTGGAGCCCATGATGAATCCAAATATTTCTGAGAAGCTTTTCTTAATTCTGTGTTTCTAATAATGCCAGGAAAGGAGATAAACTTCAGCAAAGCAGAAGCTTCAAGAAAAACATGAAATTTCAAAAGGGCTTTCCTTCCTGAGCTTTAACTGCCTAATTTTCATGATATAATGTTGACAAATAAGAAGGAAAACATATCTCAGAATACTCTTTGCTCTGTGAATGCCTGTCTGTGTAACAGCAGCAGCATTGTTATTCTGTGCCATCCCTTGTTGACAAGCCTTGTTTGAGTTCCAATAATGGAATACTATCATGTTGATTTGCTTCAGATTAACCTCATCTTCTTGTCATACTACAGGTATTTTTCATTACAAGAAACAAATATATGTTGATAGGTAAATGATTTTGATAAAGTCTGACAAAGATTTTAAAACAGCTGTATAGCTGCTTACTTTATTTTAGAAAAAGTAATAGCATCACAGAGATGGCATCTGTCAGATGCCTTTGGTAATTTTATCATTGGTGTTGTCATGACTTTCTACATCTGGCTATAAGCAACAAATTCTTTTTTTTCTGTGTTACAAATATTACTTTGAATAAGTTAGAACTTCTTAACCAATGAGTAAGAAGATCTGAAAATGGTGAAATCACTAGAAAAACTAACATTAAGGACTGTAAATAATTGCTCTAATCAATTCTCATACGTTAGCCTCAAACTATAATAATTCAGTATCCCAGGCACAGAGCTGCTGACTGCTTCTTTTTCTCCTTCAGATGTAGGATTTGGGAAAAGCAAATTATTCTGCTCCCATAATGATAGTACTAGTGTCACAATCCAAAAGGTATCAAAGCACACAGAGATATACACTTGTTCTGTGCAGAGAATGGTGTTTCTAGTTAGCAATTACCAGAAGCGACTCAAACTCACCACCATTTCTGGCTATAACAAGATTTACCACTTCAGTCCTTTCTAACACAAAAATAACTTGTGCAATCAAAACTTTAACGTTTAACATTGTATTTCAGAAGGTAAGTTCTATGCTTACTTAAAATGCGTAGATGTTGAAGCCTCTAACCTCATACAGCTACTTGTGCTTTCAGTCTGTTTAATGCAAATAAACACTTGCATTAAATGCTACCAGCACAGGGCTGCAGCTTGAAGGCAGTCTCTGCTCTTTTTCTAAATATTTACCCTTTTAACTCCTTTTGATTATCAAGGTTGGAGAATGCTTGACTGGTAACAAACTGGTTTGCTTCCACCCCTTTGGAATGCAGTGCATAGCAGAATGTTCCATTGTGTTGTCTATTTTGGAGTCAAGGCACTGGGGAAAGACCTTGGCAAAACCAGGACTGTGGGTAAAGCCTTGAGAAAGCCTCTACACTCCATGATAATACTGACTTCAGAGATGATTTTGGTATTACCAGGAAAACTTGTCAGGGACTGGTACAAAAAAACCCCATATGCCCAAATGACAAACCATGTCCCCACTACAGACTTAGAAGTAGCTGGTGGTTCTTTCTGGTGGATTAATGCAGAGCCTTTTAAACTTGATCCCTATTGCTATCTGATGCCTTCTTGGTCCACAAAATCATTTGCTGGTCTTTCTCCAACTAGGATCAGAGAAACAGTCCAGCTACTAACTCCAGCATCATGATTACCACTAAGACAGGAGAAGGGCTGAAGAGCCACCGAGGACAAGCTTGAGCCACCTGATTCGATACCTATGAGTTAGGATCTCCCTACCTTGATAGCCCATAGGAAGGAAATTAACTTGTCTCTATCTTCCCCATAAGTATAATCATTTAACAGTACCAAACAACCATGACTGCCCAGCTCACGGGATGTAAGACTCTGTCAGAAACCGATTACAGACCACAGTAAGAGAATGGGACTCCTCCTATTGTCCTTGCTTTATCTGCAAGTTCTGGGCACTGGATCAAGCTTGCTCATTCTGCTCATGAGTGTCCTCTCAGATCCATGACCTCACTTGGTCATCCAGTTCCTTTATCCTACCTGAGTGAGGGAAGCACTTGGAACCAAATGAGGGTTTCAGTTATCTCCTCCTAGGAAAAATTAGCACATTTTTAGTGGCATTATCTGACAGTCCAGGCATGAAAGTAAGGTCAGATCTATTCCTAGGGCCCTGTCGGCATCTTAACTGCCTGAGTTGTATTCTAACTGTATGTGACACCCACCGAGTGAATTTATTGTAGCAATCACTTTGAGCATATCTCAAGGATTTCATCATGATATTTTGCTGCTTCTGATGCTAGAAAAAAAAAAAAAAAAGAAATAAAATGCACAGAACTTCCCCTATTATAAAAGAGAAATGGAGGAGCAGAAAACAGGCTGAATTTCTCCAGGGTAATTTTATGTAAAAGAAAGACCAGCAACATCCTTTAAGGCCTGAAATGTCAAGCTTGTAAAAATAGTATTCTTGGGAGTTGTACTTGATCATTTGTTAAATACTGTGATATAAAATGTAGCAATCCATGTGTAATGCTTCAAATCCCTAATCTGGTTTAAAAGGTCAGTTGAAGCCTAAAAGGACTTGACATTTTCCCTTTAAAAATCTGACTTTTTGACTCAGAGCTAACAACATTTGAGCCTGAATGACCTGAAGGATAAATACAAAAGCTGATTTCAATTGAACTATTTAGAAAGCAGGGGATCTTCTAATTTGTAAGATAGCATTCAGGGAGGTTTTTCCATTAAGAACTCAATCGACTGAAAAATGATTTCCTTGGGTATTCCACAATCTTTCAATGCTTGTGTAAATTTTACACAGGAGGGGGCAGCGAGCGAGGCTGAAGATGTGTAACATAATGCCAGGAGAGCAGGAAGCCCTTTATGAAACAGAGGTAACTGGTATTTGCCTCAAAAAATGTACCCATTCCACCTTCTCTTTCTCTGCTTTGGAAGACTGGGTCTGCTTCAAAATCTTTCCTGTCCGGTGCAGATGTGGCTTGCTGGCTAGTATTAATGTCTTGATAAGCATGATGACAGTCCTTTCCAGTGACACCCATTCCCATGCCTCGGACCTCCTTTGCCTTGTGGTGAGTACTACACAGAGGTCAATGGCTGGTTTTGTGCACACTACCCACCGACCTGGCTGTACAGGTGTGCGGCATGCCCAGCTCTGGCTCCAGCAGAGGGTTACTTCCTTGCATTGCCTCCTTCCCTTGTGACCTCCAGTGCCGACCTCCTCCTGGTTACTTTGCATCCTCCTGTCTTGTTTTTCCAGTACAACGATGAAGAACCTAGGGCTGCCTCGTGGGGGTCAGCCTCACCCCTCAGGTTTCTCATGCTTGTGGGTGTTGGCCCCACCATACACAATCTGCAAGGGGCCTGTGAGACTTGAGGTGAGCACGGATCTAAACCAGGGGTGAGGCACTGACCTCCCCATCCACTGCCATGTCTTAGGGGGCTGTGTGGAGGCCTCAGCCATGGCTGTCCCCAGGATAGTGGTGGGAGGCCGATATGCAGCCCCTCTTAGCCCCTCTACCACTGTGTAATCTGTACTCGTTCCCACCCCCAGCTCTGGAAGTCAGCAACTGGATAAGCAGTAGTGCTGGAGACCGCCACCCAGAGGCTGGACATGAGGAGGAGGGTGATGGAGAGGTGACACTGCACGATACCACGATACCTCGTGAATCCCCCGCAGAAGTTCCCCTCCCACCCGGGCATCCTGTCCGGGTTCCTGCTCCCTTGGACAAACACCACCTGCAAGAAGGACTCTTTCCTCATACTCCCACCCTTCAGACCATCAGCCACTCACCGGAACAGAAATACCACTGATTTAACGGTGTTGTCCCAGGATCGATGTCTCCCAGCTTCCCCTGGTGTTTATTTTTGATAAATGCCTGTTTCAGCTCCCATCCACCCAGCAGCTGGGGACTATTATACCATGACAACCTTCTATTCCATTGTCACAGTGTCAGATTCCTGAAAAGGATAATAGGTAGATATTTCTGCTCTTCGGATGTTAAGAAATAAGTGGCATTCCTATTCCTTATTTAGATACTTCTTAATTTTAATGAATAGCTTTAGTGGTAATTACCAGATTCCTATATTGATAAAAACTGGCACTTTCTGCACGTTAATAATAGCACAAAATTCATATTTATGAACTGCTGTTCTTTTGCAAATATAGACATTTGGTAATCATCATTATGATGATAAAATTCATTAAAATTTGAGAAACAACCTATTATCCCTTCTGCCCATCATCTTTTAATTAAGTAACACAGAGAGATTTTACAAGACTTTCCTAGTCACACTGCAGAGTACTGTTTCTGTAAGGGAGTCTCTTCATATCAAAATGCCTCCATTTCAGTTTTGATAGGTTTAATGTAAAAGACTGAAGATTGACTGTAGATTTATTCCAAAATGTATTTCAGACATTTCAAAAAATTCAGCCACGCTTAGACCAGCACATACTTGGCTCTTGCTTGAGTGTAGACTGGAGGCTATAGCAATGTTAGAGTCTATAGTAGGATTTGGTAGTTTACAATAGGAGAAAACCTTTGTGGCAATTTATTCTTCAGAAATTTCCAGCAACATGAATGCTGGAAAATTTGTGAGGTCAGTTGCTCACATGAAAATTTAATTTGCATCTGAAATTATAAGTAAGTCCCCTTTTCTAATTTGTATTTGGACAAGAATCAAAAATGTATGGGGATGGATTAGATTCAGACACAGTCAAACAGTTCAGGCACTTTAGGAGGTTCAGCCAGAGCTTTAGCTCCTTGTGTACTCCTGGTCTGTATTATAATAAAAAATTTTAAAGCTAAAAAATATAAGCAGTGTTAAAACTAGTTTTTATTTTGAATCTCTTAGACATCAATATTTGGATGCAATAATTTTCTTAAGTAATAGCAGTATTTTGTTATTACAACCGTGACCTTTAGGACACAACCACAATAAGCACAGTATGCATTATTTGATGATATCCTAAACTGAAATATCTTGTTGACACACGTCAGATGTTTCATTTTTAATGCATTTCTTTACCTGACTTAACCCAACATTTATACTAATTTTCTTTGATGCTACCTTTGTACTCAATAGAACTGCCAAAAATACTGCTGAGTACTTATTTTAAGAGTTCTTATGTATTTCCTTTTTATTTCTGATCACTTTGATGATGGAAAATACTCATGCGGGTAGCACTCACAGCACTAGTAAATGTTTCAGGGGAAAAAAGCAGCTTCTGCCTATCCTATCTTTGCCTTTCAGTCTTAACTAGGTCCTAATATACTAACAAATCGAGGCAGATTATCATGCATACTGTGATATATCATCACTGTGTTCAGCCAAGAGTGAAGGAAACAATTTTGTGAGGTCACAGGATGGTCAATATGATCTTCTATTTGAGTTTTTCCCAGGTTCATCCAGACAATTTTTGTCTTAAAAGGCTGTTCCCCTTTTTTACACAGTTAATTCCTTCCTCTACAAATCTGACATAACTTATTTGAGGAAAGCTACATAGGAGTTTCTTCTTCCAGAGTCTGGTGTCAGGCAGAGGCTATGATGACACAATTACAGGGAAACTAATGAAAAAAAAGCACATGAAACTGAGGAACAAAATATTTTCTCTTCCTTAGTCTGAACTTCACTCTCGTATTTGTTTGGAAATTACTGGAGCTAGCTGGAAAAATAAAATTCCCATCTAAAACCAAACCATCAAACACACATCACTATTCTAATAAATAAATAAATAAATAAATAAATAAATAAATAAATAAATAAATAAATAAGTACAAACTTAATAAATTAAATAGTTTGGGATAAATGTAAAGATATGACCATCAACGCTGGCTGCTCCCCATCTGTTCCCACCATTGTCTGAGGGCTGACTTTCTGTGGCAAGCTGGATTATTCAGTGATGCATGAGAACCACTTCTAGTCTTGAAGTATTCATAGGAAATACCACCCTGTCCAGCCACCCCCCCAAGAATGAGGCAACTGGCCCACAACATCCAACATGTACTACAATTGTACTACAGAACAGAAAAAAAACCCAATGCAGAACAGTTTGAGCCCCAAATTGAAATCTCTTCTCAAATACTTGCTTTGCAAATAAATAAATCAAAGCACAGTAGAGTTTTCTCAGTCTTTCTTTAAAAGTTGTGTAAAATCACAAAGTTTAGATGAATTCTGTGATAACTACAAATTAATATAAACCTCCTGGGCAGGGGAGAAGAAATGAAAATATTCCCCTTACTAGGTTTAGGAGTCTAAATTGAAGCTACCTGGAATAATGGTGAATTTCTTTGCAAATATTTTACACAATTCTTGGTAAATATACCATATTGTTGCTTTGAAATGACAGATAAACCAAGCTATCTTAGCACAAGACAACATGCCAATCCTCTGCTCAAGTACTGTCTTTCACAAATAAATAATAATAAAAAAAGGAGATGGAAACATGATTTATATCGCCAGAAATTTCCAAGGGACTGCTAAATGTTGTCTTGAAGCACTCCACTTTTAGGCAGCCACTATAGCTCCCAACAGCTTTCCAACACAGAAAGCAGGAATAATGTAATACTCTTCTTCCAGATGCATTACATTGTTAAGCACTTAATCTCAAGGACCTTTTTGAAGTTCAGATAGTCCTACTTTATTCATCATCTCGTGTTTAGTTTAAAGTAACAAATGATTGAGCTGAAAGTCTTTCAGGAACAAAATTCCTTTTTTCCCCATACATAAACAGAGTTGCAGCCTTTGCATTTTTCGCCATCTGGCCCGCAGTGTGAAATGACATTAGTAGCATGTCAGGTTTATTCCCTTTTCAAAAAAAAAAAAAAAAGAAAAAGAAAAAGAAAAAGAAAGAAAAAACATAATCCTAATCTATAGTAAGAAGAGTATTAAAATGAAACATCTGCCACACTGAAATGAGTGGATGAACTCTGAATTCTACAAGCTGCTGGCGTTTGTCAAGTACATGTTTACGTTGCTGACTGTTGTAAATTTGCAGGATGATGACAAGAGTCTACAAACTAAAATGTCTTATTCAAATGTTTTTAAACATCTGTTTCAAACAGAAAAGGACAGAACAATGAAGTGGCATGGTGATCACAGGCAGACCAGGGACACAGTAATATCATAACCTGGGTTACATAATAAAAAACTATGACAAAAGGAGGTTTATAACTGCAGTTACTGGTTTGTGGTGTGAAGTTGATAGAGTGGAGTGCTGAGATGGTTGTGTCTGCCATCTGATTCCATCCAGAGCAAGGACAAAATACGGTCAAATGCCCCTTAAAAAGTTTGCTTGTGCTACAGGACCTGCTGATTACAAAGCCAAATAAATTCAGTGCTCAAGAGAACAGTTTTGAAGACGTCCAGGAATGAAAGATGGCGGATTTCTCAAGAGCTTCTTTGTACCAATAAACCCTTAACCAATAAGACTGTATTGTTTAGAAGTTTATCCTCACTATCAAAGGTTTCTTGCTTTGCAGGACTTCAGATTCAAGTCCTAAGATATAAATCTTTTTCAGTCACCAATGTGAACATTAGATGTTGCCATGTACTGAATATAAATCTCTATTCACAACCTAAAAAATACAGTGATTATTAATAAAAAGGTGGTAGATTTTTTTGCCTTTCACTTTTTTGAGAGGCATCCAAGAATGAAACATAAACCCCCAGTGTCTTGACTTTTTGATATGATATTACCTTCTTCTGAAAACCACAGAACTCCTTTGGAGTCTGCTGGGACCTATGACTTTTGTTATAAAGCAGGGAGAATTCTGGGATTTATTTAAGTCCTTAGCTCAAGCAAAACAAAAATATACCACTGCCTTCAAAATGCCTTTGAGCTGATGAAGCATGGTGCCAGGAAGCTAAGCAGGGTGACCATGGCAAAAACATGGCTGTGGCATAATTACGCCCAGGGCTGTCCATACTACTTATTGTTAGGCCTCTCTTCAGTCTCATTTTGGCACATGCAAGTCCGCAGTTAATACTCAGGTGTAGTGGGAGAGGACTAGGATTGCTCCCAATAGTGATAATGTAAGACAAAACCACTTTTTTTTTTTGGGGGGGAATAGAAGCTCATACAAATTAAATTTAATGACATGGATATGAGATGTGTCATATGCTTTGAAAGCTAGAAAATAGTGCTTGGCTCATTTTATTTCCTGGCATCTGTATGAAAATTTATTTCAGCTAGCATTATCACAGGCAACAGAATTTTACTGTGTATTTGATTAATCTGAATGATGCAATAATATATTTGCACCACTGCTTCACCACATTACCTTGGAGGATTAATTCCCAGTGGCTTAACTTTATTTTTATGCACCTGAGGTAGCAATGTTTACTTGTCTTTGTAAATGAATGACACTATTATTGACTGCATCAGACCAGAGCAGGATGAACTGCCTACCTGTAAAGGAAGCGTGTGTCCCAGGAGTACTGTCTGGGCTGCTCTGTCAGAAATGTCTGGCCTAGGTGTTAATGCATAGACATACACAAAGTTTCTCAGGGCAGTTACACACCAGCACAATCTAATTAATGTTGGACCTTCACAGAGAGGAAGTAAGTGGAAAGCATGAAAGGGAAGAAGGGTGATTTATAAGCTAATGATAAAGCAATGAATAAGGCCCTCTCATCCATTGCCCACTATAGGGCAGTACAGGTCTTTGTTCTGGAGACATAACTCAAGATACAATTAATACTAAAGAATGCAGTTAAGCTTCATAGCTGTGTTCATATTAATCTTTAACATAGTTATCTGGGTTTAAGATAGCTTTTAGTATCATCTTTTTAATATTAGTGCCTGATTTAATGTATCTGCATATTATCTCAGCCTTGCTAAAGTCGTAGTCAGCATTACTAGCTATTCTTTATTTTTATGGTGGTTGCCCTAGAATTCCTTTCAAGGGGAGGATCCCAGTAGTAAGTCTTCAGCAGATACATCTATGTCAAAGACATGATTCCCTCACAGACTTTGCATGACTTAACAAGAACTTGGCTATCCCTTTATAGTGGATATTCAGCTTCTTTGTACCTCTTCATAGTCAGATCCAAGACTGAGGATTTGGTTTCTGTAGCATTTCAGTTCGTCTCCCTACACAAACTGAGCTGTATTTAAATAACAGTCCATACTGGAAAGAACACAAGTCTTATGGGAGTGGTTTGGATAAGATATAGTTAAAATAACTTAAGTGAAGAGATTACTTACCCAAGTAATAATAATTGTTTCTGTAAAGCACCTTTTTGTTTAGGAGGTTCTTCAAGTCTTCACGGGCTTTACATTATTACATGTTGCTGTAAATACTTTTTACTCTGATGTTTAACAGAGAGGTGGTGGTCATGCATTTTAACATGGGATTTTGGTGGAAAGCAAGCTAGGATCTGGTGGAGATACTGGAACAGTGTCACAGTCCAGCAATCAGTAAGGCAACTTGCCTAAAAGTCTGCATCAGCACTAAGAACCACTGGTTAGTAGTCAGTGAAATAAAGGAGCACCATTTTCAACACTTTTGGTCAGCTGCCCCAGGCTCAGGTCTGTTTAACACCTGGTGAAATCATCACTCTTGAGCACATGGTACCAAATTAATGTGTAAATAAATTTTGTCCATCAAGGTGAAATTTTCTACATCTCTTTTTTATTAATGTTTTTAATTGCACTTGAACATAATACCCTCTTTTATCTACTTGTTTATTTATTAGGAGAAAGATTGCTATTGCAGACTTACATACTGGATTTTCTGAGTCCTTGGTTGTCAGTGAGTGGTGTTCCTAATTTAGCATAGGGTCCACTTCAACTAAAAGCACCAGAGTGAGATCTTTCAGTCTGAAAATTTAAGAGCTTAAGGGGTATGTGGAGTCCTCATTCACTAGTAAATCTGTTCCTACCAGAACCACAAAGCTTGCACAACTACCAAATATGCAGGCATGCCTGATGATAGAAGCATGTCTCTTAAACTTAGAAACAAATAATCACAATTTAGTTAACACTTTAAATGCTATTTAGATGAGAAAAAAGATCTAAATACAAAGAATCTTCATTTTCTCACAGCTTCTCACAGCTAATGAAGTCATATAAACAAACCACAGCCTTTACACACGGAACTTCTTTAACATGTCTTTTGGGTTCTAGGCTCATCTGACTGAAGTTCAAACATAATGACAGAAAAAATCAGAAAGTGTAGAAAAATCTTCTTCTGTAACTGTAATTCCAACCAGTGGTATTGTACTACATCATTCTATATAGGAATATAATACGTATATGTAAATACGTCTTGTGGAAATATGTGAATATGTCTTGTACATAGCAGGCTTAAGGAAAGGTTGTTTTTTGGATTGTACTTATACTGAGGAGCAAATCCACAGGGAAAGAACAAACAATCCACCTCACTGAAAAGATGCTTCCAGAACACTGCCTAGGAGGGAGAGGGTATGAGAAGCCCCACGACGCTGGTACACAAACCTGCATTTTGTGGAAGGGCTTTCTGCAGAGCTGCAGTGGTGCTAACAAATGGAGCCACAGATTTGTCATTCTGAGAACTCAGGAGCTGTGTCAGCTCCATACAAATGCAAGCACAGCACAAAGCCCACTGGATCCTCTGCTGAAGCCAGTGGAGTTGTACAAATATATAATTCATTAAAATCTTTATCTAGACACATGGTTTCTGTTGTAGTGAGGATGCCAGAAGCACTGTTAACTTCTCCACTTCACCCTCTGATGAAGCAAAAGGACTGACCAAATTTATCACATGGTGGGATTCACATGCTATACTGCATGGCTGCAAAAGAAAGAAAAGAAAATCATAACAAGACAATGTTATTGGAGAGTTTTCTGTTCCTCTGTGGACAGAAAATTACTCCTCATCAATGCTAAAATAATTGAACTGATAATTAATGTTAGAGCTGCATGTGTAAAATAATCTTTGAATGCAATTTGATTCAGTAGCAGCAAATATTAATGCTAACATTTCTTGCTGCAAATGAAACAGAAAACCTTTGTACAGGAATGAATATGTGGACACTGAGATTAATTAAGTGGAGAAATCTTTCTTTCCTATTTGCTGTTTTGGTTGGGAACAGGGAAGGCTGAGGAAGGTGTCTATGAAACCCAAACTGCAATTTGAAATCCACAGGCTTTTCAATTGCTGAATTTTGACTGAAAGAAAGCAAGTTGGTGATAAGGCAGCCTTTCAAAACCATGAGTATTTGCAAAGAACTGGAAAAGTGCAGGGTTACTAAGGTGCCTGTAAGTTATAGTTTTCTGAATTAACTAGAATTTCATAAAATGGAAAAAAAAATAACAAAGCATTTGTAGTACAGTCAAAAACGATAATTGACTTGGGCTAAATATTTTGGCAAAGACTTCACTCTATAAAAAAATATGGCAAAATTTGAATTACATAGCATACCTCAGTACCGATGGTGCTTTTGTCAATGAAAATCTAGATTGCTCAGCATCTTTCACTGATCACAGAATCCTTCAGTTTGACTGTAACTTGGTAGAACTCTATGAGTTGCCCTACAGGGTGCTTAATACTTCCCCAGTGGATTCCCAAGGTCTTCTCACATGTAAAATATTTCATGAAGGGCCAGGCTTTTCAAATCAGGCTGCTTCTGCTTTCCAGTTTATCTAAAAGACACATTATTGAAAACCTTTTCCTTTCACAGGAATTTTGTCTATTGTTTATATAGGTATCACAGAGAGATATGTTTGATACAAATTGTTCCAGTTGGAAAGAGCTCTGCCAAAGAAAACAGACAGGCAGCTGTTTGCATTGCATATAAAAATTTTGTTAAATATGGCTGCACCTGTGTAAACACAAATTTATTTCCAAGAAGTACCCCTGCAGCTGCAAAAGCTTTCAGACATTGCCAGACAAGTTATTTTTATTAAACCATGTAACATACTAAATAGCTCATTCGATGGGTATCATACCTCAAGAACATGTAACACAAAAAATCTCCATTTTTAGGGAAGATATTTTTTTTGTTTTATTTTTCAAAAGCTAACAGAGCAATGGGCCAACTTGACAATTTAGCATTATTAGCATGAGACTTTAAAGCAATGCATACGTGTATATACTGTATGAACACTATGTGTGCGTGTGCACAAGTATGTAGAGTTTTAGATGTTAGTGCCTCAGTATCTGCCTGATGCAGAAGCTATCAGAGGTGATAGAGAGATTTTAATGCCTGCAGCAAACTATGAATCAGAGTTAATTTGAAATGAATGGAACTGGTCTGGTCCAATTTTCCTTGCTTCAGTTTCAGAAAGCATAAACGAACAACACTGTGTTTAAAGACTTGGAGATGCTGGGAAAAATCTGGGGCAGTGCACTGCTTCTTCACAAAGTAGAAGCTCTTTGTTTCCTCCCAGCCCACATGGATACAGAGCAGATGCTGCATGTCCACCGCGATCCTCTTCCTCAGGCAGGCAGAGGTGGAAGCTGGGTAAGGCACAAGGTCCCTCTTTCCTGGCATCCACCAACATGCTTATGCTCACACTTCAGGGAGCAGAAGCGTAGCAAGTCTTCTGGGTGTACTGGAAACCTGCTTGGACTGTTAAGAATCTGTAACCCAAATAAAATGGCCACAGAAAGCAGCACATCCATGCAGCTGACAAGCAGGAGAGGCCCAAGTTGATGTTTTCTGTCTGTAAGGCAGAATTTCTTCACTGCTCTGGTCACCCTCAAAGATGTGAAAATACCTTGCCAAGGCAGGTGCAAATGGGCCTCCAGGGACTGCCTGTGTGACCAGGGAACACAGTCCACATTTATGAGTATGCATTCTCCAACTTTTAGAAGTCTCTGGGGTAGGATTAATTGACACTGTGCGACTGGACTCCATGTTTCCCTATGCAGATGAACATTATGTAATTTGTCCAGTATATTTGAGCTCACTCTGAGGTCCATTCTGCTGCTGTGCCAGACTTGGACTGAAAATACATGTATCATTATTCAAATCTACACGCATACACGTTCAGTCTATGTGCAACACATCAAGAGGTCTACCTCTGCTTAATAAGTTCACAGATCTCCCACTGACATTTATTTTAGTTATTTATATTAAATCATTTTAAAGGAGAATAGAAGCTCTTTTATAAACTGTAGGCTGTATGAATGGCTTCTCTAAAAAGCTGAAACCAATAGTGCTTAGCGATTCAACCAGTGTTAGGTGCAGCTCCGATTCAAGGGTTAGGGAGCCTACATGAAAGGGATAATGGTGCCAATGAGCCCATCTGAGCTTAGTTCTCCTTTCTGTCTCGCCATGAGGATGAAGAGGGAAGGGTGCTAGGCATACTGCTTGAATTACTAGTATAAGCTGAAGTAATAAATGTAGTTTAATTTGGAAAGAGATATAGCCATACATAATTCTTTTCTAAGGTATATTTCTGGTGACTAATGTGTAAATGCAAGCATACAGAGACACATACATAAATATACTTCTAAAAGACATTTCTCAGTCCTGTCTCCCCTGACCAGTGCCTCTGTGCTCCCAATTCAAGCACAAGAATCTTCAGTAAATGTCACAGTAACTTTTCTCAGCAGCCTCAATCCCCACTTCCTTATGAAGGTCTCTAAGGCAAAACTAATTGGTATGTAGGATATCATGGAGCTGCCACAGCAGCATTCAATGAGAAATACAAGTATCAGAACAGGTTCTTACTCACTTTAAAATGAATGCAGCCTGAATCAACAGCACTATTCCTCATCTTTGCAGGAGGAACGAGCCTGAAATACTAAGAAGCAGTCTAGATATAGCTGGCATGTATATATATATATACATGCTTATATATAAAGCAGCCAAATTTCACATGCTGCTTCAGTTTTGACCTGCAACTCTGAAACTGTGGGGATGATAGCAAGCCTACTTCGGAGAGGGGAAAAAGTAAAGTCTACAGATGTAAGAAAGACAAAAAGAGCAAAGTGAGTGTGATATAAAGGGATCACCAATGTTTGCTTGAATTCCAAAGGGATACTATTTCTGTTCTTCAGAAGCAAGTTGCCTTTGGCTCCCGCAAACCTTTGGAGAATGCTTTCTTTGAATGTGTCAGCAGTGACAAATGTTTGGATCTGCCATGCTAGATCAGACAGCCGCTGGAACATAGCTTGCACCCAATACATGGGAAAAAAGTATATGGAGCTTACAGGAGGCAAAGTTAGAAACAATCTGACCTTCAGAAGATCTCAGGCAAGTCAAAGAGTAGGGACTCGCATCATCTTGTAAGCTGAATTTTGAGGTGTTTGCAAGAATGAAGTATCGAAGTACTGTGATTCTGGATAATCTTGCTACAAAAGTGAGTTGCATACATGCACAAGAACAAGTGAAATTTGTTGTTTACTAATGAGGAATTTTTTATTACAGTTTTAGAATTTCAAAAATTGGTCAAAAAGAAGAAACTGAGCAAGTACTAAACAATTTTTAAACAAATAGATGTTTTAATATGTTTTTGAATTCAGTCACAATTGAAAAATTTATATATAAAAGTGGTAATCATACACACACACACACACAAATCAAAACACAAAGGCAGTAGAGGAGTGGGGAACGGTGAAAAAAAGAAAAATCTTATCGTAAGAAACACCCTCCCACATTCACATTTCTGCTGGTGGAAGAAGAATATGAACCTCAGATTGTATGTGCTACTCTCCTGCCTTGTAAAAGATAAGTTTATGCAGTAAGCATTCATCCCAGCATCAGATTGTAAATAAACAAGCAGAAGACTGAATTATATTGTGTCCAGATCCTGTGACCATGATGAGTGAAGAGTATCTGATTTCTCTGCCATTTGTGTATGAATGAAAGTTTGCCCCATGGTCTGGAAGTGGTCTACTCCATACCCATGCTGATGGCTATAATCTGTGGTGTGTGCACATGGCTTTTGTGAGCAGCATATTCTTTATTAGTTTGTATGAGATCTGGCTAGTTGAAGAAAAAAGCCCAAAATCAAACAAATAAACAAACCCCAGAAAAATAAAAAGGTCAGCATGTCCCCAGTGTTCTTGGTAAGTAAGACTTTCATATTCATAAAAAGGGAAGCTTGCCTCCACTCAGTGGCAAAACATTCTCATTGGCAACAAGGATGCAGTCCCATGTCAGAAGGCAGAATTATGGTACAATGGGGGACATACAGTATCCACAGTGGGAGGCCTCCTGGCATCTGTGATGGAAAAAACATGGCCATCAGTCTTCCTGGTGAACGGCTAAGGAAACTGATGACTGTGATCAATCTGTATTTTTTCCATCCAGACAAGAAGGATCATTTTCCTAACTGTCTGCTGTGTCCAGAATGTATGAGAGTAATTTTGGGTTCCTCATTCCTGGGAGAAAGTGCAGTATGACTGCGCAGCCAGCACTGTGCAGAGCAATCATGAAATGCATTGTCCATGTCATAATTCATATTTTATTGAAGAAAGCCCTAAAATATAAAGTGCTGGTTGATTATGGGTAACTAATTCATGTTAGATGTCCATAAGCAATTACAATAAAATATTAAAAGTTTTATAGTCTAGCAAAAAAAAGATAAAAATATAGAGCCACATACTTTTGATTTATTTGCTTCAATTTCCCTTTTTGTACATTAAAAATGTATATAGAAGCTGACATCTCAGTTGCATAGGATATCAAGACACTTTATTTTTCGAGAAACACCAACCTAAGTACAGCTGATTTGCCAAGTCACAAAGATTCGCCCCCACAAAGCTACATGTAACTGAGTCACACTCACGATCCCTCCTTAAATAATAAATTTAGAATCCTTATTAGAAAAAAAGTGTTTCTGTCTAGCACTTGGAGATAAACTACATTGTAGAAGTCTCTTGAAAAAGATAGAAATAAGTCACTTAATAAAGTCTAAATCATTCCTTAGGTTAGCTAATAGAAGCACCCGTGGTTATAAAATTAATCAGTCTCTGCTATTACAGCAAATTGGTGAAGATTGTATTGACACATCTTCATCTGCATGTCTCATCAGAGGTGTCCGTGCCATTTAGCTACAAAACCCTGGAGGCTTTACTCTGCACAGAATCTTATAATACTTCAATTAAGGGACACCAAGCTGCCAGCCAGACAGCAGAGCATTTATTTCTTGATGACTCCTTAAGTTGTGCCACAGGCCTATCATTAACAGAATATTTTTCACAGCATGTTGCAAAGATCCTCATGCCATTAAAAGGAATTGAAAAAGCATCAATTTGTTGTTTCCACCTAACACAGATATTTTTCATTGCTGGAACAGCCATTAAAAACAATCTGTTTTATTGCATTCTGAAAAGATCACAGGAAGTACGCATTGTGATTTATTTTAAGTATGACATTAGTATTAAAAGCATAGTGAATCTGAAGTATTTGAAATAAATACTTCAGAAAACAAGTTTAAATATACTATCTTAAAAAAACTTGCTGAAAAATCCTTTGCCATAATTTCACATGAGACCTTCAGGAATTCTTAAAAGCCCTTGAGGAGAACTTCCCTTTTTGAGAAAGAAAAAGGCCCTTTTTGGCCGCATGATATTCAGAATCAACAAAAAAACCCATATAATGGATGCAAAGTGAAAAGTGAATTTTTGTCTCCATATTACCCCTATGGCTGTGACCTCTCCTCAAGGTGGGATAATATAACCTTTATGCCAGGGCATAGGAAGCTTTACATGAAATATAATATGTATATTGAATAAATTATGCTCTAACAATTTATAGCCAATCTGCACAGGGACTCATGCATTGCTCACCTACTTGAAGTACTTCAATAGGAAAAAACAAGGTCCTCAAAGGCAGCAAAGTCTCCAAGTGCCTACATTTCCTTAGGCACCAAGAAATTGCTAATATGTCTGCCAATATGACAGTCCAGGGTAACCTTACTGGCCTGTTGTGTGCCTAACCCCTGGGTAACGTGGAGATCAGCAAGCCCACACTGATTACTCCTGCAAACCCTCATGCAAGGCTCATTCCCCGACCTGCCTCCTCTCTGGACATGACTCAAGATGTTAGGGTCTAGCTCAGTGATATGTACTGCATGAAGCTCTGGGGCCCCCAGTATGAGAAAGACATGGACCTGTTGCAGTGAGTCCAGAGGAGGGTGATGAAAATAATCAGAGGGCTGGAGCACATCTGTTATGAAGACAGGCTTAGAGTTGGGGTTGTTCAGCCTGGAGAAAGCAAGGCTCCGGGGATGCCTTATAGCAGCTTCCAGCACTCAAAGGGGGCCTGCAAGAAATACAGAGAGAGATTTTTGATAAGGGTGTGTAGGGGTAGGACAAAGGGGAATGGTTTTAATCTGAAAGAGGGTAGATATAGGTTAGATACTAGGAAGAAATTCTTTACTGTTACATTGCCCAGAGAAGTTGTGGATGTTCCATCCCTGGAATTGTTAAAGGCCAGGTTGGACAGGGCCTTGATCAACTTGGTCTAGTGGAAGGTGTCCCTGCCTGCGACGGGGGGGGTGGAACTAGGTGATCTTTAAGGTCCCTTCCAACCCAAACGGATGAGTCTATATGCTCAGTTTTACTGAATTGTTAAGTGAATGGATCTTTCTTTTCTTTTCTCATCATGAACTTCAGCAGGGCAAATAGTAGAGGCTAAAGCAAACCTGGCCAAAAAAAAAAAATTGGCTAGTTTTCAGCCAGATCAGTCCTCTAAAGATCAATGTATGGCTCCACAACTGAGTGGGCTGACATAGACCAGGGCAGGCTGAGAAGGCAGGAACAAGCAATGTGGAGAAGAGCAGAACAGCAAATCATTTCATCAGGAATGGTGCCAAATTAAATTATTTTCTCATGGAATTTTACTGCTGGTATGTTGTTGAGTTAGAGATGGCTAAGTAAAAAATAGCATATCCTGACTTGCAAAAAGTTTGCTTCCTGAGAATCTCTAACATACAGAAAGGAAAAGTAGCACCAGAAAGTGTTTGTCTCCCAAATGATTTCTCAAGAGGATATTTCAGTATAAAATGTTTATTTAATATAGACCAAAATGCAATCAATTATATTAGCCACTGGTTTATTTGGTCTTTCTTAATCTTGATCCTGGAATCACAACTCATGTGAGTAATCCCACTGAATAAAATAAGATTCTTAGCATGATTAAAATCTGCTTCCTTAAGCAAAGTTTCTAGCATTAAGTCCCTTTTTTGTAGTAAGTTGTTTTGGAATGAGCCATTAACAAGAGACATCTTCATTTTAAATCAGCACTGAACTATCATGATAACATATCAGAGAGAGAGGGATATTAAATTATTTGGCCTCCTACTCTTATTCATAAATGTGAATTTCCGAAAACATATTGAAAGATGCAGCATTTGCAATTTCATCTCCTCTATAATTACTTTATTTAAAACTAACATGTATGGTAAGTGTAAATTTTGTGGAAATAAAAATACCTTATAGAACAAGAGCCAGATTCTATAGCTCTAATTCATGTGAATAGTCTTGCTTGTGTGAATGGTCCCATCGGTTTCAATGGACTATTCACACCAGTTCATTGGGATTATTCACATACATAATACCCTATGGCATTTGGGATGAAAGGCACTATATAAATTTAAACTATTATAAAAATATTAATAATATGGATTTTTAGCTACAGCAAAATATGCATTTATCCTGGTAGTCATTAGATCCGATAAGGTAAATCATGCTTGAGCGAAGAAAGTCCTATTATACATTCAAAACACTTATTTAACTGTGCTGCTAATAAGTAGGTTTTTTGTAAAAATACAAATACACATCTACATGAACATAAATACAACATGTATTTATGAAAAAGTTTCTGAGACCTTTCAGGTAAATACTAGTTACGTTTTCTTATTCCATAAAGGCAATTTTTTTTTCTTTTCTTTTTACAATAAACAAAACACAAAGGTCCAAATTCATCTCTGCAGTAGATCTATTGACTTCAGTAGAGTTTTACCAAAACCAGCAAGGCAATTTCACACAAAGGGTATCACAAAAAACTTTACTGCCAACCATTCAAAGGGCCAATTTGCAATGTGTTGTGTGCAAGCAGTCCTTGCAAACCAGCATGCTTCAGAGGTGCTCAATTGCACATTAGGCAACATTCATGTCTGTAATGCCAAAACTCAGAAATCCATAGCTGTGGCAGATCCACAAAAATTCATGGATATCAGTCATAGATCGCAGTAATAATTAAACAAAAATTGCCAGACAAACTACATCTTAAGAACCTTTTCCCAGTAAAATAGCGTGTTAAAAAAAACTCTGTGGGGGCACAACCGCAGTCACTGTGACTCTGCAGTCTTCAATTCAAAGTCAGCCAACTCCTGAACAAAAAAAAAAGGGCAGAGAAAGCATGTGAGTGATGTACAGTTTTGTGCCTCCCAAACCAATAGCTGTGCAGTGAATTAACACATAGTCTAGGAAATCAATCACTGTCAGGGAAACAGTCTGTTAATTTATTAGTTTGTTATTACTCTATTTTCTTATTTATTTATTTCTTGCCAATTCTTCAGGATGTCGAATAATGCAGTGAGTATAATGCAAATCCCACTGGTGGCCCTTTGGGTTGAGAGGAAGGCCTTTTTAGGTAACCTAGCATAATGAAATCCTGTGTTTGTGCTAGATGGCGCAGCTCCTCGCTCTTCTGTCCCTCTTCCCACTTCTTGTTCACTCTGCACAGGAGGCAAAACTGGTCACTGATGATGGGAGTGGTGGCTCAGCCTTCAAACCTGTCATTCAGACAGAGTGCTGTGCACTGCCACATCCATCGTGGATCTCTTGGGCTCAACACTTCCACCAGTGTACTTCACTGATGTGTTTTTAATGTCTCTCTGTGTTGTGTTTTGACCAATGTGGATTTGCAAAGACAAGAAAACAAAGGATATGAAGGGTAGCTCTATATTACCATACAAAGAAGGCAGGATGGAGGTTTGATTGTCTGGGGCCTTGTATGACTCCCACATGTAAGCTGGCAATATGACTTCAATGGTGAGGAGGTCTGGAAGAGGTACCAGTCCCAGGCACACACAATCTGTGCACTAAGGACAAACTGGTGGAGGAACCTGTAGCCACACTGTAGGTGGACCACCTAGATTGGTGTCTGAGTGTATATCTTCAACTTTGCTTCAAGTATAATGGTGTGTCGAAACGCATGCTGCATTAGGCCATGTATAGTCATAAGGCAAATTTGCGCCCAAGAGAAGCCCTCCTGTTCACTATATTGACACAACCAATGGAGGTCTTAACCTTCTCATGTCTTTGTTGCTACTCCCACTGCTGGTGCTGGTATGGTGATGGCACCAGATGATTTTCTCTATTTCTTTCTGAAATGCTCTATCCTGTATGTCAGACTTGAGAAGATAGAAGCAATGCACAAGGGTGAGAAGGGAAAAGCAGAAACTTATCCCTGACAGATGCCCTGCCATGTACCCCAGTCCCTGTCACATTCCTCTCTGCATTTTCAGTTATTGGGCTTTCAAAGTGAATAATAAATGTTGACCTGAATCAGAGCTACACTGGAATGAACCAGAAGCATGCTGATTCCTGTCCCTTGATTTGTCTCCTTTTCTTGGCTTGCCTTTACTTTCTCCTTCCTCAGGTGAACTTCTTCATCTCCTCTCTACACATTTTCTTTCACTTCTTCATCTCAGAAAAAAAACAACCAAAGAAATGCACTTTTCTAATGAGTATTCCACAATAAAATTTAGTGGTCCCTGGGACTCTTCTTTTTTCCCCTTCTGCATTTTGCAGTGTGTCCTGAAAAGGACAAGTTTAACAGGAGGGCCAAAACTGAATGGATTGCACAGCCTAGAGAAGAGAAAACAAATCTAATCTAGTGGTTTGGATCTCACACAGTTTCAGCCTGGGACATAGTAATCAGGGAAAGGCAGCTGGATACCTGAGGCCCATCAGGCCATGGGAAGAAATGAGAGGTAAAATAGAAACTGTACTGTCAGTCCCAACGGTAAAAAAGGAACTGTACTTTTGTACTGTTAGACCATACTTAAAGTCCAGGCAGGCTTCAGTCTCTCAGAAAGATCAGGCAGATACATTCCAGTGGTTTCAAAAGGGCCCATGAAGGTCTGGTTCTTTCATCAGCATCATATGAAGACTGGTATATTCATCATCTTTAGTGCCTCTGCACAGGACTTAGTGCCTTATATCTGAAAGCAAAGTAATAAGCAGGTGATAAGAAAATAAAATCCGCCAAGTGGCTTCTTCAGCTAAGGTTTCTTTCGGTCAGTCATGTTTTAATATGTACTAATGAACCTATCTTACATAAAAGTCTAACTTCTTTAGGAACAGAACCAACCAAAAACCAAAAGACAAACACTTTTTATCTCCATAGTCTTGTAGCAATGAATTCCACAGTTTAAATATGTATTTTGTTTTAAGTGTGCTGCCTGATCTCCTCTGAGCCCCCTCAAGATATTGACTTGAGAGTTACTCTCTGCTTTTGTTTAATCTCGTCTTGTTCCTTCATCTCATTATAAAACAAAATATTTTTCCCATCTTAAAAAAGATTGCTCATCAATTGCCTCCCTACTTCTATATTGTCTCTTCCATTTCAAAAATCTGGAGATTTTTCTGTTCAAAAATTAGTCAACATCCTCTTCAACATGACTTCCATACCAGTAGGGCTGGCAAATTGCACTTGAGTCTCTCAAGAGGCCATTCTGACCACTGAGGCAGTGCATAAAATGGAAGCAGTGGCAGTAATTCCTCTTCCAGATGTGTTTTCTTTGGGAACAGCAAATTTTCACAAAGCTGCACCCTATTATTCTCTTTACAGCCAGCCTACAATTCTCCTTTTCTGTGAAACCTACAACAAGCAATGCTGAGACTCCTGCTTGCTTCGGTGCTCCCTTTAACTTCCTTATATCCATCTTCCATATCTTCTTTTATCCTTTGAAACTTACTGAAACATGTCTTTGTCCTGTGCTTGTGTCTCCCCTTGTACATAGAACTGTGCTGTGCAGCTATGATTCCAGATGCTACCAAGCTGCAAGCAGTACTAATTCCACATCCTGCGCCCATATTTTTGAATGTGGAACGTGTACAGATTTCCTCTTCGTATGCAATGTGAATAAAATTTTGTCTCAGGTAGAAAGACACACTTCAAAAAAATCCACAGGTACCTATTGGTAATCTGCCAGGTATAAATGTCAGCATTTTATCCCATTTAATTACTTGTTTTTACAGTATTTTGGCACTCTGTTCATGAAAGGGGCAAAGCTAAGATTTTTTTCACCCTCTAATAATAGTCTTGGTGAGACCTAAAACCATTTTTCATTCTCACTGCAAGTTAAGGTCATGGACATTGGGATTGACTTGACTAGTTACCACCAAAACAGAGACTGAGTTAGTATATGTTGAGATGCTTGTTTGTCATTCAACTACTTGCTGCCCCTCCAGCACAGAACTGTTGTCCCTTACCATGTGCCATTTCTACTTCAGTATGACTGAAGAAAAATGAGGGTGCTTAATACAGTAGGTAGTCTCCAGTCCTCCAGCAGCTTTTTTCCACTGTTCTGTGGAATATAAATACCTTAGTCTGTAGAATGTCTCAGTTTCTTTTTTTTTTCTGATGCCAAGTTTTGAGACAAAGGGATATCTGCCTATATATCCATGTCAGCTGTGATTGTGACAAGCCTTTCTACTTGCAATGCCTTTTTTAGTTTTTTATGAATTTGAGAAAGGTACAAACACAACAGCAATGATCAGCTTTGCCCCCAGTCATAGAAATAAATTTTATAAACTATTAAGTATTAGAACAACATTATTTACATACACAAAATGAAATACATATATTAATCTCTGAAGCTCAAATTCTACCTAAGCACAGAATAAGAGTAATAAAACTATACAATTAATGCACTAGGGAAAAGTAAGATATAAATACTGGTGTGTGGGGGGGAATTTTTGACAGCAAAACACTACTAGTAGTTCTAAAACACTACAAAGACTGACCTTGATCGTGCAGACATTAATTTGAGTAACTTGGGTCCTCTGCAGAGAGATTTGTTTCAGCATCAGAGGTTCTGAAACCAAAAACATGAATTTTCAACTGATTCTTTCCCTTTAAGGAGCCACCATAACGGAGGCATGAAGACTTTCTAATCTCTGCAAAAGTGTGCTTCCAAGTAGAGTAATATCATAAACACAGATGAATGCTCATGCATGCTGGACCTTCAGTAATAGACTTGCAAGTCACTGTCAGATGATTTGTTTCCATAAGATGTCTCATTTTTCTTACATAATTTAGGCAGCTCAAGGCATGAGAATTATTCTGACCTAAAAGAAAAAAAAAACAATCTCCATATACAGGGTTTTGTCTTACTCTGGCAAAACTCCCCCATGAAAGAACTTATGTTCTTCAAACACCCCACTAATAGTACAGTAAATTACATTTTCTCATTTGGAACATTGTAATAGATTTCTCTACAGAGTGATTTATCATGCAACAATTAGGAACCCTAGGGAATGAGATGACCATTTTAAATTTTATCAGCTTGTTTCAATAAACTGTTAATGTGACCCTAATGTTTGGGAAGCACTTTAATATAATCAGATTTCAGTTGTTCAATCTACTGACATTAATGGCTACCTCATTAATCATAGGATTCTCACTGAGACCTCAGAGGCTGTGCTAAGTTCAGTGGACCAGTTCTTACAATAATAAAAACAACAGGCAATTTTCAACAGGGAAAAATTCTCACTTTAACTGCAAAACATTGGGTTTTGTTATCCTCCAGAAGACAAGGTCATTTAATTGTCCCCCAAAGACTGGAAAAACAACATTTTTTGTGTAGTTCAGCATTATTCATAAAGTGGTCAATTAAAAATGATACAGTGGTAAGAACTGCAATCTTGTGCTGTAAACAAAGAGTGGCAGCCTAAGATGTAAAAGAGGAAAACTATGTAACAGCTCACATCTGATTGGGTGATATGGATCAAAATATCTATCCAATGTCCTCAGGGAGAGTGATGTTTCCTCCCTGAAAACACTAGTATTCCATTGTAATGGAATGGATATAACTCACCTTGCTGAATGCACCACTAATTACTAATAAAGCTTAACAATCTGTAAGGCATTACAAGGATACAGCAATGGCTTTTCTGCTATCACCATCAAAATATCTTCCTATCCTGAGGAATTTAATAGAAGACCATGTAAGTAATACCGAAGGCTTTGTAGCAGATAGGGTGTTAGAATTTGTGTCTCAAGTTCTCGGGAAACTTTCATGACTGTCCTTATGAAGGCCTTGACCTTAGGTGTCCTGAGGAATAAATTAGGAAATACGTTTTCCTATTTCAGTAGAAACCTTGAAGAAGTTCAGGCATGGTTTGAAGGAAAGTTGAGTCCTTTCCATGAACAGTTAAACAAACCAACCACTTAAATATTTATTTTCTTTCATTCAAAAAGTTAGTGAGAAGAAAGTTGTGGCATGGGATGTGAGGAGATACTAAAACAATTTCTGAGAAATTAAAACAGCAGCAAAAATCACTAGCATCATAAAAAACTGTAAACTAAATTCAGCAGAGAAAAGAGCTTCATAAACTGGTTCAGCAGCTGAGGACCTGCTTGTCAGCCTTTGATGGATGGCAGAATGGTGGAAACTTCCATTACCTCCAAAAGAAAGCACTATTACTAATAAAGTATCATCTGGAATAGAAAGAGCCAATAATTGCTCATAGCTCAAACACAGTATGAGAATGCCAAACAGCAGCAAGTACTGACACAGTTAATTTTAAAAGTTGATTTAAATAGGTCTTGGTTTCTTTATTGATAATGCAATCTAACTTAGGAATACATAATTGATAAGTTATTCACCTGACAGTCAATATGGTTAATGTGTACTTAGTTTATTTGCTGAGTTAATCTATCTTAAACAGGAAAATGGTACCAAGCCAAAGAGGATACGTACAGTATTGACATATTTATCCAATTAGTTGTTGAGACTTCAATAAAATTAGTTTTACCAAGTTAGAGAGTGGGTTCTTTAAGACATTAGCAAGTATTGCGCATTTTGGTTCCTGTTTTGTTTAGCCATGAAGATAACAAAGATCATCAAAATAAGTTTATACTGCTAATGCATTTAAAATAGAAAAAGATGACTTTGATCTTATCAGATAGATGTGTTCAGAGGAGGAAATGACAGCAGCAGTTTGGATAGACTGAAAGGCAGGAAAATAAAGCTGCACAGCAGAGGTGACTGCTTATGTAGTACCCAAGAAAGGGATATGGCATTCCCAGATATATTTTCAAGGTCAGTGAAAAAAAACAAGGAACATTAAAAAACCTCTGCATCATTAAGTCTATATCCTGGCTATCACAAGCACCACACCAGGCACCCTCCTTAGTGTCTTAAAAAGAGTTGCATTTCTTGCTACAAATACTTCCACTGAAAGCTACTCAGTCCTGCACTCAAATGGTTAGAAATCTTAATAATCAAATAAAAGTCACCCATGGTGATTTTTGTCATTGTATCACTCTTTTATATGAGTATAACCATATTCTTTGTTATTTGACTAGCATTACTATCTAGCTTAAATATTTTCCTACCAGGCATCCCCATTCCCTTGGCATATATCTCACCAAACTCCAGTCTTCTAATTCACTGCTTTATGAAATATTTATTTACCTGACCATTCAACAGTTTTTCACTGTCTGTTCCAGGTTCATCTAGTTCTTCTGGAATATGGCTGATGAGTCTTGCAAAGGGGTCTCTTCAGAAGAGAACCCAATATTGGGGTGCAGAGAGCTGTAACAAACATAATAGAGTAGTGGATTTATAATTAGCATAGAAAAGAGGACTGTCATATTGAAAGATTGAGAGCTGGTGTTCTGAGCTAGCCAGTTTCACATATGTGTAGCTATAGCAGAAATTGTGAGAGAATGGCAATTAGAGAACACAAACTCACAAGGTAAACTATTATATGACAAATTTTCAAAAGCTTATCTTCTAGTTCTGTAGAGATTTTTTGTTTACCAAAATCCTATGAAAAAAACCCTCTCATATAATTCAAAAGGGCCAATGTGAGGAAGTCTGGATTAGCAAAAGGGCAGAAGTACTGCAGGGACAGCTATCATTAGAAGCTAACTAAAAAACTTGAAAAGTTCTGTAATACAGGACCTTTCTATAATATGCAAGTGCAGGAACAAAAGGGAGTGAAAGAGCTTCATGGAGATGACTGAGGTGGGGAAAGAAGAACTAGCAAAGAACATAATACAACTGGAGGCACAGGAGATCAGAACAAAGATATAGGAAAATTAAGAGCACTACAAGATTTGGAGAGATAGAATCATTTTCATTTTGACCAAAATCCTTAAGAAAAATTTCAAGCCATAATCTGCTAGTGATTATATATGTGGCCTTGCCTGGCGGTCCAGTGCAGGAGTTACCTGATGTATGGCTTCAGCGTGAAATGTGACATTTTTAGTACATGTTATCAGCAGTGATCCATCAGGGCATAATATGTAAGATTACTCACCTTCTGGTGATTTTATTTATCGTTTGTACAGGCACAGATGAGGCAGTGAATCTAGGCTGGCACAGGAAGAGTTGAAAAAATGAAGCATCTTCCTTCTGAATTGCGCTTTGAAACAGAGAGAGAATTGTTAGTTGAGCATCTCATGTTGAAAACCTGTGGCAGGTTTTAAGGGGACACTTAACTCCAGGACACAGGTCTGGCTGCTTGCTCTGGGGTTTTAGTGGGAGGGAGAGTAGTAATGGTTGGTGTTTCAAGGGAGGATGGTGTTTGGATTTCATTTATTTTGCTCTTTCTGATTGCCTTTTAGGAAGGAATGGCTTTGAACTCTTAATTGTATATTTTGTTTTTATCAGAGCACAGACCTGTCCTGTCATTTCTCACTCCCCCCCACCTTTCTGCCACAGTCTTTACTTTACTGCTTTCTTCATTCTCTCTTTCCTTTCATCTTCCACCCTGACAATAAACAGTCTGGAGCTGAATCCAGAGAGCAGAAACAGCTCCAATTCCCTCCCCACCTAATAAGGATCCCAATAAAACTTTTAAATGGCATCCAGATCCTAGCCGCATGGTATAGAGTATGTCTCTAGTGAAGAAGAAAACAATACAGCATGATTAGTCAAAGAGGAGATTTTTCCTCAAGCAATCTTCCACACTAAGGAAGGTGCTCCCACATTAGCAGGAATGTTTTCATACAAGGAAATGAGCACTAGGAATGGAAGCAGCAGCAGCCTGGGAAGAGGTGGAGCCTGTGCTGAAAGGATGATGGAGATGCTATGGATTAAGAGCCTGGTTGCCTCTTGGTGCACCAGGTATTTATGTCAGTAATTCTCATTAGGTTTAATGTGAATAACAGCCACAAATCCCCTGGGGACTGAAAGAAGAACAGACTCCTTAATGTTTCCATGAGGAATACTTTGAAACCTTCATAAAACATTTGTATTTGATGGAAAGGAAAAACTACTTTAATAAAAAATGTTTGCCACTTTAATATAATCATTGCTTAGTATTTTATCTATGTAAGTATCACGCATAACGTACTTGCATTGACAGTATATATTATAAGGCTAGGATCATTTTACTTCATATTGTTGGTTTATCTAAGATTAACAGTTCATTTTACTGTAACACCAAAATGGAGTATTTTAACTAAGTAAGCCAGAATGAACCCAATTTTACAGAACAGTTTTTTGTTCTCTAAGAACCTATTTCTGAATGTGGCTTCAAAGGCAGACATCTGCACCACAAAACTGCTGAGTTTGAAGTGCTTGTTATTTAAGGTTTATTTTACTGCCTTAAAGAAGGTCACAGTTAGGTTGGGGTCTCTTGTTCTGGGCACTGAATAAATGCAGCAGACTTTCAGAGTCTATAGTTGATTATAAAGGGGTGTCACGAGACAGCTGATGTGCTCTAAGGTATTTCAGCTGTCTGCTTCAGAAGGCCAAAATGTCTTGCAGGCTGTGTTACTTATGTGCCAGTCCTTTGTGGGGGCTCTTTGCACACCATGTCACACAAAATGGCATTAGATGGTTATGCTGAGACAACTTCAACCCATCTTTAAAATGTCTGCTGCTTCCAGAATACATCCAGGGACATTTTACTTGTGACCGCACACCTTTAATATCCTTTGACTACAGAATGGCACAAGACATTCATAAAACAAAGCAGACAGCTACTGAAAATACCAGAGTTGCATATACACTGGTACTGAAATAGATACAAACAGCTCAGAAGAGAGCAAGAAAAGCAAGCTCTGCTCCATAAAATCCCTTATCTGTCCTAGTGTAATTATCTTCATATAATAAGAATATTCCAAGGCAAACTAATGAGTATCTACTGTTGATGAAATTTTACTTATTGTAGGTTATTTTTCATACATGTGCTTACATTTTACAAATCAAGGGCAAAATCTGTCCAAGTTCCAGTACAGCTGGATAAGTACAGGTGTGTGATCCCCAGTGTTTTATATACCTTTTAATGGTTGCTGGCATTTCAACCATTATGGAACTAAGTAGTACACACTTAAAGCTCACATATCATGAGTAAAATCTGCCACGCTTCTTGAGGAAATGTTAAAATGTTCAACATCCATGTTCTCAACAAGTAAATAACACATTATAGGGCTACATTATGACCAGATTATATCTATTAGTTACTGCTGTGCACCATGTAAATCTCCAGATTCCCCTGGGAAATGAGAAAATCATTTCAGACTTCAATAACTAACAATCAGTTATTGCTCTGGGCAATAATAAAGCTGAATGCAATTACCTAAAGTGAAGTTAGCAGTGTAACAAATGAAATACAGATTTCTTTCTCTCCTAAAATAAATGTACCATCTCCTCATCACATATACTGCATGGTATTATAGGGTCTTCTAAACACTGTATTGTCTGAACAGCCTATTTGAGATTTAAAATATTTGTGATTAAAACTTATAAAAGTTACTTTTTATGACATCACTTGCATGATTAGCTCTGGAAAAAAACTAATGGCTATGAAACTGCAAAAGTAAAACACACATTCTAGGAAAACAGATTTCAAAACAAGATTCTCTGCTCCCAGTAGTACTCCTCTTTGCATAGTAAAGACAATTTACCCCAAAAGGAAACCAGAAAATTTCTGTTCATAAAATGCCTTTGATCAGATTTTTCTTAAAACATGCTAGAGCTGTAAATGCAACATTTCAGTCTTCTTACTTATCCTATCTCCTATCACATTAATTTACTATTTATTCGGCTAACATGAAAATATGCAGGCTGTTAGGGAGGAAAAAAAGTGGCTTTATTTTAAGCTGATTTTTAAATGTAGTGTTTGAGAACTGAAGCCCCTAGAAGCTGGAACTTTTCTTAAATTAGCACCGGATTGTATAATAAAAAGCATATACATAAATGTTTGCAGGATGGCAATTTTTGCATATAACTCTAGAATGAATAATATTTTCAGTAAGAATGAAGAGATCAGATACTGGGTGAAAGGAAAATATGTGAAAAAATATTCGTAACTGAGAACATTACAGTTTTTCAGCTATGCTACCTTTTGTGTTCTTATGAAGGTTAAGTATTAATTGCCCATGCTAAAATACTGCAGTTTTGAGAGATGGACCCATGTGAGCATCATGAAGTTCAACAAGGTCCTGCACCTGGGTCAGGGCAACCCCAAGCATAAGACCAGGCTGGATACAGCTTTGAGCAACCAGGTCTAGTAGAAGGTGATCCTTGCCATGGCACAGGGATTGGAACTACGTGATCTTTAAGGTCCCTTCCAACCCAAATAATGTATATTGTTGAATATTTACATGATTTACATTTCAACATATCATTAGTATTACAAGTCCTAGTAATAATATATTTTAAAAATGTTTTGAAGCAACTCCAGGCATACCTGGCTGCCCTTCTGCCCTAGTTTCATCTGTATCAATTATTTTTCTTCCTAGTAGCTGTTGCAGTGCTGTGCTTCGGCTTCAGTGTGAGAACAATGCTGATAACATACTAATGGTTTACTTGTTGCTAAGTAATGCTTACCCTGATCAAGGACTTTTCAGTCTCTCATGCTCTGCGAGGAGGGGCACGGGAATCTGGGAGGAAGCAAAGACAGGACACCTGATCCAAACTAGTGGATGGAGTATTCCATACCACAACACGTTATGCCCAGTATATAAACTGTGGGGAGTTACCCCTAAGGGACCAATGACTGCTCAGGTTTGGCTGGATATCAGTCAGCAGGCGGCGGGCGGTTGGATTGTGCATCACTTCTGTTTTCTGAGCATTCATTTCTCCTCTTGTTGTTTCCTATTATTATTATTGTTACTATTGGTAATCTTTCTATTGTCACTATATTTTACTTCATTTTAGTTATTAAACAGTCCTTATCTCAACCTGTGGGGTTTACATTCTTCCAATTCTCCTCTCCATCCCACCCTGGGGAGGGGGAGAAGGAGGGGTGTGAGTGAATGGCTGCGTGATGCTAAGTTACTGGCTGGGTCTAAACCACAACACCTTAATTTTGGTAAATGCTTTAATGAATAAAGATAATGAGTCAATGGATGTTCTAAGCTGATGAAAATATAAATATGCCTTGCGTTGACTACACTAACCCTGAAAAGATTCTTTTTAGGTAATTTTAGCTTGTATTTATCATTACTTGGAGCATTCTGATACAAATCTCATTAAAAAATATAGAATCCATGCAGCCATTAAAGCAGGGCACTATCAAAAAGAGCCGTGATATGCAGCAGCTACGATAAAACATTACAGAGCAAAGCGGGATCATTTCGGTTCAGTATTTTCTCACTTAACTGGAGCAGTACTCTGCAATTATTTGTAAGGATTAAGGAGTTCCAGCTTGTTACTGCTCTACTCTTATTCTACCCCTGCAAAACACAGAGAACAGGGATGCTCTCCATGAATGCTGTCTACCATTATGAGCTTAAGTGCCCAGACTCTGCAACTAACATTTAGATACTGTATTTGTAAGAGAGAATGAAACTCACAGAGCTATATTGCAGCCAAGGGGAATTATGGAACTAATTATGCTACATCTTTGGACTCATGGCCAGCTAGGAAACATGGGTTATGTCTGTACTTACTTAGGTGGTCTGAAGAGCTGACAGAGGAAGCATCCATGTTTTCCTTGAATTCAGGCTGTGTAAAAATCCCATCTGCTCTTCCTAGCAGGTGATGCCAGGATCTTTCTAGGAAGGATCCTTCTGCCTTGTGTCAATCACTACCAAAGGGAAAAGGTGTTTGGGGGTGCAGCCTTGCCAGGCACAGCATGCCAGCTGGTCGGAGAGGGAGCTGGTGCCTCTGTGGCTGCAGAGAACTTGACACCACTGCTGCCGTCTTCCTGCCTGACACGTAAAAAGGACCAGTACCAAACATGGTTGAGCACAGCCTTGAGGTTGATCTTGCACTTCAGTGGCCTGACTACACAGTGCATCCGATCAATCAGGTGAAGTTTGTTAAACTACTGATGTTTTGCAGGGAATGACAGCAGACTACACATGCTTTAAGATTTTTGCCAAAACTCCAGCTAGAAATACAAATTCATTTTGATAAGAAATGAGAACAAAAAGGTTGGCAAGTAGTAAGTGACACTAAGGATGGAATTAAAATAGTGTTAAGAATCTGTTGCTAATCTGGAACATGAAACCATTTTTAAATTAAGCCAAAGAATCACAACTGATACGTACAAAGATAGGAGTCTCTATCCTAAAAACAATGATTTGAAACCATTACAGTTTCTGATTCCAAATGATTCAATGCAGCTTGTCAAAATAAAGTTTTCTCAAAGCACATAGTTGCTCTGTTCCAGAGTTGCTGCATCAAGTTGCACTAGCATGGTAGCATTTGGTCTGGTGGCACTTCTGAGATCATACCTTACATAAGTTTTCCCAATATTAAATGCATCACTGTAATTACCTAATTAAATCAGTAAATATGAGAATCTTCTCCCACAACACAGATGACAGCTGTTCAAGTGTAAGGACTGTATGCATTACATAGACCGTCTTAGAAAAAAACATCATATATTATAATATTGTTGATCTTCAGCTGGAATTGGGACATGAACATATGTATATAACATTATTATTGAGGTGTGTGGGGATGTCTGAATGTCCAAATTCAGTTCGTAAGAACAGATAGTCATTACCATATAGGAAACCTGCTAATATTGTAGAATGTAAATAAGGAAGTGTTCTTATTCTGCAAGGTTCCTACACAAATCTCAAGTTACCTCTGTCTTGTAATAGGGCCTGTTCTAAAAACCTTTGAAGTTTCCAATTGACTCAACAGTTTTTGGATCTGGCCTTAAAGTAGTAAAACCTTTGTTGAATGTTTACAGATAACCACTTAGTCAGTGCTGGCTTAAGAAAAGAAAAAGGAAATAAATTAAATGCATCTTCCAGTGACATAAGCCTCATGAAGAATTAACTAGGATAAGCACTTACTCTAGTTGGTGCACTGTCAATCTGAACAATGCAGACAAAAATAATAATTAAAACATAGCTTCATGCTGAGATGAAACTTTCAAGAGTGTCTACTGTGTTAAGCTTACAACTTCTCTGGTTTTGTATTTGCAAGCATAATTATGTCCCAGAGGCAACAGGAGCTAGTGCTTGTCAGTCCCCATTTCCCCCTCCGATAGGCGATTAATTTCTTTACACAGAAATACGAAAGTTGATGCCAGAGCAATAATAATAATGTAAACAAGTCTTTTATTCTTTTAATCTGGAATGCATAATTTAATGGCATAGTTGTATAAATAATGAAAATACCACATCTACTTTAGACAAGGCTAAACTGAAGGTAACATTTAATGTAGTATTGATTGACTGTATCAACAAAATGACGGCAGACATCTATATGGATGATAGCAGCTAGGAAAATGCTACCAAATATATCAATACAGATTAAGTAGCGGTGGGATGGAGCAGACTTGATGGCTCAGAGTCCTGGTAATGGAATATGGAGCCTTTCACCTCCAGCACTCTGATTTGAGCCAGCCTAGGTCAGTCTGCATCTGAAAGTCATTACCATCAGATGGTTCTTCAGTGAAATGAGCTTGTCTTAATGGCACGCTGTCTGTGTCACGAAATGCACCATTTATCATGGCTAACACCATGTTGAGATTTTCAGCTGGAAGGCTGGACGCAAAGAGGACAGTCATCTGGGGCTGCCCTGCTATGGGCTGTGCTGAAGAAGTTTTAGGAACTTTAGTGCTCCTAAATACTAATTAAGCAAAGAGCAAGGGGAAGGTACCTGTGCTAAAGAAATCGCAACTGAAATGTAAGACAAGACATGAACTAACAGACAGTAAATATGGGAGAAGCAAGACAGCAGTAGACTCAGCACACCAGAAGCATGAAGCTACAGTAGCTATGCTGCAGTAGCTGTCTTTTGGATGGATTCAAGAGCAACTGTTACATGGGGAAACCAAAACAGGGTTTGTTAAAAGACATTAAAACCAAACATGAAGAAAAAGGCAGTGGAAACTAGTATCGTAGGTTAGTCAGAGGCAAGAAGTAACATATTAAAGCTAAGTGAAAACAAACTAGGATAGGAATAAAGAATCTCAAAATGAAGGCAAAGTGCATACAGAACCGGTGCAGAGATGGGAGATGCTGGAGTGATGCAAAGTGAGGAATGACATGAACAAAGGGAAGAGCTAAGGGAGTTATTTGTTTCAGCAGCAGTTCTGGTTGGATATGAGCAGTGCAAGACTGTATCTGTTAAAGCCACCAGAAATGACGTTAGGAAGTGACAGGAGCATAAGAGAGTTTTAGCATTGCGGTTGGATGGGGAATACTGTACTTCATAGAAGTTTGGGAGTAAGGTGTTACCCAAAAGATTTAATGACTGCCTGAATAGCAGCCCAAATTAAATAGCTGTTTTATTTGCAACACTCAGGCTGCAGTTCTGAATGAGAGATGGGTCAAAACTCTTATTTATAGTGATGGCAAAATGAATGGAACAAAAATAATTAAGAAAATTCTTTCACATCTTTGAGCTTAACCTGGTGGTTAGACATACACAAGGAGACATCAGGTGACACAGCAGACAAGCTGTTGCATTTTGGGGAGTTATTCTTCTGTATGTTAATCTGTGTTGTCAAATTGGAACAAAGATGTTGAGCATCATTTTCCAGCCTTTTATCTACTTAACTCTAAAAGCTCAGGGCTTGCTTCTAGGAGCTCTGCAAAAGATAAAAAAGAAAAGAAAGCCTATATGTTCAGCAGGCTTAATTTCAATTAAAATTTTTTTCACAAATTGTAAAGTTGAAAACCAGTGCATAGAAGAAGGGCAAAAAGGGGCAGATTCTTGTCAAATTGTCAGCATAAGTTGAAGATTCTGTGAAGAAATGAAAAACAGGACAAAACCAGGAAAAGACAGTCACTGAAAACAAAGGCTGATAAGTCTCTTGAAAATTATGTGAGCTAAAACCATGTTAGTTTAGAAAACACTTTTGGATTTTTAAATTCATCTGCTCAAGGGATATGGCACCCAATTGATGGGTGTGACAAGATCAATAAAATATTCCTGATTATGTACATTTCAGTTATAGTTACATACTTAGCAATCATATCCCTTGTGGATTCATACCTGTAACAGACAGCTTATAAATATCCTATGACACATACACTCCCAGACTGCTTCTTATCCTACAAAACACAGCAAGCTGGTCAGTAGTACTTTCTATCACATAAATGTCAACCACCCTTCTGACCATTCCACCAGTATGCACGCCTTCTCTGCAGAAGAAACCTCACAATGGGAAACACACATTTTTCCCACAAAATGAGGACGAGAAATGAAGAAATTAAAGAGTGAAAATTTCTCAGTGGTTGTAAAGCTCCTTTTCATGAAGTCGTAATTCCTTATGACTTCTTTATGGATTTGGCATGGAAGCTGCTGGGCATACACAAGCTTGTTACTTAAAGGAATAACTTGGTGATGAAATGATTAGTGTAATTAGGTGAAATTAAGTGAAACTGAACTAAAACTAGATGTATTTTGCTTCAAGGACTCACAAGGACAAACTCCTCAGCAGTGGTTCAGATAACACAATATCATGTAGCCATGTGATTTTGATATTCATTCATGTTTATTTATTGTGGTTGTGATTACACAGTCAAAAATCATGTGTAGCAGCTATTTGAATGATTGCTGTTTTGCACATAACACTATATTCAAACATCTATGAGCATAATCATGACTTGGTTTTAACTGAATCATATTAAAACAATCAAGGACCTGGCTTACCACTAGGAGTATGAATGAAATAAAATACTGTTGAAAATTCTGAACATGTAGAAGCTAGAAAAAACAGAGGTGGAGCCCGCAGTGGATACGACAATCCCTGTCCCACATGGGACAAGGTACCCTGGGTACATGCGGCTTTGTCCAGTGAGCTGCCATGTTCAAAGCAGCTAAATAACCTTAGTGTGCGATTTATTGGCAGAAAAGGTACAAAAAAAACCCTTTGTATCTCATCACTCAGGATCAGGACAGGCTGTATTCCTAAGCAAGCTGTTTCATTTCAGCCATCCATTAAGCTTGCTAGAGAAACAACTAGAGAAAACTGCAGTCTGGTATGCACGCCACACAGAAAACTCTGATTATTAACTCTTCTGTAGGCGCATTCTCCACTCTGCATGCGTGTCACCTAGAAAGATAGGAAAGTTCAGCTGGGTATGGGTTTCACTTCCGAAGCTGCAGAGGTAAACAAATGCAAATATTTTTTTTGTGTACCTTTCCTTACAAGAGTGTTAAACTTTGTTATTGACTGCCATTTTGCAGGAAGCAAAGCATGTGTTTGCAATCCTAATCAGTAAACTGCTACAAGAATTGGTGGCTTACTTCTTGCACTGAAGTAAATGGATTATCTGTTGCACAGGACCTATCATCGTCTCAAGGTGGTGAAAAATTACCTGGCAGGCTTAATAATTTCCCATATGATACTTTTTTAGGACCTTAAATATTCAGCTTAACCGTATTCTGGGCTGCATCAAAAGGAGTGTGACCAGCTGGTTGAAGGAGGTGATCCTGCCCCTCTGGTCTCTTAAGACCCCTGTTTGGAGTACTGTGTACGGTTCCAGTGTCCTCAACACAAGGACATGGAACTGTTGGAGAAAGTCCAGAGAGGGGCCACGAGGATGATCAGGGGACTGGAGCACCTCCCATATGAAGACAGGCTGAGAAAGTTGCGGCTGTTCAGCCTGGAGAAGAGAAGGCTGCGTGGAGACCTCATAGCAGCCTTCCAGTATCTGAAGGGGGCCTACAGGGATGCTGAAGAGGGCCTCTTCATCAGCGACTGTAGCAACAGGACAAGGGACAATGGGTTCAAACAGGGGAGATTCAGGTTAGATATAAGGAAGAAGTTCTTTACTGTGAAGGTGGTGAGACACAGAACAGGCTGCCCAAGGAATCTGTGGATACCCCATCCCTGGAAGTGTTCAAGGGCAGGCTGGACAGGGCCCTGGTCAACCTGGTCTAGTGGAAGGTGTCCCTGCCCATGGCAGAGGGGTTGGAATTAGATGATCTTAAGGTCCTTTACAACCCAAACCTTTCAATTCAATGATTCTGTAACGTTCCCACTGAATGGGGATTCTGATAGTGATGATGTGAAGGTGACTAATTGCTTTTCATCCCACATGTCTGGAACACCAATTCTAATACATGTTGGCAAAAGAGTGGTAAAAACTGAGAAGAGGGTGTGAAGGGAGGATGCCAGAATACTCCACCACTGAACTTCCAGCCTCCACCAAAGCATCTCTCCCGGGACACCGAGCGAGACAGGTGGGTGCGAGTCCTCCTGCGGGCAGGCCCTGCGCCCTTCTCCAACCCACCCGCGGCCATGGCCGCCGGGCCCAGCGCCCCTGCCCCTGCAGCTGATGCCCGGCAGGGCGGGCGGGGCCGGGAGGCGGGGACGCTCGGGCGGCAGGCGGTGGCAGCCCCGCCAGCACAGGAAGTCGCCCAGCCGCGAGAGGAGGCAGGAGGCGGAGCTGTGCCGCTCGGCCCGAGGTACCGCGCGCTTCCCGGGGTAGGCAAGGGGCCGCGGGCGCCAGGGCCGGCAGCACCCCCGGGTCTGCGGTTGTCACGGCAACCGCTTCCCCCCCGGGGCGGCGGGGGCGCGCTACCCGCCGCCGTTGGCTTGCGGGCAGGGAGCGGCCAGCGCGTGCGGCCGAGCCGCTGTCCGCGCGGGCCGCCACTGCCATTGGCCGGCAGAAAGCGCTCGCCTCCGCGATTGGCCGGAGCACGCTGCCAATCGGGGCGGCGCTGCGGGCGCCCGGGTGCCGCCCTCGGAATGCGGGCTGAGGGGTCGGGGGGGGGTCAGCGGCCGCGTCTGGCGCGGCCATGTTGGGTGCGGGCGGGCAGAATCCCCTCCCCTCTTCCCCGGCGGCGTGCACCGTGCCCGGGAGGCGGGGAGGGGCGGCTCCCATCGGAGCCGGGGCTGCTTCCGCGGCCTCACGCCGCTCCGGGCGCTCCTCGGCCGTGTGGTCAGCCCCCAAGGTGCGCGCAGGTGGTGCCAGCTGGGTCCCTCCGCAGGGTGTGACTGGCCAATCTGTAGGGAAATAAACCCGTCAGCAGGGGGTGTCCCGTGTGAGGGCTGGGGTCGAGGCCTGTTTCGGGAGTTGCTGGGTTGACAGGAGCCTGCGGTGCTCCTCTGTGGGGACAGCCTATGGCTTTCCCTCATGGGCTCAACCCTTCCATGTACTGCCCGCCAGTGCAGTGCGGTTGGGTGTGTATATATATGTGTGAAGCCCATTTGTGTCGGGTTCCTGTGTGTCTGGGAGCTGGATTAGCGGCTGCTCTCTTGTGTGTGCGTGTACACATGAGCTGACCACCCTAGTGCAGTGAGGCCAGGGCGTGTTGGAGATGGCACATGTGCAGTGTGTGACAGCTGGCTCTGGGTACGCAGTAAATCTGATACAACCTGGGCTTTTCGAGCTGCCTGTATTCACCTCTCGGGTGTGATGTGTTCCGGGTACATGGGACTTCTTTGTGTTCTGTGCAGAGTGCACTGGTCATGCTTACGTTCAGAAAATCTTGGATAGAGACACGGGAGCCATGACTTCTCTAAATGTGAAATGTTGGCAGGAATGTCTGCCAGTGTGGATTTGTGTCGCTCTCAAAGTGCTCTGCCTTACATCAGCCTACATAGTTACGAGAGCAGAACACAGTACCAGAAAGCCCCTGTAAAAGAGCATTGGTATAATTGGGCTGTATGCGCACACATTCACACACAGTAATTCAGTTATATATCACATAGGGCTTGAGTTCTTTGCTTTTGGGTACCAGGCTTGATCCTAAAGAGCTAATCAGAATGGAAGGGTGCCTGTTTCTAAAGACATGTTGACTCTCCCAGCCTTTGCTACAGATGTATGATTTCTGTAGTGGAAAACTGTAGAAAGTCTGCTTAAGGAACACACAGAAATCTAGAAATATGGGGAAAATTGATCAGTTTCTTAAGTAGTGCTGTTTGGCATGTCTTCCTTGGCTGAATCACTTCACCTCTTGGTACAAAATGGGTTAGGGACAGCCACTGTTGTTCAGAAAATAGCTTGTCTGCTCACTGAGGAAAAAATTACCAGCTGTTTCTGTTGGCATGGTTATCTTTGATCATGAATTAGTGCTATCTACCCTTCTAGGACTTGATATCTGTCTTCATGGAAGCTGTGAAGATGTAAGCCTACTTCAGGTCAGTACTGTAAGCGTGAGCATAGTGAAAACAGACAAGTGTTAACTTGGAAATAAATTTATCACACCAGTACAAATAGTTGCCTTTTTTTTTCTTTCCACAGAAAGGGCAGTTGCTCACATTTTCTGTTATTTTTGCTTCAATATGTAATTTCTTTTGTAATTTATAACTTATAATTCTGTAACGTATGTATATTCTTCTAGCTGAGCCTGTTTGAGCAGGTTTGAGCCCAATAGATGACCTCAGGAGGTCCTTTCCAGCACCATCAGTCCTGTAATTTTGTGACTTGGATTTGTTAATTTAACCATGTAGAGTTTACAATAATGTTTTACAACTGACTGTCTAAAATAGTATTTTGTGTTTGCAAAAGCAGTACAGAAGATACTCAGTTTCAGCACAGATGTGACAGCTCTTCAAATATCTAGGTTTTGAAAAATTGTTTAAAATGAAGTGATTAAACCAGATTTCTGTTAGCACTGGCAAAACTCCTCGTATAATTTACTTTGATTCTCGTATCAGTATTGATTCTTGTATCAATATACATTAAACATACATATATATTTCTATTAAGTTCCATAAAAACAGGGCTATCCCTTCCATTTCAGATGCAAGCAGCTGAGTTCCTGAATTCAATTACTGAGTATCTTCACATTGAATGAACAGGATTTTGTCCATAAAACCAGACTTCAGCAAAAGGTAATATGCAACAAGATACGTACTTATCACTATAAAAATCAAGAATAAAAGCAGTGTGTTTATTTCTGGTTTGTTGGAGTGTTTTTTTTTAAATTACTACTATTTTATTTTCATAACCTTGGACTATACAGAGAAAGTTTGTATGCATTGGATTCCGATTCCATGTGACTTTTGCCAGTTCCCCTAACTTCATAGCTCTTGCTGTCACTTTCTGCAGCCGCTTCAGGAAAGGAAGCTAGTTTGTGTGCCAGTTTTACACCAGGTACTGGAAAATCTTGTAACTCACCTATAAGTCACAAATACAGAATGAGGACTAATAATGTAAACTAATACATTAAGCTGTGATACTGCCCAGTGTATATCTAGGATTTTATTAAAATACTTAAGCCCAACCTTGTAGCCCAGTCTTCAAGGATGACTTAAGCTCAGTGTACTTCAGGGAAGTAGGAAACATAAAATTTTAGGGAGTCTACGTAGAAAATTGCATGAGGGTTTTGGTTTGTGTGTTTCTGTTTGATAGGTTTTTTTCTTGTTGTTGCTTTGTTTTTCATTTTTTGTTTCTTGTAGTTTGTTTTTTTTTGTTTGTTTGTTGGTTTGTTTTTTTTCAGTGCAATGAAGACATTTTCCTTGGATTTATTGTGAAATTTGTTTCTTGAGACCAGTAATTAGTTTTTGTTTCTTACATAATTTTGATGGTATTCAGTTTCTTTTGACAGATTTTTAAAACTAATTACAGTTTGTCACAGTTGGAATGTTAAGAGTTTCTGTTGGATTTTTTCTCACAACTAGGAAGTTCCTGGTTTTGTTTTCCTTTGGGATATTTCCATATTAATCTAGGTTTTTCATTAGGAAGACAAGGTGTGAATTACAAAAAAGTAGGATAATTTGGAAAGTCTTTATGGGTTGCTAAAGGCTAATGTTATAAAACTGGGCTGTATGTTAAAAAAAAAACAAACAGACCTCTGAAACCCCAAGTTTAATATCATCTTGGAGACTCAAGTTGCTCTATTAAGTACTGTGCTTCATAAGTAAATTGTTATGTTTACGTGTTACGAGGTAGGTAAAGATTAGAATGGAACATATATGGTTCTGAGGTGTAGACAAAGAAGCTAACAATTTCGGTTGAAGCTAACAGTTTACGGTTGAAGTCTCACTCAATGATCCGACTCCCTTATGATACTACTGTTGTAATACAGTTACTTCTGGAAAACAAGACTGCAAAAGTCCTCTGACACAAACTCTGCTTTAAGATTTCTGCTCCTGTAGATTTTTTCATTTGCTTGCAGGTTTACTTTTTATTGAAGAAAAAAATGTGAAGTGATTATATACTAGCTGATCATTTTTTAAACTAAAAAATGAAGTGCTTTTCAGTGAATGGCTATCCTCATTTCAAATGAAGTCTGCAATGATTAAATATTAAAATGATCGATGGTTTAAATTAATATAAAAACTTTTCAGGAGATTATTACAAAGATTAACATTTTAAATGTTTTAATACTTCCATAGTTTATCAATCACAGGCACAGTGAAACTGTTTTTAGTTACCAAGCTGATGAGCTCATACATCATTGCAGCATTATGTGCAACATAAACAACATGGTATTGGTAGAGATGAAAAAATCAATGTATACTGTGGCTCTTTAATAACCTGGTTTTGTCTTAAAGTTTTTTTGTGACACAATAAGAGTATTTTTTCTTTGGAAAGATGATGGGAAGGAAAGAGTGTTGCCGAAAAACTGGTGTTTGCCATTTAGGAAGGAACTGTTTCATGTAATGACAAACGTAGATAGTCAGAAGAATAAAAAGCACTTGCATTAATGCAGTTTTAACATCCCCAGATTTTCAGCAGCAGCCTTATGATTCCTGATGCATTTTTCTTCATCAGAATTATGTTTGAAGGTCATGGGAAAATGTCAAAGCACCCCAGGTGCTTTTGTATCACTAGCTGTGCATAGATACCCCTCTGATTCAGTGGCTTGATTAAACACTTACTCCAGGCATTCTTGACATGGACAGTGCTAATTCCTTTTTTTTCCTATTTCTTCTGCATATTTTTTTAGCAGCAAGGGCAAACATTTTTAAGTTTGATTTTGCCTCTGTAACCACCTATTGTAGTGATACAATGAAGAGGTTTATACAATGCAGTTTATTGTGTCCCAGGACTTTTTGTAGTGTTAAATATGATAATTGATACATCAGCAAAATACTGTTTATTCATATGCTGTGATTGGTTTTGGCATCATCCTTCGTCCAGTGTGTTTTATGATCAAAATCAAGTTGGAATTGGAAAGACATGGTATAATGAATTAGCCAGCATAAGCCCAATAGCAAGTGTAAAGAAGAATGGGAGGGTGACACAGAAATCCAGGAATAAATGCTGAGCTGGTAAAGTGAATAAATGGGGAAAGACTGTTATGAAAGCAGAAGCTCATGTGGAAAAGTCACGCCAGAAAGGGTAGGTGTGAGAGAGGGAAAAAGCAAAGGTTAATAGTAGGTTAACGTTGAGAATGGTATTGGGAAGTTAAAATCCAGAGGGCAGAGGAAGCACGCCATTTTGTACACAAGTTTGTTGTCACCTACTAATGCTGTTATTTCTATTCTTAAGTAAGACAACAAAATAAAAGATGGGGTTACATTGCCTGTAGTTAGTTGCCTCTAGCCAGAAAGCCAAATTTATCCTCATGAATTTCCATTAAAATAAAATAAAGTAATGGAACAAAATAACCTTTTATGTTATGAACTGTTTCTTATAGTGGGGAAACAGATTGGGTTGGAAATGTAGTAGATTTCAGAGTTTCAGTTGTTTTCTCTCTGGCTGTGCTGTATGGTGTAAATGAGAAAAGGTTAAGTTTACCTGTGATAATTCTCTCTCACATTTACATTATCAATCAGCCTTTGTAGCTTTTTGTGCTTTTATCTATTGTGTTTTCATTGTAATCTTTACATACAAAGTTCTCAATTCTACAAACTCTTATGCTCAAATTTATTCACGAATGGCTCTGACAGATGTGCTCTGGAAGCCTTAGATGCTGCTGTTTAAGATGCTGCCAGCTGGTCGCTTTTTCCCCACCCCTCAGACTGCAGGCTGTACAGAAGGCCCAGCAATACCTGCACCCTCAGTTTGCCTCCATCACCTTAACTGACACGTCTTTTTGGGCAGCTTGCGCTATGTGTAGTCTGGGAATGGGGTCATGGGAGCAGAATGTACCCCTTCTTCTTGCCCTTTTTTACAGGCTGCTCACCCTGGCAGAGAGGTGATTACTTGGGGTCAGCAACATCTTAAAGCTTCTCAGATACTAAAAGCTTATTTATAAGTCTCCTATGTTTTCAAGCCAAACATGTTTTAAAAATTCTATTACCTGTGTGTTCAACTTGCACTGTACTAAGTCATTATGGATAGCATTTCAGTACTTGACTTTACCATAACACCATCTGAACTGAATCTCTCACCTTGTGGTTTTGTCTTCTTTTAAAAGTGATCATGCCTAAAAGCTCATACTAAAAATCATAATCTTTCTTTCATGTAATGTGTAAGCTATAGAAATTGTCCAGTAGGCGGTTTTAGTGTTGCACTTGTGTGGAGGTAATTATGCTGCCTTCAATTAAGATTACATCACTTACTTTACTGCTAGACCAGTTTTGTATTACTTAACCTTCTTGCCAAAAGGAAACGGTTAACTTGAAGCAGTGTATTGCTTGTTTTGTTTTTGTGTCTTGGCTGTCAGACTGAAAGTACACTCTCTGTATGGCTAACTTTTAAATTTGATTAGGTCCTTGATTTACTGTTACTCAACTAAAATTAATTTAAAAAATAGGACTCTACAGTAACAATAAAATGCATAAAGACCTGGTGAGCTGCCAGGACTCAGAAGTAATGGCTCGAGGCCACTGTCAATGGATGTGAGCTTGTGGAGACTTTCCCCCGTGTTTGTGTCAGGTGTGATGCTTTTTGCTATTTTAGTCAATTGTGTGTAAATGTAAAAGCAGTAATAGCAAACAATAGATGGTTCAGTGATTGCTGGGTTGATGAAGAAAGGATGAAATTAAAAGCATGTTTGGGATCATGGTAATACGAGTCTGTTAAAATGCAGTTTGCCTGCATGTGTTGAGGAAGAAGGAATGCTGCATGTGCATACAGAATGTAAAATCTTTTATCTTCTAAATCTGTGACTGTGGGAGGGCTTGGGGTTTGTGAGGAAGCTCCTGTAGCCATAGGGAATTCAAGTGCAGGACAGTTCAAGAAGGGCTGGTGCTGCCTAATAGAGGTGGAGGAGAGGTAAGAGGGTGCTTTGAAATGGCTTAGTAAGACCAGTGCTGGAATGTTGCCTCTAGTTCTGTTTCTATTAAAAACATGCTCTGAAAAATTTGAAGACATGATGAACTCCTGGAAGAGGCAGATGGACTTCTGTTAATGATACTGCCTTTCATGTTTGCTGTGATGTTTCTGATGACACATCTAGCTTAACCTCACCCATGTTGGACCTCAGCAAGTTCTATTTGCTGCCTGTCCCACCTGTCTTTTGCAAAGGCCCTTCTGCATACAGTGTGGAGTGCCATAGGCAAGGCTGTGCTGCGACTTTGTGAGCTTGTCATTTATTCCTGTTACAGAGGGTATGGAAAGGACTTTTTCTTTTGTTGCATATATACATCATGGGAAGCTGTCTATAAGTTCTGTTTTCAGCTTTAGATTTTGGTGTGATTAAAGTGTGATTTTTAAATGCAAACACAAAGAATTGCAGCAGCTTATCATTTGGGTTGGTTTTTTTTTTGATTCGCAGTTGTAAAATGGTCAGAGCAAGGATGGATGTTGCTTCCTTTAAATTTTTCCATAATTTGGAGTGAAGAGGTTAACAGCATTCCTAGATTGCTGTTCACTTCTTTTTTTCTGAAAGGCAGGGTAATTTGAAAGTTTGGATGATTCTGGTATCTTTTTGGGTATAGAGAAAGCAGCAGACCATCAAGTTAAGTAGGAAGAGGCTACTCTGGAAAACTGATAATTGTAGAGACAAACCTGTTCAAAAAGCTTCAAACAGTTTTCATTTTAAGTACACCAGTGGGGTTAAATAATATTAGTAACTTTTGTTGGCGTAACAGATCATCATAATTTAAAACAAAAGGTCCCAGCACACTTGCTTTTATCATTTACTGCTTCAGTAAAATACATCTGAAATGATTTACAAAGCAAAGCTTCTGGATAAATTCTTCCAGTTCTACATGGGAAGAGAACCTGTTTGTCTTCATGCATGTTTATATAGACCCATGGAAATTATGTTCTAAATGCGGGTACTGTACTAAAACATAGCCATATATGCACAGTAAAGAATTCAGAGTACTTGTATTCTGTCATTTATTGCACATAAGTAATGTATATTGTATAGGCTTGGTGTAGTTCTCTATCCTGACCATAGAAGGACTCTATAATCTTGTCTTGTTACCATGAAGGGACCTTCAAGGAGACAGAATGGTGTGTGTAGCAAAAAGCTCAGGGCTGTGAGTCTCTGACCAAACTTGTCTGCTTCTAAGCCTTCAGACTGTCCATGCTGGAAGCAGTAAAGAGCTGGAAAGATGTTTCCCCTGTACTCTATTGGTACACATTTTCATTAACTCACCTTAATTAAAACAAAAGTAAATCAGTGTGGAAACAACTAGGATGACTTGTAAAGGTGAGTGCATGGGTTATTTTTAAAGCTATAAGCAGAAGCAGCTCTTTTTCAGAGTTGGCCCAGCTCTTTTTAAGCTTCTTAAGCTTGGTTACAGGATTCAGCTTTTGGTACAGTTGTAGTCAGGCTGAGTAGTCATACTGGGAAGAGAGCAGACCTGTAGTTTCTTGTGTTGCATCTGTTCTTATGAAAACCAGCCTGAACTCATTTCACTGTATGCTCCAGTAGGTTTGGGGTTTTCTTTTTGATTCCATGCAGTCTACAAGGCTAGATTTCAGGCATATCTCCTCCTCCTAATAAAACTTCATGGCGGTGCTGAAGCATACATTCCCCTTTGACTCTGTGCAGGGGCATGTGCAAGTCCCAAGTGCTTAGAGGGATGCATGCAGGAAATTAGAGTGAATGGAATGGATTGTTTGCTGGTTTATCTCAGGCTAGGTTTTCTGAAGAAATGCTTGCAAGCTGATAGCTACTCATTAAATGTTCTCTTTTAGGAGTCTCATAACTATTCAGTTTCTGTCTAGCTTGAGGTGTAGGAACCACTGACTCATTGGAGGTATCTTTTAGGCTGGAAAAGGCTAACCTTTCACACATTAGAACCCAGGATCTTAAAAATGTGCCATCTCTAAAAGCAGAAACCTGTGAAAAAGTGCCCAATTTTGTATTTCAGTAATATTTTTACAGTAAATAGAATTTTGTGTGTACTGTGTGACTTGAAATGGAGTACTTTTTTCCAATGTGTTAGTCTCAGCTGGTGCCATCTTTTTGTTGGCATTCTCCTTGACAGTGAACCTGCAGCAAAATTTCTTCCTTTTGAAACATGCACTGTTCAGCAGTGGGAATATATGGGACATAGTCGTCTTCCATCCTGTGGTGGTATAGGAAAAGCTGAGAAAAGAACCCAAGTAGACCTTGCACAAATGGTCGCATCCAGGACCCTCTCGCATCCACATGACTTTCTGATATTTCAGCTGACACTTTTCTCTTGGTTGATGATTTTTATTTTTGCTACCTATTCTTTTCAGCTGCATTCCACACTTGCCTGCTCTGCCTTAAAATGAGACAAGTAAATAGTTCACCGCATTTTTTGGTGGCTGTTAAATCTTATTTTAAAATTTGACTGTATCAAGATTTTAACCTGATTTTGATCAAGTCCTTTAATTCAATTTTTGTTCAAGATTCAGATTTTTTTATAGGTATCAGTGATCTTGTATTCCATTTTTGCCCAAACAGAGCATAAAGCTCTTCAAGAGATGGTGTCATGTACACTATTACTTTATTCTCATCTTAAAAATCACTGCCTTTAATGGGATCTCAAGGTAGGTTTCAGGAGAGCCAAGTCTTGAGCAATTTAGATATAATCTGCAGAGTGTGCTTGGCCTATTGTTTTGAACTACTTTAGAAACTACTGCACTGATGTTATTTAAGCCATATTAAACTCTTCACCCAATTATGGCCTAATCCTTCAAAAGCAATAGAGTAGGACTTAGTTTTGAAAATGCTGTTGCTAATGTCTATTTGTCTGTTCACTAAGCTTGTCTGTTAAGCTCGTTATTAAGTGCTGTAGGGCTGAACTTTACATTTGATCTCTTAACGCTAAGTTATCTGCTGTTTCATCTACTGGGTTTTGTCTTGGACAATGCTAAAGGAAAAAAATACGAAAAATGATGTGTTAAGGCTGAGGAAATGCATATCAGCTTTATCTTCGCATTTTATATGAAAGATTAACAGGTCATTATTTTAATCAGTTACTTAAAAATAGAGGAAAACACAAATGCCAAACCCACCAAATTAAAACTTTTTACAACTAATGTTTCTTCTGCTTCGTGTCTAGAATAGATTTATTTTTTGTTTATAAGGTGAGTTGCTTTTCTGAATGCCTAATACAGCATTTGAGACAACAAAAGTTGCATAAAAGTGTTTTTCTTCATTCACAGGTTAGTCTGTTTAATACTTACCAAGCTACAGTACTTTCAGAGAAAGGGAAAAAAAACCCACCACCTCACATTCATTCTGAGCCCTGGATGTAAAGATTACCTTTTAAGTCCTTTTGATCACCAGGTTTGGTAATAGAACTAATAATTCCGTTTTGCTGAAATGTTATTTGCTGCTGTCATTTGTAGCCTGCTTTCAACTTTTGCATGCTTGCTCAAGGTAAGAAGTGAGCCAATCATTAGGATATAAATGTGGTGACCAGTGTTAGTGATTCCTATGACTTGGAGTCATGTGAAGGGACACTGTATTATACTACAGTGAAATGAATAACAGAAGGGCACATTTGTATGCCTTGCGGCTTTGTGTGGCTTATTTGTGGCTCTTTTCTCTGCTGGTTTTCAGTTATTAGGTTGATTGTCAAGCATGAACAGACTGTTTGCTGAGTGTGTTTGCTTTTTGTGAATGATAGAGCAATTTCAGTGTAAATGGAGTCAAAATAGATGGGATATCACTATTAGAATTAATGGGGAAAAAATTAAGCTGAAACTTAGTCTAGCATACTCTTAAAAGCTTTTTTTTTTCATCTTTAAACAGGGTGAGAGAAAAGGAAAAATTCCAGCAGTTTCAAATTGTCTTGTTTTGATATATTATTTCAAAGAAGCTGTTTAATTTTTAAATCATTCACTCAGAAATTTTGTATTTTTAATGTTCCAAGATAATGCAAGCGAAAAAAAAAAAGGCACAGTAGAAGCAAACAAAAAAAAGATCAATATGGAATTGTGTGAAAAATTGGATGTGAACAGCTTCAAAAGTTACAAGCTTTATTCTTGCTGAAGATCATGATCCCATTTTGCAGTATTGAAAACATTGTGAAAGAGACTTTCTGTCCTCTGGATGGTTGTGAACTGTAGTTTAAGATGGGTATGCTAAAGGGAAGTAGAATTACTCCCTAAATATTTCTTCTCACTTAAGGAAAAAATAAGAATCTCATTTCCATCAAAAATTAGCCTAAACTTAAAATCTAAAAATGAGGAGCTAACAAGTGTCTATAATTAAAGCAGCCAGGCTTACAGCAGGCTATGACTTGTAGCCGGTACCAGGAAAGGAGCAACATCTGGAAAAAAATGGAATTTTTGTGACTTCTAAAACTGAAGAGATGCACAAATAGAGAGATCATTTTCTGTTTTAAAGGAAAGAAAAAAAAATGCTTTTCCTCTGCTGTAACACCTATCAGGGCAAAACAGTTTCTGAGGTTTTGAATAAGACTTCAGTGAAACCACGTGATGCTCTATTAAAGGAATTGTAACTTCATAACATAATGGAAGTGAAGTGCTTAGGCAGACTTAGCTGATTTTGAAATTTAAGGTGTATGACCTCTAGCTTTATACCTGTTATTTAAATTATTCCCTACTTTGTCAAAGGAAATGAGTGCTGGAGGGGTGTGTGGTGAGGATCAAAGAGGGAATAAAACTGCCTGGATTTATCTGAACTGCAAAATGTTCATTGCTGATGCTTCAGTTACTGAGACAGAGCAAATAATTGTTTCTCATTGTTGCTCTTGACTTGATGAACTTTTAACTCATGAGGCAGAGAGCACGTGTTTCATTTCCGTCCTTTGCAGTTGTGGTGATGGTGATGTCCTCTGTACTTACCCTCAGACTACAGTGGTGGCTGTACAGCGTCTGCAATTGCTCCGGCGGAGGATGTATCCATCCCTGGTGATGTGCCTCTGGGCATCAGGGTGGTCTGGCTGCCCGTTCTCTTCCTGCCATTTTTCACTCTGATTTTTACCATAATCCCTGTTCCTCCCAAATCCCCAAAGTTTAAACATGTTGTATTATTCTGGAATACTGCATATGGTGTAGTTTATCATGTAATTTTCCCTTTAGCACAGATTACGCTTTCCCCTGGGAAATACTACTTTTTGAACTGTGGGGCAAGGCAGAATCAAACCACATGTATGCTTTTTTTTTAATTCATGAACTTTAAGAATATTTTCTTGACACACTAGTGCACTTATTTTCATAAAAATGAAAAAAAAATCTTTGAGCTTTTGCAATTTTAAATTTGGTCAGATGAAGATCTGGCTTCATATTAAACTGAATATGTTTCACAGATGGTATATCTCTACTTGGCTCTGACGTGAGTAAGGGAATTCAGTTCTGAAGACAAATAAGAAACCCAAATAATGAAAAGTAAATGTAAGGTGCATGGAATAGCTATAAATATAATATTCTTCTGCAAAATGTCATACTGTTGTTGTAACAAGTATAACACAAATTGCTCAATAGATATCTTCTGTGTCAGTAATGTTTTTATAAGTGAGTTTTGGCCTAGTAAATTTTGATTCTTCTTCCCATAGAAGCTGTGACAAACTGTATTCTACTGGGAATGGAAGGAACCTTTGACATTTTTAATATCCTCTTTTTGCTTAAAAACCCTAAACTGTGTAAGTATGAAATCTTTTAAAAAAAAATCTTGGTTAGGTTTTGCAGTCCTTGAAATTTTTACTTTTTCCAGGCTATGATGAATACGTTTAATGATAATCTTTTCAACTCTTCAGATGTTTAAAAACATTTAACATCTAATAAAAATAAGTAGTCTTTTTGCTAGAGAAGCAAATGCAAATATTTGGGCCTAAATAATCCTGCCCCATTTTAAGTACTTAGGGGAGGTTTAGGAGCATAGCAAGGAAGATTGCTGCAGGCAGTTTGGATTCCTTACCATTGCATCTCTTTCTTCATTCACTGCAGAGGGGGTGGAGGTGGCCTCCTGTATAACTGGAGTGTCTCACTTACCTTCCTGAAATTAGGTGGAACTAATCTGGGTTGTTGATGAAATTTATGTTTCATAATACATATTGCCTCAGGATTTTGAAACATCCAGGAGAATATGTTGAGTGTTCATATAGACTATTACCTGTGTACTACTTCTGTAAGTAAATTCAGATCTAATTTCATGGGTTCTTTAGGCAGTGTAAAACTAACAAACAACAGAACAGCTCCTTTCCCTACAATGCCAAGGGTGCTCACTGGAAGTTAACAGTGTGTGTTTTGTTCCTAGTGTTTACATGAAGCTGTGAAACAGCCTTGTATACATCAGAGTAAAAGTTGTAATTCCTAGATGGTTTTAATCTTGGGATACAGTACAGTGTTTGTTGTCCTTGTGCAAAAAAATAAGATTATTTTAGCAATACTTGTTCCAGCTAGAGTTATGGATCCTATTTTTTTTTTAATTTATTTTCCCAAATTTAACTGAATTTAACTCATCTCTGCTACTTTCAAGGTTAAATTAAGTAAAGAAATGTTACATTCCTTTCATTAAAAGATAATGAAATAAATCCCCAAGGAAGGTAGAGCTAGATTCGGCAAGAAGCATGATGGGCAGGTACTCTTTCCTTTGATGTGTCATCCTTTGAGAGATTTTCCAGAGGAATGGTGAAGACTTACCAGTAGAACATGGAACGCTTTTGGTTGGGTCTTTCATTTTTTTTTGTTTGTTTCTATGTTTATTGTGTTTGGGTTTTTTGTACATAGTAGTGGTAAAGTTTTTTAAATTCTTTTGGTTAAAGTATGGTTAAAAAATTCAGCTGCATTGTTCTTGCAATTTTGCCTGTGGGTTAATTCCACTGCATTTCTTCCACTGCTGTACAGACAGACCTTAGTTTCTGTACTTCAGCAATGCGCCAAAAAAAAAGCAATTAAAATAACCAACAGCAGTGATTTCCAAAATACCTACATGCAGACAGCTTCCCACTTTAAATGCAGTGCTAATGTTTCTTTGGAATAACTTGATGTTCACAGAGGATCTGATGTGCTCCTTGGATTTTACCCGAGGAGGATAAAAGGCAGTTTTTGCTCTCTTGTAACTTGTGTTTTAATATCCTTTATTAAACTATGAACTATGAAATTGACTGGTAAAAGATGAATTCTTTCACTGACATCACTAAGCTTTGAATCATATTAAAAAATTATTTGGGTTGTGGGTTCAGATTATCAACATGCACTGTATCCAACAAAAAAAAAAAGGGAAAAAAGAAAAAAAGGGGTTGGGGGTTGAGTTAGATATTTATTTGCAATTAAGGATAAGTTACTTCTGCATATATACACATATTCACTGTGCATTCACCTGCATTTTCAATTACAGCTGAAGACTCGGTCCAGTACCTTTAGATTCTGTAGTGGTTCTTTTCTATCTAATCTATCAGGTGTATTTCTGCTACAAAACTGACCATTATTTCTTTAACATACCTTCTATGTTAGGCAGCTTGTTGTTGAGGAATACAGACATACTGTCAAATACTACTCCTAAGAAAGTTTGCCCATGTGCACATACATGGATCTTCGAGTGTTCACTGGTTCACAGTGTAAGCCTTATCCCTGTTATTAATCATTTGTATTACACCATGAATTCACAAAGTTCAATCTCTGTGCTATATAGTCCTTGTACTTCTTGGTATTTCTGAAATCATTCATGGTATGTTTCCATTTCATTCAAGTACTTGATTTTAATTTTTTTGTTGTTGTTGATACAAGCTTTATATGCATCAATAACAGTGAGTTGGGATTTAAACACTACTGTGGTCAGACCTTGAATGAACAATCAGAACTGTTTTTCTGTCTCACAAAATGCTGTTGATTGTGGGAGGTTATAATAGGCAATTTATTGTGTTTTTTTAATTATCAGTCACTGCTTATGAATAAAAGAGAAGAATGATGTGTGCTGAGGGTGTAAGCCTTCAAAGCTGAACTACTGAAGGGTAAGAGAAAGAGAGTGATAAAACAGTGAAGGGTACCACAAAAGCAAGGATGTATTTTGACCTTGTATATGTCCATAATGGCAGTAAATACAAAATAATTCCTTTGGACCTTGCTTTATTTTCTTAAAACCAGCTTATGGAAAAGCTTGAAAGTTAAGGAGGGCTCATGTTGCCTTCAAATAGTTACTCTTGAAGTATTTTTAGTAGCCTGTAAAGAAAAGCAGTGACAACTCCTTTACATGTTTCTTAACTAGTTATGTAGTCATTAGAATTCCAGGGACCTGAATGCTGCTGGGGTACACACAGCATGATGCACTGCCTATCCATTTGGTTTGGAAAAAAAATACAGCAAAAGCTAGATCTTCCACTTGCTGGCATTGAAGGCAGTGGAGCAGCCAGTTGGAAAAGACTTGAGTGCTAACTTTGCTTACACTAAAGTTAGGACGACCAGTTATTCCAGGATGACCACTCCTATTTTAAATATAGAAAACATGCTTTTCAAATTGTTTCATGGCTCATAAAGGTTCCAGGATTTTCCTTCTTGAAAATCTGATCAGAAAGTTACATTGGAGAGCACTCCTGCAGCAAGGTTCATAAATAATAAATATTATCTCGTATTAATCCATATTTTAGTTAAACTCTGGCTCATGGCAAGTTGCTTCCTTGGGGAATGCAGAATTCTTTACAAGAGAAGGTGATGAGCCCCAGTCCCTGAGGAATTAAATTGTGAAAACAATCTCTGTTTTGTACATGCTAATACAGATCTGTTATTCCCTTTCCACATCTATCACAACACATTCTAAATTGTGGCTGATCTTTTATGCAGATAGCTGCCTTATTAGACATTGCGGCTATATTTGCTAATGTCTCCATGGGTTTCTTGGGCCTTTGCTATCTAACCATCAAAGTGGTGGACATGAATGATGATTACTGCATCCCTTTGAAGAACAAAGAGGAGTCTGGGTTCTAGATGCGGCAGTTGGTGACACTGAGCCACACGAGCAAAAATGAACATTTCAGTGGCTACTATTAAGTCAGGAAATAATTTTTTGTCTGTGTTTCCTTCTTGAGTCTTATTGGCACTGTTAAAACTGCAGACATCTTTCACTGCTTATGTTTTGTTACAAAACATTAGGTTATTGAAATTGCAAAAGGCAAGTCAAAACAGTCTCTAAAAGTGGCATAAAAAAGCCAAAAACTAGTTTTGCAGTGTAAAAATATACGTTATCTCCAACTAGCCAGAAGTTCAAATGGTACTTTTATTTTCCACTCTTGCTATTACGATGTGAATGTTATGTGAGAAATAAAAGTCAAGAGAATAGCTGGGAAGCATATTAGAGGGGCAAAACCACTAGTGGATTACAGTTCACTGTTCACAGTTCACTGTTACGTGTTTTACATAAGATAGGGGTATGCTCTGTGTTAAACAAAAGTAGTGTATGGAAACATTAGAACACTATGATTGAGGTTTCAGTTTGGATTAAGAAATAATGGCAATCTTTTATACCTTGTTATTATTTCTGAATACCTTTTAAAAAAAGGTGTTGACTTCTGAGCACCTAAGTTCCTTTTAAGCTGTGTCCCACACTTTAAATTAAGGAGCGTGGATTTGTCACTTGGCATTAAATGCCTATAATTCTTACAGAAGAGATAAATGCAAAAGATGAAACTTTGTGGATTGAAAACACATAAATAACTGATGGGATCATTCCTGCAGCTGTACGTTAAACCTTGTTTGAAACTATGAAGGAGATAATGGTACATGTTTAAGGCTGAGATGCTGATGGTAGTGCATTTAGCAGTGTCTTGGCATGCTTTTTGGCCCATGATTTGGCATCACAGTGCCTTTAAGGGCTGCGCTTCCCAGACAGTGCGCCTTGGCAGAGCCTGGGGAAGCTCGTCTTGCTGTAATGCATCTGGTAATGCCTAACAGAGAAGTATAACTCGCAGATACTTCAGAGCCATATGTGCACAATCTGTAGACAGTCTGTGGTTGCTGAAGTTCAGCTGAAGTTTGCCCTTGGCACAACTTGCCAAGGCTGGTTGGGAAAAGGCAAGTGTTGGCTGTTGTGCATCTTCTGCGCTCGAACAGTAAATCTGACACTGGAAAATGTCAGCCCTCCTGTGAGTGCAGAGGTTGGTGTTTGGAGGCTTGTGTCATAAAGGTGGTCAAATGGTGGGGCTTACCACCATTGTGATGAGTGATATATTCAGCCCATCCAAAATGGTTGAAAAATAGTGTTTTGAGGAACAACTGTGACTGTAAAAGGCAGATATTTTTTGACTGTGGAAAAAGAGGTGAAATGAGTATATTTGTAGAATCTTTCTGTACCATTTGAGTGGCAGCCCTGTGAAGAGATGAATAAGAGACCATAAGGTTTTCCAGATTAACTGGACATATTTGGAATTTGCTGGAACACAAGTCAGATGACACTTGTTCAGTTACACTGATGGTGTGACAGTAACAAAGTACCAAAAGAGCATCTTTAGATGAATGATGATGCAGTTTCCTGTGCAATCCTTGTGTCACCTGTTTGTGCTGTGTAATGTGAGAAGCCCATTCGAGAGTCAGGATGGTTGTTACTTAAATGCATTGAAGGTGATCTAAATTCTCAATACCTCTGCTGAGAGGTGTAAAAAGGGCACAGCTCCAGCTCTCACCTTTTATTCTCCACTTTCTTTTCATTCACAGATCTGTAGAGCTAGTGGCAGGAAGGTAGAGTGTGGGGTTGTTGTGTTTTAGGTATCTGTTCCTCTGTTTAGCTCAAGGTGGTTGAAGGGCTGTGGCTGCAGCAATTACACTAGTGCATGCACACATGCCTAGTCCTGTGTCAGACATATTGTAAATGTGTTTGCCAACAACGGAAGCAGCTCAAAATACAACATTCACTCCCTGGTTTACGAAAAAAACAAAAAAAAAACAAGAAAAAACAAAACCAACCATACAAAAGAATGAAATTCAGTGGTACCAGATGCTGAGTTACTGCGCAATCAGTTTAAATCTTTTCCTCTTTTTTATTCAAACTAACAGGTATTTGGTAATGTTAATAACCCATGCAATGGGGAAAAAGGTATGTTAGAATTTATTAAGAGTCGTCAGAATAGTGATGATTTAACTCTGGTGTCTTGTACTCTGGGAAGGCTTATGACTGTGTATAATCATAGCATAACATGAATGTCACATGTTAGTTTTTTCCAATGTTGTATGTCATTGATTTCCTTAGTAAGTTATTTAGGAATAATGTTTACTTTTTTTTCTTTCTTTTTTTTTTCCCCTGCTGTTGACAGTAATTTTTGGATTGAAAACCATGGGTAGAAAAGATGCTTCTACAGCAAGAACTCCTGTTGACCAGTACAGGAAACAAATAGGTAAGAAAAACTTGTGTGCTTAAAAAAAAAAATACTGTTTTTGTTTGTTTGTTTGTTTTTTGTTTTGTTTTTGATATTTTTGTTTGGTTTGGTTTTGTGTGTTTTTTTTTTTTTAATTTGGTTTTGGTTTTTTCAGCCAGACCTGTCAGTGTAACAAAATGTATTATTCCTCTTCAAAACCTTTGTTTTGCTTGTGAGTGGTACAAAATAAGGCACACTCCAGGGAAACATTTGTTATATGTTGTTGACTAATTCATTTGGCAAAACCTTTTATGAAGACAGTGTTTCAGGAAGCTTGATAACATCCATGTTCTGTGTTTAGAAATAGTAGTGAAATACTGCAGTGCAATGGCTCCATGATATTTTTTGAACTGTTGGAACATTCCTGATTCTTCCGTTTGTCTCCAGTCAGATATGGGCATTTCTAACAAAACAGTGTTCCTGCTTCATAGCAGTTTTTGATATGCTGAATGATACAAACCTTTACGTTCTATAACTGCATTTATTCTCACACTAATGAAATACTTTTAACATGTTAATTGTTTATTTTCCTAGGTCTCTTTCTGTTCTCACCTGTTGTATGCATAGGTAACTTGTATACAAAGTATGCACATGCACACACATGAATGCACTCCTGTACTCATACACGTACCTTCATAGCAGACTCAAATCTCTGTTTCTTTTTTAAATGCAAAGGCAGGTGACTTATTGTTGGAATCCATATGTAAGGATTCTGTCTCTAGGTGTTAAATAATATTATAAACAAACACAATATTTTAAAAGAACGTATATAAAATGAAGTACCTTAATCTATACTTAGTTATCTAAGTAAATGACTTTTTTTTAAAATTGCTAAGCATCCACATCTGTGTTTAAATACACAGAAAAATACCAAGTGTCTCTGAAAAACAGGCTGTTTATAGTGTATATTCTTATGGTGAAAGAGCTACTGGTATGTAAAGAGTCTTATTTTTGTCATGTCATACTTTTTTTAGTGCTGCCTTATTTTAATATAACTTAATGGTCTTTTCTGCATCTAAAGTTGAGAGTAAGGGAGTATTGTGTATTTTATTTATTATAGATTGCTCCATATTTTCTAATCTTGGGCAGTTTATGTCTGGCTTTCTCGGTTCATGCTCTGAGATAGTTAGAAATGTGGCTGAAAATTTCTGATTACCTTTGCAGATGGGAAGCAGATATACTGGAAAAAATGTTTAAATAAATGGGCACTCTGCTTTTGTGTGATTTAGGTTTCATGTAAAAAACCTTGCAAGGAAACTATTACCTAGCAAAAGATGACACCAAAAATATTTCACCCCAATGGGTTGGGTGAAAAGTTGGAGCCCTGCAGCCAATAGTCACGTGTAACGGGTGTTTGAATAGAGGATGATTGCATTAGCCTTCTGGCATTTTCTCTACATATTTTCATGGTGGTCACTTCTTTTTCAGCCACCTCCTTTAGGGTTGCTTTTCTTCCTCTTGTGCATGACTTCAGGTGACCATGGTTGAAATTGTTTTTCATAGTTGTCCGCAGGGTGAGAGAGACTGGTGATTTCCAGCGGGATCCCTGGAAGGCAGTATGGCCTGCTGGAAGACCAGGGGGATGTAAAGCTTCATCTAAGTATGAGACTTACAAGATTTCCTCTCACTGTTTCACAGCTTGGGCTCCTTCTTGCATGTCACTACTGCATGGCACTGTGGTTGCACATTTCAGTTGTGAGATGCTAGGACTGATCATCTGTGCCTTGGTCAGGGGAGGGGACACTGTGCTGTGTAGCAAGGGGGCGAGAGTATTTGTATAGGGGCCCAGTACTCAGAGGAGTCCTGTTATATTGCTGACTTTCCGGTTTCGAGCTAGCATGTTGTCTGAACAATTTGGCACCTTCCCTGTTATACGATGCAGCACCGTGATCCGTTGGGTACTGCAAAATACAGTGTCTGAGGGGGCTTATAATAAGCTCATTTTCCTCAGATGTGACACATTGCTCTTAACTTGGCAAAAGCAGGTGTTAAAAATTGTCGTAGGGAAGAGTCTCACACCGGCAGGCAAATAAACTACATAACCTAGGAGGTGTTTCTATGATTGTACTATTCCTTAGAGGACAGAGAGCAAGAATGAAAATAGACCATTCACTGCCTTTTGCGCTGGTGATGGTTATTTCAACTCCCATTCTGGTCATTCACTATAGCCGTAGAGTTTGTCAATGGAAATTATTTTTCTGAACTTAGTGAATTAGAGGGGGTTGAAAATTCATGGATACAGTTTTATACTTTAATGTAGGTGTGTTTGAGTTTTCTGTACAAGCATTTTGTGTTAGCTTTAGGCCTGGTAGCTGAGCTTAGTGGAGCCATCTCTCTAGTGTCATTATGCCTTCAGGTGTATTATAGGACAGTAGGTGTATTACTGACAATTGTCTGATAAAGAGCTTTTCTTGCCATAATGAACATGGAATCTTTTCTTTTTTTTTTTCCCTGTTACTTTTTGATTTATTTCTTCTTACATGGTGTTGCATAAGTGATGATAATTCATCTGTTTATCACAGAGTCATGGTTGAAGTTGGCAGGGACTTCTGGAGGTCATCTGGTCCAACCCCCCAGCTCAAGCAGGGTCACCTAGAGGCAGTTACTCAAAAGAGTGTCCAGATGGCTTTTGAGTATCTCCAACGAGGGGAACTCCACAATGTCTCTGGACAGCCTTGTTCCTGTGTTTGCTCACCCTCAGAGTGAAAGGGCTTTTTCTTACATGTTTCAGTGCGTGCCTGTTGCCTCTGGTCCTGTCACTGGGCACCACTGGGAAGAGCCTGTCTCCATCCTCTTTGCACCCTCCCTTCAGGGATTGGTTGAGTTCCCCTCATTGATGAGGTCCCCCCACACTGATGAGGTAGGTCCCCCTTGAGCCTGATCTTCTGTTGGGTAAACAGTCCCAGGTCTCCTCCCAGCCTTTCCTCATAGGAGAGATGCTCCAGATCCTTAATTTTAACTCCTCTTGATCCGATTTCAGAGTCTTGATCTGATTTCATTTACATACTTACTAGAAATTACACAGAAAGAATTTAAATGTTTTCCTAAATTCCATTCATCAAATAAACCCTAGATTGGGCAGCTTAAGTACTCTTTCAGGGATGCTTTAGTGTGAGTCTGTCCAGTAGAAGACTGCTCCAAACACAGAACGCCATCATGCTCCAGGCTTATCTATTTTGGAAGTGGTTGTTTGATCACCCTTCCTCAGATAGGTTATATCTAGAAACAGTAAGCAAAGGGAGGTTGAATGGGACTTGTCTTTAAAAGAATTAATTTATCACATGCATTAAAAGTTCTATATACATGTGTGGAGTGATTGCCACCCTTCCTTTCCAGGCATTTGGTATGTATGGATTCTTGAAAATACGACAGATGCTGGCTGAACAGCTGTCTCTTGTTGACTAATGGTATGGTGTTATTTCTTAGCTCATGATTTAATGTTTTCTAGCCTGCTGGATAGAAGGTAACCAGATTGAAACGTTTTTAATACCTTTTTTGTTTGATGGGAAATGGCAGTTTTCAAGGAGCAACATGTCACAAAGTCACGTCAACTTCAACACAATTTTCAGTTACATGTTTAGCAGAGTAATTTAAAATAAAAGCAGATTTTTAATTTCAATTTGTTCCAAGCTTTCTGTTTTGTTCTGAGTTTCCATACGGCATGCCACATGTTTGCCCTGTGCCATGGTTCAAGCTCATGTTGATCACTTCAGTTCAGCCGTTTGCCTTTTTCTCTCCTTTATTGAGTGCAGAATCGCTCATGTCTTGTTTGCCAGTGTGCCATTAGCAGTTGCTGTTTGCTTCAGTAGTATTTTCAGAGGATTCCCCTGGTATAGAGTTGATATTGCTCTTCTCTGTCAGCTGGCTTTCAGCCATCTCTCCTGCCACCAGCCAAAATTTGTCTGTAGTGCCTCTTGTTCAGCAAGTGCTCCGGTATCCAACAGAGCACTGCCTTTTCCTCTGGGAGCAGAGGCAGCCTTTTTGTTACCAGACCAAACTGGCACTAGCTTTGTGAAGGCTGTCCCCAAATGGGACAGGGAACAGCAGCAGCAACCTTCTCAAGCTGGCTTAGACTGTGCCTGGAGGAGGGAGGATGGTGCTGAGGGAATCTTTCCCCATTCAGTTCCCCATGAGCAGCTGAGGTTTTGGAGGAGGAATGAGGAAAAGCAATTTTAACACTCATTATTCAGCTCTCTCTCACATATCCAAACATATACCTGTAGTGCAGCAACAAACGGGGCAGCTCTTCTACATAGTGTTTCCTTCTCACTGCTGCTGTTTGTGCTGCTGTTTCTAATTTGCTGGGATTGGAGGAAAGGTGTGAGGCAGTATGCATCTTTCTGCATTCATGCAGCTTTGCTCCACAAATGCTGTGAAAATAGCAACAGGTTTTACACCATATTTGCTTTGTTTACTGTTATGTGTGCTTTAAGTTCCCAGAACAATTCCACATGTATATTTTCCATCCTTCATCTGGTGTGTCGGTTGCTCGGCATGGAAGCTGCAGGATTTGTGGGTAGTGTTCATGACTCGTGCGATTGTGGGATCCTAAGCAGGCATACTGAGAGGATTATAGCATAACTAAAACCTGGTCTACAAATCAGGAATAGACATACTTTTGGCTCCTATTACTATTGTGTTGCTGTAGCATAATTTTTCATGAGGAGAGGTTGTTTGCCAATCATTCATCCTCCAATTTGTAGACTCAAGGTCTGCTTATTGTCTCCTATGTATCTTCTGACTTGCTGGCTGGATGCTTTAGGGGCCGGAGCTTATATAGGCACAGCCCAGGGGGTCTCTAGCTCCTCACATCCACTGGGAAGGAATAAAAGTTATGAATGAAAACAAATTCTTTTGTTTTGGAAAGCACAAGGTGCTAGGCTGGGCACAATCGTGAGGTGGTGGAGGTGGTGTTCATTGGCACAGCACGTGCAGAGTGATGGGGTGGTGAAGGGGACTGAGTGGGCGTCCTGAGACCCCAGCTGTAGCAGCGCAAGAGGGAAAAGAAAACCGCCCACCTGAACTAGCAGGTTAAACTCTGTGTGAAGTCAACCCTTTTTTTTGAAACTCCTTGGTGTGGGGAGCTGTCCCGAAGAAAGGCACCTCATCCTAGTGCCAAGGGTTATGGTCCCGCTGTAGCCCCAGTGAGATGAAGAAGAGCTTGTGTCTCGGCATGATCATGGTGGGTAGAGCTGAGCTCTGTTGTCTCGCAGCCTTCTGCAGAGTAGCTGAGCTGTCAGCTGGGTAATTGTGAACGAAAGTGGTCCCAGTATCCCAAACCAGGACTGGTTTGTGGTAGTATGGTTGCACTGATAATGCGAAAGAATAGACAGACCTTGGTGAGGTGGATGGATGGAGACTAGTGGCAGCAAGAGTGTCTCTGGACTTCCCATCTCCAGCTCCCAGCTCAGTTGTGAGCATGAACCTGATGCCTCCGTGTCTCCAGAGGGAAGCCCTTCTTGTGCCATCTCTGCTTGCCCAGCTGTTAGAAGTGTCTTTACCCTCCACCACCTCACTTTTTTCTGTTTTGTATGGTTCACCTCTTCTATTTTTTGCAGTTAATTTCCCCCTACCTTCCTTACCCTGAATAGTGCCATTGCTCAAATCAGACTGACTGCTAAGACTTGTCAGCTCAGAAAAGGGGAAAGTGTTACATTTTGACACTTTCTCATGAAATATATTACACACTTTGAAGTGAAATGTGATTGTTTTGGTTTGGATCAGGAAATGTTTGTAATCAGCATGAAAATTTTAGATTTAATTTCTGAAACAACAGCAACAGCAAAAAAATGTTTGGATGGAATTTGTGTTGAAAATTTCAAAATCGCACCATTTGTAACAAAACAGGAATTCCTGTATCTTTTGTCTTTTAAGAAAAGGCACGGGACCAGAATTCAGGGTTTGCATCATTGAGATTGCTCTCCACTGTCACAAGCAAAGATGTAGCAGGGGTGATGTCAATGGAATTAAAACTCTCCAACCTATTTTTTTAATTCGTCATCTGTTTTTTCCCCGTATTTGATGTCAGTCACCTATTTACTGGGGGAAACCTAGGGAGGGGAAAAGTACAGAAACGACTACTTGCTATTCTAAGTGGAGAAAAAAATGGGAGAGACCTCTCCTACTATTTATTTAGAGTGTAAAAACAAAGAAGTAGGCAGTTCCAGTGCATATGGAACATTACATTTACTTTCTTGAATTTTTCTAATAAAGACTTACTGTTAAGCACATAATAAAGAGAAGCAGAAAGAAACCCCAAACCTAACTCCTTTTGCAAGGAGTTGTCAAGGTTTGGAATGTTTTCCTCTGCTGAGTTTTGTACTTCACACTGATATGCCATGGATACCACATGCAGTCCCTTTTGTTTGGGAAGAATTTTTATGAAGAATGACTTTCATTGTCACAAAAAATGAGCTAGATCTTTTGGTCAGTGATTGCTGTTTTGAATTCAGTTTTGTGCCAGTGGCATCACTTCTTGGAAACTAGAGCAGGAGCAGCTGAGGAAAATAGTGCTGTGAAGTGAAGCCTAGTCTGGCTGTACTAATTTAATCCACATTTTGTGACGATTGGGATGTTTTTAAATATGTTCTGTGAAGGCTGATGATGGATTTTAAGCCCATACAGTATGTGATCGCTTATTTTTTAAAGTCCAAAGCAGTAAAGCTGTTTTATTGCCTTGGCTTGGAGCATAAAAGGTGATGGTAAATCTGGATATGTACTTGTGTTTGTGTGGATATTATTCAGTTTTCGTTTGCAGGGCAGACACAGCCCCAGCCGGAGCAGGGCTGGGAGGGGTGGCTGCAGAGCCAGGGGACTGTGGGAATGTGTACAGAGTCTGTGCAGAGATGCTAAGGAGAAGGGTGTATCTAAACCATTGTCTCCCATCCTCTCTCCACAGCAACCCCCTAGAGTTTCTTTGAACTTGTTTGATTATACTACTCTTACTGTACATTTATACTACGCTTGTTTAGTACTTCTATAGAGATGGAGGCTCACAGTCTGCTCTTACTTTAATCTCATCGACAACATCACCATTTCACTCAGTGGAGTTACTGCGAACTTTTTTATAGGTGTAAATGAGAGTGAAATTTGACATGCTGTTTCCAGTTGCTGAGCTGCATTTCAGCATGGTGTTACTTCAAGCACTTGCAATTCCTGTAGGGTATCTGGTGTCTAAAGGGCTTTTGCAGATACATATTTATGCTTGTACTTACTCTCAGCTTCTGATCCATTCTTCAGTGGATTAATTTCTGCAGTCAAATCAACCTAAAACAACCTCTTTGCATTCTCTCCAAAATTCATAAAAGTTTCGCTATAGACACATATGTGTGTGTGTATTACATTCAGAGGCAGAGCAGATTAACTTTTTTAGAAATTCTTTCACCAGGCTTTGAAAATCTTCGCTTGTATGTGTGAAGAGTGGACTTCAAAGTACTTGTATTTCAGTGTGAATCTGTAAATCTAACTTCAGATACCCATTTCTAAAAATCTCAGGCATAATTTTTCTATGTGTACAGTGTTCATATATGTGCACTCTCTGTATACGGTGCATGTGCTTATATCTATGGGTAATATTATGTCAATATAAATGCAAGAAGAGTTGGGCAGTGAAATACAAATCCAATTTCCTGCTATTTCATTGTAAGGTAGCAGTGTGGAAGGCATAAGAATGAAGTGACCGTGCACATGCATCTATCAAGATCTGCTTGATGTTTAATGTGGACGGCATTTCTTCAGTTACTATGCTGTGAGATACAGCACTATTTTCTTTTTATGAAGTGTAAGAAGAAAGACATGGAGTCCCTCTGGCTCAATTCAAAAGGTATATCTGAAGACACTTTCGTGTTTCGTGCTTCAGGACATGACCACTTCCATTAGGTAGTTCAGCAGGTACTGGACCTATTTATGGCCTTAATAAAATGCGTTAGATGTCTGTGTTCAGGGTAAGCATAACCCCAGAACAGTCATCTGGATTTTGTAATGAATTCATTCACATTGGTGATTGCTGTCACGTAGTCTGTTAATTGCATGTTGTCAGGGATTTCTGTAACTGGTTTGTATTAAAAATATTTTTTTCAGTGGAAGATTTTGCTTCTAGTATGCCTTATTTTGGAAGAAAGTTAGGAGCTGGCTACATTGTGGTTTTCAAGGTCTTGAACTATTTATGGGATTGTCTGCTAGGCTCTGCATATTACTTGCAGGCTTAAAGTATGGGTAGGAAGTGAAGTAACAGGGCAGCAGATCTTAGCTCAAACTGCTAGAATGAAAGTATAAAAAGGCAGTTGCTTAATTTGAATTACAGTTACAGAAATTGCAAGCATTGTGCAGCTAGTTTTTGCTTTTACTCAATGGTAAAGGCTGATTAAAAATAAGCACTATTGAAAGTATTCACACATTCAAAGGTATTTCAAGATTTTTCATTTGTGTAGCAGTTAGATCAGTACAGCAAAACACCATGATGTGAACAAAGAGCTTCACAATAAAAAGTGGAATGTGGGAAATCAAATACTCTGCCCTGATTGAGTGCTTAATAAAATTAATAAATTTACAGTTAGTATAAGGCAAGTAACTAATCTGGTTTTTAATCTCTGAAATACTTGAAATCTAGTCCTTGTCACCATCCCAGCTTCAAAATATCCTATTTGCCATGGGACCAACCAAGTTGTAGACTGCTAAGGTATTGGTATTGTTCTAAAAGAACTCATATATTAAATAATAATATTTTGAAGAGTTTTGACTGCCTGTTAAATAGGAAAGGTGGGAAAAGCCTGCCTTTTCCTTAGTTTATTTTCTGTGACTATCTTAGAATTATCACTGTATCTGCATTGGTGCTGTAGGATTTGTAGCAATACTGATATCCTCAATTGTGATACTTGATTTTTCATTAACATTTTAGAATGAGTGGAGTTTTTTTGTTAGAATTAATTTTCCTATGGTATTTTCACCAAATACCTGTGGGCTTTCTTGTTCATAAGAACTGGGGTTTGGATGATCTAGGGTGTAATAGGTAAGAGGATGTGACACAGCTCATCACTAAATCACTTGCTCAGGTTCAGCCTAGGTGATAGTCATGGGAAGATGGTAACTGCCTAGCAGATGTTGGGTGGCATTTATGATGCGATGTTTTTGCATTCAGTTCCTAGTGGAGAAGTGTTGAAAAACATCATTATTTGTTGGCAGTCAAAACACAGGAGCTGGATAATGAACTAGCATATGGAGTGAAACAGTATCTTAGCATTAGACATGGTCCCTTCAGCTCAAGGTTACAGCGTACTGATGAGAGCGTGTCTCACATTCCCTGAGGCTGTTGTGAGTAAGTTTGAACTTGGAGAGTGCATTAAACTCCTCAGCTTTGGACCCCTTGGGCGCAGTGCTCGTGTTGACCTGGCTTTTAGCAGTGCTAATTAACTTGGCCACAATCTTGTGCATTATATGACAATGCATCTCCTAGTTTGAAGTTGGCTTGCACTTAACCAGTTCATTTCACAGGCAAAATGAGTGTGCAGCTGTTTGTGTAGACCTGGCCTGAAGGAACTTCAGTCACTGTCACTGAAGAGCTGGAAGAAGTTCAAAGTAGGATTCAAGTGGGGCCACCTAGGAGTTTTGCAAGTATTGAGTGGGGATGTGTAAGAATCATCTCTGTAGGCTTCTGTTCTAATGAGTGAAAGGTCTGAATTTGGGCTGGTGGTTCATGTAATTTGTAGGCTAAACAAGCCTGGTACTGCTTTCTGGCACAGAGGCCAACTGGCATCAAATGACACTGACCATACTGTTAAACTCTTTATCCCTAAAACAGAGTGGTTGCTTGCAAACCTCATATTGAAAATTTCTCTAGGCCCACGTTAACTTTTGGGCCATGTGTAAGAATTGCTTGGGAGAGGGATACTCTGGGTACAAACTGTGCCAGGGACTGTTGTAACAACTAGAGTGTGGATACCATTGAATTCCAGTTCCACTTGTCATTGTATAATATATTGTAATATATCTATCTGCAAGCAGATAGCCAGAGGGTACAGTTTGACTTTACAAAGCAACCTTTAGCAACACCTACCTCTCTCAACTTGTTCCTGTTACTATGTCACATAGTGTGTGCCATGTCTCGGGTGGCACAGCTGTTTGAGTGCCATTTTGATCCAGCTTGAATCAGAAATTGTGCTGGGCAGTTTTTCAGTTGAATGAATTCCTTATCTACTTCATCATCTGGCTGCATGCACAAGCAGATAATATGCATCAAAGGGCAGGACGGCACACAGCAGAGGCTGACGTATGTGGCAAAACTCAAGCCAACAAATGCCATAAGCCAGTATTGCTGTTGAACATACTGCTATGCCAAGCCACACCTCAAGTGGGTCTAGGAAAAGTCTTTATTCCATATAACATGCAGAGTGACCGGATTAGGAAGTGTAAAGGATTGGCTTCCTTTGTAGACTTCCCCCAACTTCTTAGAATCACTTCTGATTTCAGTCCATTGGCCTCTGTTGGTCAGATGAGTCCTACTGTCAGAATTACATTATGAATAACTATGATAGTTTAAATCCATGTATTTTTAGAGGTATTTCTCACTGTCTGCAGTGAACAATGATGCTGCCTTCCCTACATGTGGAAGGTATAACAAGACATGAATGCAGTTATTTTTTTGGCACAACCTCTTCCATAATGTTTAGGTATAGTATGGTGTGTTTTGCCTGACAAACATTAGAAAGAAATTGAGTGAAGCAACTTGTGGGATTCTCTCAAGAAATACTTTTCCAGAAAAGACAGGCTGAACTCCGCTATTTTCTGGAATAGATGGGGACTGTGCAAACTCGAATGAACTGCACAGGGAGAAACATTGAATAAATTGCAAATCAAATAGAACTGAAGGTACAATCCTTAACATACTTCATAGTGTGAAGCGTCTCAGAAAATCAACCTGTTAAGTACAATACCAGATGGAAATGATCGGTAGAGTTACAAGAAAATCAAATTCACGCCTGTAACACAGGAGGCTCTGTGTATCTTGATAGGCAGCTTGGAAAACCACAGACTCCATAGCATATATTCCATGGAAGAATTTCTGTCCAAATGCTTTAATGGAAAAAGCAAATATGACCTGTTGTGTTTGTATAGAGAAAACTATCAGATTCAAATGAGTAATTGTCATGAAAAGGACAAAGAAGGAAGTGCTTTCATATGCTCTTCAGAGAGGGAGAATAAAATATTTTATCTGTGGCAAAAGCAGGAAACATGTAGTGCACAGAGGATTGTCTTCCCCATCTTACTTCTGTCACTGATGTAAAAAGAGAAATTAAAAAGCCTAGTTCAGTGTTAACTTTTTTTGCTTTATCCAGCTACCTTTCAGGTAATTTTTAGTCTGGAAAGAAACACTTCCTACAGCCAAGACGCTATGAGTAGGAAGGTTGGATTTTATGGTGGTGGAGCCTGGGGACAGGTATCACAGTACTGCATTTAGAAGAGTTATTTCAGATGCTCATCCTTGTAACTGGGAGCAAAATTAAACCCATAAGTGTGAAGATAAAATGAATAACATTTAGATACTGGAAAGGCTCATTATATTTCTTCAGGATTTGTTTGTTGGCTGTTGTCAAAATACTATCAAAGAACTGTGCATGTTGCTAATTTAATAATAATTTTGGAAAAGTTTCATGATAAGGAGGCCAAACCCCTTTACAGGTTGCCAGGGAAGTTGTGAGATTTCCATGTCTGGAAATCTTTTTAAATTGGTTTGTTTGAAGACCTGAGACACGTGATCTAACTTTGAAGTTAGCCTGGCCTAGCTTATGTTAGAGTAGGAAACCTTCAGAGTCCTCTCCATTCTGAATTATGCTGACATCATGCCATTATTCTCATTTGTTTCTGAAATGCCAGGAATATTTGGTTAGAGTGGTACAGGCATAGAGTCCTGCTACAGAAAAGGTTCTCAGAGCTGCTCAGTACATTGCTGTGCATGGGTAGCTGAAGGAATAGAAAGCTAATGATATAGTACTTGTCATGCACTGCTACATAGGAATGCCAGGGTGGGTTGCAGCAGCATCTTAAAACATGGTTTATGTCTTTACTTTCATGCCTGGCTAGTTCCTTACCAATGCTGCCAATTCATCAGCTGGAAATCATAGAGGGAAAGTTCCCTTGTTTCTGATGATGATGACCCATGCATGCATTTAAAATAAAGATAAGAAATATTAAAGCCATTAAATGTGGCACTGGAGGCACCGTGTTTGAAGTACTGAGTACTGCTTTGCTCATCCATGTTTAAGAAAGATGAATCAAAAGTGAAGGACATGCTGAAAGAACTACTAAAAGGACCAAAAAGAGCTGAGAAGAGCCTTGTTTAGCACAGCTGAACACAAACTAAAAAAATATGGTTCCTCTTGGTGAACTTTTTGGGAGTAAGCACTTTGGAAAGACATATATTTATAGTCTGTAACTGGCTATAAATTGTCTGTAAAGAAACGTATCTGGAAACTAAAAAGCAGTTTCTTACCAGTAGGCGATTGAGCGAGCTTCTTGAGTAATGTCCTACAGGTAGGGCTAAAGACAAAAAACCTCACAAAACTAACTTGTTTTCCAACTGATCTTTTTCTATCATCAGTTTTGATCAAAACTGCATGATATGGGTGCCTTCACTAGCAGGGTACTGGATTTCAGTAGTTCACCACGTCCTTCCTAGTCATATGTTCCATATGGACAAAGTTTCACTGTGAAGTGGAGCAGCTTTCCAAGATATTTATAGCTAGAAAATGCATTTGGAAGGATTACCATAACTTTCTGACTGTAGTTCTACTTGTGGAAAAATTAATACTGAGTATTTTCACCAAAACCAAGATTTTAGGAGAACATAAAACATAATCTTGAATTTTGCAGGTTTTTTCCATTTATGATGGGTAGAATATAAAATTCAAGCTGAAAGTCCACACTGAAAGAAGAGACGTGAGGGAAGATGGGCACATTTTGATTGTAACGTTAACCTTTGTTTTTCAATGCCTGTGCTAGCAACAGAATGTGGTGAAGCTACCAAAAGTTTCCACATCATGTTTTCCTGTTTGTTTCGGTTTTGTTGGTTTTTTGGTTGGTTGGTTGGTTTTTTAGTACACTGCTGGGTGTACATTTGGTGTTGCTGTTCTTTTTGTTCTTTGTATTATAGAATTGCAGTACTTAACAGTCTAGTAGTACGTATAGTATGCAATTTCTTGGAGGCTCCTCAGTTGTACATCTTTGACATGACGTTCCTATATCACCCTTAGCCCTAGGTGTTGCAGCATGTCCCGCTGGTAGGAACAGGAGGTGACTGGGCATCCTTACCAGCAAAACTTAGTTTAGCATGTTTTGAAGAAATTCATACGGGCATGCAGCACTAGGCATTACTGAAATCTTTGGCATAAAATTACTTGAATCTTCGAAGTGCACACCAGTGTGGGGGACACTGAAAGAGCTTCGTCCTCAGTAAATCTTGGATTAGGTTGATAAATTGGCTAGAGTGGGTTATAGCTGGGTAAACCCTTGGAGTAGAAAGCGATGGAGGCGCGTGTGTTTATGAGGACTATTAGCCATTAACGTATCACAGGGTCATATTGACTAAGGTCACCATTTAATTGTAGCATGGAATGCTGGCCTCAGAGAAGAAGGAGATAAGACTATTGACTTGTTTTACCTCATCAAATCCCTGCACTTTTCCGAAACCAAAAGAAGGAAGACTTATCTAGGACTGCTTGTACATTTGATGAGTCAGAATGTGCATGTCTTGTCCAAGGTCATACCCAAAATATGAGAGAGGAAAAGATATTCTGGTCCTTGTCTATTACCCTAACCATAAATGCATTTGTCATAGAATCATAGAATGGTTTGGGTTGGAGGCCACATCAAAGACCATCTGGTTCCAACCCCCCTGCCATGGGCAGAGACTCCTCACACTAGACCATGTTGCCTAAGGCTCTGTCCGTCTTGGCACTGAATACTTCCAGGGATGGGACATCCACAGTTTGTCTGAACAACCTGTTCCAGTGTCTCACCAGCCTCATAATGAAGAGTTTCTTACTAATATCTAATCATTTATCTAGTCATCCTATCTAATCATGAATATAGTCATCTTCCATTGGTCCGTTGCCTCATTTACTAGATATCATACAACTTGATCAGTGAATCTTATTGTCCATATTTACGTAGCTACTGAAAGAGGAAGGGGCTTCTGACCAACATACATTAACATAAAATGATAAAAATTCATAACATTCTGTATTCTGGTATGTATGTTAGGAGCAGACAACTTTATTCCGTGACTTTTCAGTGCCTGCCTTTGAACATGTCGGTATCTGTATCTGTATTAAAAATACAGGTAGGTGCCTAAGGATTCTTTCTGTGATATTTCTGTGGAGAAAACCAGTAAAAAATAAAGTATTAGCACATTATGGAGTGAACGGTCAGTGAGTCTTCTTGGCTCATCCTGTAGCTGTTTAATTGTAAGAAAGAAAACCCCTAATTAGAACATGATTATTAAATTAGCATTGTGCTTCTGCCACACCTTTGGATTTTGAGCCACAAGAACTAAGAAGTAACTAGATGGTATCTTCATTGCATGCATGTTTCACTCAAATGTTAGTTGCAGTAATTTTGTTTTAATAGTGTCCTTCTGCGTATGCAAAATCTCTTTGCTAAATTCTTAGAACTTGGCATATCAGATCCAGTGGCTTTTTCTTGGCTCTAGGAAAAGTAAGTGTCATAAGGACTGAATGGTTACTGAAAGGGAAGTTGTACCTCTTTTCATCTGAGGAACTGAACTGTTGAAAAATAGACCATAGGGAGGGTGTGTGGCTTTGTTTTTTTCTGTGTTTCTCTATCTATCTACAAAATGGGACATTCAGAAAAGCAATTTACTCCAAATGTGAGGCAAACCTCTAGGTTGTGATGAGCTGAAAAATGACTGAAAAAGAAATGCACTGCCTGTTTTTCACTCTGCATGCTATGTGTAATAAATGTGTAATTTCTGGTATGTTTAAAGAACGGGATCAGTCAGAGTGAGAAATGTCAATAGAGAACTGTTCAGGTAGTTTACAGGTAACCTCTCTCATCTGTCCTGAGCCATGCCTGTCCTGTCTGCATGAGAACCCACCACCACGGGAAGTGGGGGTTTCTCTCTACTGATGCTGCACATCAGGACTGTCACAGAGGAGATGCACTTGAACTAGGACCAAGTCACTGATCACCTAATGGTGCATGGCTGAAGTTCTGTGTCCTGTATGGCATGCAAGACCCCACTTGGTGACTAGGCAAAGGGACTTCTCCAGTGAGAGAAAAGAGAAGGGAGTGTGGACTTATGTAGGACCTTTGTGATTAGAGCAGTGTTCGTATAACAGTTTGTGAGGAAACAAGCACAGCTAAAAGTTCCTTTTCTGTTTAGTTCTGTTTAATTCTAGAAACTGAAATTGCTTTGTGCATAGGTTAATAAATATTTAATACACATTTTTAATGAATAAGAAATTGACTTTAAAGGTCAGTAGCAGATTCAGTTACTTTTTCAGGTACTTTTTTTAAGTGTTTCTCATTATATTTGTAAATGTAATTTTAAAATACTTGAAATTAATATAGGCCATCAGAGTATTATCTCTTAATAGATAACACTTATGAGTGTTTTTCACTTCTATTGCACCATTAGACAAGGATCTTGGATTTTTTTATGTGTACCAAAATCTTGTAAGGAAAAGAGATTTCCCAAGGTCATACAGTAATTTTGTGAAAGAGTCAGGAATAGAAAACAGTTCCATGCTTTATCTGCTCTAATTGAATACTTTTCCAGATGGTAGATTATTTTCCTTAGCAGTCTCTCCAGCTTTTGTATGCTTCCTCCAAGAAGCAGCATACTTAAAAGATCATCCTGTGGAATAAGGTTTTGGAAAAAATTATGCTGGGAGCAGTCCTTGTTTCTTTGAATAAATTGCCCTAATACATACCTTTCACTATTGTTCATAATATAGTCATGTTCAAAATACAACTATTACTGAAACCAACTTACTTCATTAAAATATGAACAGAGCACTGATACTGATGCAAATGATGAAATAAAATCGAAAGGCCGCAGATAAACTCATTGCCATCATTCTGATGGCAAAGTGATTAGAAAAATGCAGAATAAAGTTCCTTGACAAATGCATATGCCTAAAGAAAAGGTGTAGAATAAAGCCTAGCTAATATTCATTATATGTTGAAGATTGCAGTATTTGTTAATGATAACAGATACTCGCCTGTAAGGCAGCAAGTCCTGTCCTGAAGTCAGGAGTAAGATGCCATTATTTTACATGGCTGGAAAAATAAAGATAAATTTTGAAGTTAGCCAGGCTCCTCTATCCTGTTATCTCAACACAAACACAGATCTCATTACTGACTGTAGCCCAGTTTGGCTTTTGAAGGTAAAATTGTGTTTCCTGATAATGCTTTCAAGACATTATCACACCTTTAGTTCTGTGGTCCATAAACCATAACTCTGGGTGCTCATGAATATGTATTTCCTTTACACTTTTAAGTAAGCTGCTATTGCTGTCATTCACTTTTAGTTAAGACCTGTCAGGTGGTGTTTCTGTTGAGGGAAAGAAGTTTAAATTATGGGAGAACTAAAGATATGTAGTTCTTAGGAGTGCTAAAATTATGAGTGAGTTGGAGAGATTATGCCTTACAAGTAATTTTAGGATCCCAAGGGATAATGGTGATGTGTACAAGAGATGTTCCCTTCTCCACTAATTCCATTAAAAGCCTCTGATTTCTGCACTGCTGGAGTGAAACTCCAGAAACCTGCTTTTCCATCTTACATAATCACTTTCACAGTATCCTGTAGCATCCACCTCTGCTAAGACTGTCAGTGCATTGACTTCTGGAGTGACAGTGATATATAGGTCTGACAAAGCATCCTTCGCAATATGCTTCATTAAAGTGAGAACTTGCAAATGCTGACACTATTACTGGAAACCTTTTACTTTGGCAGAATTAATAAATTACAACTCATATTTTGGGATGGTGTTGTAATATACAGCTGGTCCAGAATGATACGACTTACTAGTACGGAATTAGAGCATCTTGGCAGACAGCATCCAATTTATTTTCAATTCTGAGAAAAGCATTATCCACTGGATAAGACACTGGCTCAGGAATTCAGGCATTTAGGATCACAGTTGTGCCATTCTTCCGGTGCCTGATCCCATGCAAGTCTCTTCACCTAGATGTCTTTTCTTCCTTCCCCTGCTCTTTCCCTTTTTAAATGTTGCTGTGGTCATTCATAGGTTGTCCTCAGTTCTTGCAGCTTCTCTGCTTCTAGATGAACACCATAAATCCCATACTTGGAGTAAATCCGTAAATTTAGTTTGTTACCCAAAAGTTCTAGTGCCAGTCCAGGCTTTGTTTGATTAAGATTTAGGAAGCTTTACTTTAGCAAGTTGTGACCAGTGGTGAGTTAATCTGAAGCAAAGGATGTTTTTAATCTTGGCAGTAAGGATGCAGGCTAACGTTAAAAGGCATTAGAAGTGACCCTAGCTTCTCCTGAGCTCTAATGTCTCTGAGGCTCTGTCCCTGGTTCATCATGCAACTTTGCCAGTGTTCTTTGTTTGCTGCAAGGTGGTTTTGTTTGATTATTTTTCATAAAATCAGATGTAGGATTTAATGTCAGGTGATGTACTAGTACCGTTCAAATACTGCCATCTTCTTGTGTGCGAGAACAGAAAACTGTGAAACTATCAGAAATGGATGCAATGTGGTATCTGTGGTGGAAGTTCTGTACTCTATTTCTTAAGGCCTCATCTGTTCCACAAATTGCTCAGGTTTTTCCAAACCACCCCCAAGAGCTCTCTGTTCCAGCTAGAAAAAAGGAAGCTGTGAGTGATAGGTTGTGTCCTCTCCTTCATGGGCTAACTGTTGCCATACCTCCTCTGAACAAAGTCCCATAAAATGGCTGGTCAGGTTTGGTCTGGGAGGTCTGTGGCTCCTGGGAGGGTGCTTGCTCATGGAGGAGCAGGGGCATGGGAGATGACTTCAGATCCATGTGGTTCCACGGTCCCACTGTGACATCCCTCAGGGACAGGCCCTGGTCACCTAATAAGATTGGACACATCAGGTACAGCAACTACAGGAGAGGAAGAGAGAACCTTCTCTCCTGAAACACCATGGACTCTGTCCAGAGCATCTAATATTATTATTACAGTATTTGGTGACATGGTGCTTATTCAGCAACCATTGTTGTGAATGACTCAGTGATGTTGTCTGGCAGTAGCATGATATCCACCCGAGTAACTGGGAATAAATTTCTAATTACTGGTACTGAAGACATTTTTCAGGCAGTGGTTGGCTTGGTCGTGTTCATATACTCAAGAGGTCAAACTTACTGCCAGAGATGTGGTCTGGAAGGGTTTCTTGCAGGTTCAGATACACTAGGGCTATTGAAGGTTTTTTTTTTTCAGTGGGGAAAGAGGTATATTGCTTTCATTTTGATCATGGTCTTAGAATCATTTAAGTGTATGTTGGTTTTCTTCCTAAAAAGTACCCCAGTAGGGAATCTTTGACTTCTGTGACCTCAGTTGCTTCTGTCAAGGTCAAAAGAAAAGTAATTTATGTAAGACAATGGGAGAAATTTCTGGCTATGTAATTGCAGGGATAAGAAGAAAAGAGATGTTTTGAGGAACATCTGTTCCATGGATATGCTTTATTGTGGGCAACTGAATTGGATGACCTGGTCATCAGTGTCTATATTTTTCTTTATTGTCTTTAAGTGCTCTCAGTGGGGAACTGTTAGTATTTTCCTACCTTCCTGCTGAAACACAGGCCAGCTTTTATTGGAGTTAACCTCTAGTAATTATAAAGCCACCATCACAATAATAAGCAAACAGATGGGACATATAATATTAATAAATTATTGAATGCAACTTCCTCAGCCTTCACAGTAAGCTCTTTGGGACAGGGACAGACAGTTTCTTGTAAGCACTCACAGTACAACAAGGAGGTAAGCAACAGCCAACATGATTTGTAAAATCAATTCAATTCCCTTCTCTGACAGAGTAGCAAACGTTATTGATGGGGAAGAGGAAGAGGCGCTATGTGCCTTGACCTTGTCAAGGCTTTTGGACAATTTATTCTCGTAAACAAAGTAGAGATGTGTGAATATGAAGCTACTGCAAGATGGGCACCGAACTGGTATGAAAGCCATTCTTGGTAGATATTAATGGTTTAGTGTCTGTTTGTAAATGTGTAATGAGGCATTCATAGTGGTCTGCCCTGGACCCAATGTGAATTGCAAGTGATATGATGAATTTACGAATTATACCAGTATGGGAGGCAGTAAAGAGCTAAGAGGTTAAGATTAGAATTCAACCTACATTTAAGACATTGATGAAGTAGCTTGGAAAAGTAGAATATAATCCAACAAGGAAAAGGGCAAGTTTCTTAACTTTGGTATAAGTAATCAGCCTACAGATTGAGTATGGGTAAGGAATGCTTAGGCCATGATTTTGGAGAAAGGGTTTGTAACAGTGAGCAGTGTCTCAGGCAGACTTGTTATTCAATGTGCAAGGAGAGTATATACATAAAAGATGCCAGTAAGGCCTCAGATGAAGTGCTGTATTCAGTTCTGTACAAAGATCAGAAAGAAAGTCTAGAGGAGAGCAAGAGGAGCCTAGAAAACAAAGACTGAAGGACTGATAAGGGCTGGTTCCATCTGGAGAACAGAAGACTAGAAAGATGTAGCGGCAGCCACTGAATATATGAAAGCCTTATGCAAAGAAGGGAATAAATCAACTGTCCTCCAAGTCAGTGGAAGATACGACAAAAAAGTAATGTGCTAAGAGTTCAGTGCGGGAAGTTTGAGTTAGATATCAGACATAACTTTCCATGTTAAACCTAGCGAAGCACTGGGGGAAAGCTAGTGAGGCTGTGCCATCTCCATTTTCAAGGACCTGCATTTCTGAGACTCTGTACTCCCCATGTGGAACATGGTTGTGTGCTCCAGGTTGGTATCTGTGACAACAGTGTAACCATCTCTGTCTTGTCTTTGCTACTTAGCTTCTATCTGGCAGAGCCCCTCCTGTTCAGCTTTTTCCCCTGTTAAGTGAACTATGAATACAACTTCAAATGGGATATATTAAAAAAATTCTGAGGCCTCTAGAGACAGAGATGGAAAAGACCAGAGGAGCACACTCAGGACTTTTGCAGCTCTGGAATGATGGTGCTGCATTCTACCTCCATCTTCCTAAAAAGCTCTGTTTCTAGTTATTTCAGGATATATCACATTTTCCTCTATTTGCAGCCAACAAAGTTAATAAAATCAGCATAAGCCAAATGGGAGCTGGGCGCAGTCTGTCTCAGAAAGGCAGAAAGATTCTGTGTGTGCTGCATGTCCCGCTTACCACGCCTTATGCTGCCTTTTCATACCTCTCATCATCAAAGAAATAGTACAATAGTTTCTGTTGTTCAAAAATCATCTAATCAAATGTTTGGAAGAAATGTGGCTTTTAAGTACATTAATGGTAGTTACTTCACTCCTAAGCAGTAGTATTTTTGTTTTGCTTTTCTTATTTTCAGAATTTGTACTAAACCATGGTTGTTTATGTAGAAATGTGACTACTAGTAGCTGTTCCATAGCAAAGTAATAAAAATGTGCACAAAACTGCATGGGCACATCAATGTGTGTATATATTATGTAGGTGGAAAAGAAAAGAACCAGAACAACCACCCGGTGATCTGTTTCAGATTACTTGTGTTAGTTTATTTTTAAGGAAGGTATGTGATGTTTTCATAGCTGTCTGAGTAGGAAATGTTAAGGATGTTGTTGGAAAAAAGAAGAACATCACCATCCCTCAAAGTGTTCAAAAACTGTGTGGGTGAGGCACTTAGGGCATGGTTTAGTGGTGGATGTGGCAGTGATGCTGTAACGGTTGGACTTGATGATTTTAAAAGATCTTTTTGAATCTAGTTTATACGATGATCCTGTGTATGTTCAAGATAGATACTCTTTAACCTGGAGCTCTTATGTTTTAGTGGCTGTAGGCATGCACCTGTTGGGCTTGAGTTAAAGACTGTAAAAGTTCATTTAGCATTGAAAGGGATGAAAAAGGACTGCCCATCAAATAATATCTGTTAAGCATCAATATTTTTAGTGCTGTTCTTCAGATCTTTTCTTAAGGTCTTGCAGTTAATTGAGTATATTCTACAGGTATTGAAAACAATGAAATTACCTGACTAACCAGCTGATTTAAAAGTACTGGTGTTCTTTTTTGGATTGTACATTACTGATAACCAGTTTACTGAAGTTCTTTTCTTAATTGCTTATATAGATTTTTAAAATATTCCTTAAAAGAAGAATCAGAAAAGATGGTAATTTAAATAGGTTCTTAATTACTCATTAAAATCAACATGTGTCTAATACAAATTTAAAATGTAAAGCATTTATTTAATGAAATGCTGCTTTTCATAGCAACTCATAGCAAATTCTGAGAGATTTTCTAAGGGATTCTGTTTCCAATGAGAATATTATATTTAACAGATATTTCTAGACTTCTAATTTGAAATCAGGGAAAGATAGCAATAATTAAATGGGTATATTATGCTATACTTAAGAATGCTTTATATTTTGTGTTATTGGTTTGTTTTTTTTTAATCTTGCATGCAGCATAAAAGGAACTTATTCATTTTAATGCATCCTTCTTGTTGGCTTAAAGCTGAAATATAGTTGCTTGAAAATTAATTTACCCCTCATGAATGACTGGTTGGATTATCTTTGTAGCATTAAATGTCAACCCTGAGCTCAGAGCACATTGTGTCTATGGTAAAAAGTTGTCCCTGAGCACTTAATGTTGTGTTAAATGATGATGTGTCCTTTGCAAATGTATTATTAGTGTCAAGCTGTTCCGTCTCTCAGGATTGAAAAATGGTCAGTGATTTGAGCTGCCATTAAACCTGTATAAAATAGAGAGGCTGTAGGGGGTTTTCATGCCTTTTCTGAGTACAGACATACATACTCATAAGTAGGAATAAGACACATCAAAATGTTTCTGTTAACCTAAGACTCAAAAAACTCCCTTTGGAATCATAGCAATTAAAAATAAGAATATCTCACTTCTTCTCAGGAAAAGAATGGTCACTGAATATGTCTGTGTGACACTAAGAGCACAAAAACCAGTAATAAACACTTGAGAGCTTGGTCTTCTTTCTGTAGACATGAGTTAGAGCTCTGTGGCTGATTCTCTAACACAGATCATAACTCTGTTACTGATGTGTGGTTTTAACTAAGTTTGGGCCTAAAATGTTGTTCCATCCCTGAAAGTGTTCAAGGTCAGGCTCTTACATTCTAAATAAATAGTTATTTCCAGGTTTAGAGTTACAGTGTTAGAGATGAGACATGGGTGTTCAAGATGTGTCAGGTGTGCATAGAGTTACACAGAATTTCACTGGATTGAAATTCGGTTACTCAGTGAGTATATAGTGACTGGTTTAAAATCCCTCAAAGTTATTTCATAGACTCATAGAATGGTTTGGATTGGAAAGGACCTTGAAGATCATCTAGTTCCAACCCCCTGCTGTGGGCAGGGACACTTTCCACTAGACCAGGTTATATACTTCTGTACACACACCTTAGAAGCTAGGTGCTAGGTACCTCTATAGATCTGGGTGATGCATTTGACAAAACACTCCTTTCCCCATGCCAGACATCTAACTTGCTGGCATTATTAAAGACACTTAAAGAAAAATTCTGCTACTGTGTATGAAATGATAGAGCTCAGTACTGAGGAGCCACAGCACATGTAGGAAAAAAAATAGTTACGTTCCCTGCTATTAAAAAATGAACTACCGTTAAGCTATGGAATTGTTGAAAATGCAAGCTATGAACTTTTTAGTCCGTTGACTTGCTGTTTATAGCTACTACTAAATTCCTTAGGTGCATTTTAGTTATGTTACTGTAGCTACATTAATGTGATTTTTATGGACAAATTTTCCCTGAATTGTCTGCCATTTAGCTGGTGCCAGGGAAGTGTCCCTGATGACTTGAAAAAGGCATATTCCATGTCCATCTTCAAGAAAACTAGGAAGACATGGGCATAAATAGAGTGAGTCCATTGAAGGGCCAAGATGACCAGCCAAAGCACAGGATGTACAAGGAGAGGCTGAGAGCGCTGCTTTGTTCAGCTCCAAAAGGCTAAGCTGAGGTGTAACTGCTGTCTACAATTTTAATAGAAAGCTACAGACAGGGTCAAGCCTAACTTTTCTCAAAGGTGTGCAATGGTAGGACAAGAGGCAAGTTAGAACATGGAAATTCCCATTGGGTAGGAGAATAATGGTTTTACCAGAAGGATGGTCAAATGTTGGAAAAGGTTGCTCAGGGAGACTGTGGAACCTCCACCTTTGGACATACTCCAAACTCAGCTACCCTAGCTTCCTGAGCAACTACAGCTTTACAGTCCCTTCATGAGTGTGATGTTTTCTCTATAGTAATAAAGTACTAAGTAATGTGGCCATGTCCACAAATTTCCTGAGTCCAGATAAAATCATGTAGGAAACTAGTTCTTCTCCAATTGTCCTTTAGATCTTTAGTTTCTTTGCCTCCAATTTATTCTGCTTAACCTTAGAAGTGAAACCAGTCCGCCTGATTTGGGTGCTGAACATCAGTAGGTTCTTGCTGTTGCTGATGGCAGTAAAGTAGTCACTGCCAGGGAGCACTTTAGGCTGTCCTAGACTGCTGTCAGTCACTCTTTGGAGGAATCTATGTATGGAAAGTGAAAGAGACCTAAACAAGCAATCACCTAAATCTGGAGTTAGGTGCAGTGGCTGTGGCTTTCTGTGTATTGCATGTAAGGAAGTTGTGGAGGATAACATGATGGAACCTTCCTCCTTCATGGACCTTCACCCGTGCCAGTGAGATCTTTTTCCTTTCCCTCTGTTACAGCAGGGAAAAGGAGGGGATGCTTGCAGCCTGACTGGGAATCCTGCAAAGACCAGAGTACCATTTTCTTGTTCTATGTTTGTTTTGTGGGGTTTTGTAGAGTGTTCCTAGAACCTTCACTAATTCAGATCAATAGTCATAACAAGAACGCTGATTTCAGCTTAACTAGGTGTGTGATTTCACACTTCCAGTTTGACAGTAAAGCCACAGTATGTCTCTGGTTTCTAATTAGCTATGTATACATTGTAGTATGGGTTTCAGCATCAGTTACATTAATGTACTTCAGTTAAACTACTACTGGTAACTGAAATTTAGCCAGTAGTTGTATTTTTATTACACCTTAAACAATACTTTAACATATGAAATGTGTTGCTACTGTATGGAAAATGTCTTACTAATGTTTTGATTATGACTATAATACCAGCACAGGAAGATTCAGGACAGCAGTTTGTTACTTGTTACAAATTATAGTGAAAGTGTTGAAAGGAATTTTAAATCTGTAATGCTGATTAGCAAATTTTACTATCTGTCAGGTTTTTTGGCATGCTGTAAATAACTCATCTTCAAATAATTTGTCTCAGTAATTAAATTTAGATTGCGCATTTCTCATTTCAAATATTTTGACTCTTATCTATTTGCTTTTCCATTGTGGCTTAATTGGTGTGGTCTATATAAATGGACAATAAATTTATATACCTTTGTTATAAAGATCAGTCAGTGAATAGAACTTGGTATTCATCCCAGACAGAATTATGATTGAATGTATTTGCAAGATTAAAGCACTGAATTTACTTTTTTCTAATTAAAGGCAATTAAAGATTTGCAGACACAAATAAAAGACAATGAATTGAGGAATAAGTATAAGAGCAAGTCCATTTGCAGGTGAAAAGAAGTGCCTTTCAAGCAGAACCAGCTGTATTTTCATTGAAAGAATAACAGTTTAGGGAGCTTTTCTGCATGTGCTTGCTTGATAGCATAATGTACTCATAAGCAGCTTACGCAGTACAGTGTTCAGAAAATAGCAGTGCATTAATTTTTAAAGCAGCAAATGCAGGAAAAGAGCAATGCTGCCACATGATGATAATGAAGGTGGATATTGTAAAGTCTACTGAAAGAAAAGAAATCAGGGAGCTCCTGAAATGTGAACATTTATAAAACAATAACTAGATATTCATATGATAATAAGCTTGGACAGCAGCATCAACAAAGGCCAAAGATGCAGTCCTGTTTCTGCTTAAGCCTGATGAATTGAAAGGCAGAGAGGCAGTCTTTAGTCTGTTATTCAATTCCAGTAATGAGCTATTGTTAGAATGAAAAAGTAAATATCTAGAAGAGCTGGGAATATTTTTTTTTTTTTTCCTCATGAAGTATTCTAGAGATTTGTTCAGGTTTTGTCTTTATGGCAGCATCTTCAAACAGAGTCATAAATAGAGTCAGTTTTCTTAAATATAGTGCTCAGCATGTTGCATTCCCAGTTACATGCAGAGCTTGGTATGTATACAACCATACAGCGTTATGCATACTACCTGGTAATGTCACAGTATTTCTGCAGACTAAAAAACCAGTCACCCAGAACTTCATGAACTTTTCTAGCTCATATGTATTATTTAGTTTGATTTTTGCGTTACTCATAGTGTCACTGAAGGTTTAAGTCAAGAAAAATACTGAATATAGAAGATCAGGTCATCCGTAGTATGTTAGGAAAATTACTAAATAGAAGATACATAGGATCTCAATTTGCCTTATGAGTAGAGATAAATAACAAAAATTATTTTCAAATCCATAAATTTTATTCCTAGCTACATGAGGAGAAACAAAATCATGTTATGTATTATGTGAATCCCAGTACTTGCTCTAAGGGAGACACTTTGTCATTTTTCGCAGTACAGCTTTGTTTTATAGTGAAAAAAGTCCCTATATTTCACCTTGTCTTCATCCTTTTCTAATTCCACACCTAGTAGAATAGTCTTCATTTCTACCTTTGGAAAGCTTTCCAAGCTGGATCTGTAAACAGGGCACAACTCAGTTCAGCTGCTACTGAGGTCACTTTGCCACCAAAGGAGTGGGAAAAAATGTGTAAGAAGGATAGAAGGAAAGGGCAAGATGAAGGTTGAGCTCTGGAGAGCTTCCAAAGGGCAAAGGCATCTTCAAGCGCTGAAATGGAAAGGTGGATGGTCTTTGCACAGGGTCCTGGGAGGAACTGACGGGAGGCAGGAAAAGAAGAGAGATGATGGCTGTAGTCAGTAGGAACAGACTTAACAGACTAGTTCCTTGGCCTTAAAAATGGAACGTGTTGACTTACAAAAAGTTGTAAGGAAAGAAGTGGCAAATTTGTAAGAAAAAAAATTAAAAAAAGGAAATTAGGGTAAGTCATAAAACAATGAAGAAAAGCTGGCACTGAAGTTTGAGAGGGTATTAATTAATAACACTAGTGAGAAGTAGAAGAGGAAGGGATTTTGCTTAAGTAATACAAAAAGTAAGATTTGGTCTGGAAATTCTCCAGTTCTGTCTTTTTGGTTTCTTCTTGCCTCTGTATGTTCCCTCGGGAAAACTCCGTGTCTTGAATAGACATTGGATAAAGCAGACAAATGGGGCTTTGTCTGATGAGTCCGCCTTAACTGGCTTTGATGGTCACTTCCTGGGAAGAAGAAACAGCTTAATCGTGATGACTCTTGACAGATAAATGTACAAGAAAGCTAGCAGGGTAAGTGAGATAAAACTAGAAGACATTAGGAGTGTGAATATACGTATTCCAACTGGCTGAATTTGCAGGCCTGAAAGAACATAGGGGGCCTCTATTATCTAGTTCTATTTGTTTTCCAGGTGGCAGTGATCAGTATTCACGTGGTAGGGGCTTTGCATTTCATAGTTCTTTATAGTTCTGTAGTGCAGATGTCTTTCCCAAGGCCTCAGAAAGTTCAGATCTTTTAAAAGTCTTTCAGTACAAGTGCTGAATCTGGTTTTCATTGCAAGAACTCCACAGATGCCCTTTTTAAACTTTTGCACTTCGTGGACTCAGACTGTTTCCCTACCTCCCTACCTTTTTTTTTTTTTTTTTTTCATTTTGGCTATCACATTTAGCAAGGAGAGTGGTAAATTAATGGCAGGTGCATAGATTTGGAGGACTACCAGCTCTAGAGTCATTGTTGAAATAGCCTGTTTGTTATGCAGGGGGGTTAGTTGTTCATATCAGATTTAATATAACTCTGGAAGTATTCTCTAGATAAGTAGAATCCAGTCTTAGCCATAGCCATGATAAACAGTAGCATAGTGCCTGAAACCAAGGGAAAGAGCACCAATAAGCTTTCCATTTTCTAATGATAGATTTGGTTCTGCCAATATATGCAGTTCACACACTGGGTCTCCTGTGCAATGTTTATTCCTGCTTGTATCACCTTCACAGTTGACCTTTGGAGAGAAAGAGGGAGAATAGGCCATTGGAGGAAGGGTAGATGGGTTTCAGTAGCTCACTTGTTTCCCATTCCTAATGATCCTTACAAAGCTTCATTATCTAATGCTGTTGCATCACTGGAAGGGAAACCTCTGACTATCCTGCTTTATTTACCCCAGGTGGGAGAGCAGTAAACCTGAATTATGAGAACTGAAATTGAACTTAGTCCTTGCCAGTTATATACTTCTGAGCAAAGGTATTTTTCGTGCTTAAAACATCTCAGGAGGATAAATTTCTGTAGTTTGTTCACAAGTAAGTAAGAACAGCTGCATCACTTTATTGAAAGCTGGCTCCCAGCAAACAAACAAGAAAATTCAAGGCAGGGGTACATCTATGCCAAATTTCAGTCTGGAGTGAATTTTCATGAGTTATAAACTCTTGCCATTTACAGTGGAAGTTCTGACAGCTCTTTAACTAGTTCATAACAAAAGTATGACTGCAGTACTTTAGGGAGAAGAAACGTACTCTTTCTGGCCGGCTTCCTCTTATGACATAGCCATTTTGGTGGTTCCTGTAATTCTTTCCCTAACTGTTCAAAAAGCTTACTGTACTCTTGACGCATCCTATTACCAGATGTCATTGATTTCTGAAGAATAATCCTGTCCTGCAGTTGAGATAAATTGACTGGATGAATATATTGGAGCATGAGACAAAAATGGTCATCTTTTCTTCACTTAGTCCTCTAAAAAGGTTCCTTGTATATATACTTCCCTCCACCCGTAGGCATGGTTTTGGTTATTTTTCTAAGTTGTTTCAGGTCTTTCGTGAATAATACCTGACCAAAGGATAATATGGAGACGTTCACAATATATAATCCCTAGGGGTTGAGGAGAAATTATGCAATGAAGGCAAATTCGTAATGTGAGTTCAGCATCCACAGTATGCTACAGAGTTGCTCTGTATTGAATATGAGCAGTGATAGAGAAAGTAGACAGAGGTGCATTTTCATGAACCCAGTGTATCGCTGGAGAAGACCTTCTTTTCCAACTCATGTCTTACAATTTCACCACTGCAAAATATTCCAGTTTTGAAGGTGATCATAAAATAGAAGATTGCACTAGTGATTATGAATGCAAGATCACATCTGGTTGAGCAAATGGGAGTATTGCATACAAAAAACTAGTGGGCATGGTTTTAGAGGAAAGGTTGAATTACTTGAATATAACCATAATGAAAGCTAATGTACAACTAGATAAAATTAGTGGTTTAAAAACAGCCAAACACTCCTGCTTACATCATTGTAGCTTGGCTTTGGAAATAGGCGAAAAGGACATAAGGGCATGTATGCATTTAGGGGAGCAAGGGGAATGGAAAGGACATCTTTGAACAGCCAAAGCAGTTACACTGAAGCTCTACCTCTCTGAGGAGTTTTTTCACTGATTACTCTTTTCTTTCCCCTCCTTTTGTGACGGTATCTGAGCCTTGACTCATGTTAACTTAAATAGTACATAATACAGCAATAACAGCCCCTTCAGAAAGCAAAAATATCCTTGAGAGATATCAAGCATTTTATTCTGTATTATTGAGATAAATGATTTATGCCATTTTTGAGTACTTGCGTGTCCTGCTCTGAACTCAGTTCATATGCACGCACAGTAATCAAGCACTCGGCTGCACTCTTTGTGCCTGCAAGAGATAGTCCCCATAAAAGTCATCTGAGACACTTCTAGAAGATTCTGTGTAACACATTTCTACAAGCAAGTGGTGTGAAGCAGTGGTTTTATAAGCGCTTACTTGGACTGACACTCATGTCTCTGAGTTCTGATACTTGCAAATAATGTTCCGGTTCATAATGATCAACATTTACACTCACCATAATGTCCTGTATTACACATTTATATATGCATTAGGGATGAATACCCAACAAAAATTATAATGAAAATTTTGTTTTGATTGAAATGAGAGAGAAAAACATCATCCATCTTTAATCTACTTATTTGTTGTCTGATGCTTACTGACCTAAACATTATACTAGTGGATGGCTAACTGTACGTGTGTTTTGATGTTCCTCTGGAGTACTAGGTTCTGCACTGGTTTGTTGGCTCTTGCTTGTTGCTGTCATTCTCTCTGCTACCTTTTCTCCACAGACCAAGCCCCAGTCTCACAGAATAGCTCCTCTTTAAAGTGCTGGACTAGGGGATGTTTGCAAAACATTAGATCTGACTTTTCAACTGAAATAATTGCTGATATTCTTTATATTATATTTTGTGTCATTTTCCTTAAATGTGCTTTTCTACTCTAGGAAAACAAGATTATAAGAAAACCAGGCCTATGTTAAGAGCTACAAGATTAAAAGCAGAGGCCAAGAAAACTGCACTAGGCGTAAAGGTAGAGATCTGTTTGACAGCTTATACCACCTTTGTGTATATGTTGTTTCTTTTCCCCATAGATGTACTGTGTGAATATTGATTTTTGAGAGATATTGTTTATGACACTTCAAAATCTAAGTGGAATGCCAGAATCTAAAATATTTATGATGGATTGCTTTTACTTAACCCTAAAATAACTAGAACAGTTGAAATGCTGAAAGATTTTAAGTGGTCCATGTCCTTGTTATGACGCATACTTACTTTAGGGTCAATAAAGTACTGTATGCATGGAAAATTGATTTAAGTTGCAGCCACTATTTTTCCCTCAAACTTGTTTTTGAATCAGGTTAATATGCAAATAGGTTAGCAGCAAGGGTAAAAACTGAGCAGAATAAAAAAGTGGATCAAATACCTGGATATTCTAGTGGAAGAAACTTCAGAAATGTTAAAAGGAGAACATTTTCTTGTTTCTGGCAGATGAGAAATCAATTTTTTCAAGTTATAGCTTATAGCAAATGCCAAGGTATTACTACCAAGTTGTAACAGCTGTTGAGCTGCCAGATGATGTATTTGGTTGTCTTCCAGAATTTGCTATTATAATCACGAAACAGTGCTTTCTTTTTGCTCCTGATTGCCGATCTCGATCAAGCATTACCATGCAATGCAGTATGTTTTCACAACATAATCTCTTCAGTTAGTGCTGTGTGTCAGGTTTTAATGAGAAAAGGTAGATTGCCTTTTTTGTTTAAGGGATAGATTATTAACCTTTTGAGTTCAGTGTTTTTCCCTTCCTTTCTTATTAGATCTTGTTTTTATTTCTTTCCATTTTGCTTTCAATAACATGACCTTTTAAAAGTGATGTTCTACTTGGAGTACTGTTTTACTGTACAGTCCAGTTCTAAAACATGCAAGGTTTTTGCATGTCTTTCACAAATGAGAAAAATATGAACCTTGGTTCTTTAAAACCTGTTTTGATTCCATGTTTTCTTCAGTAATTCTTATTTTAAAATAGGGAGAATAGGAAAACATATGTGTAATCCTGTGTATAGTGAAGAATAAAGTTTTAGTGAGAAAATAAATTGAGAACAGTGTATTTTGTGCAAATATTCTCCTGCATGTTTTAGCAGAACACCAGCTGACATCTACGTAAGAATGAGTTTTGCCATCAAGGCACACCCATGTTCTCCATGTCACAGGATGTTGTGTTTTGGGGGTTCTGATAATAGCAGTGCACAGTGTCTCAGGTTTGCAGTTCTGCCTCTGCCTTTAAAAAAATCCCAAAGTCTTTAAAATACTGTCTTCCAGCTGTAGTATTTTTTGCACACCTGAACCTTAAAATATGACTCTGGATCATACCCAAACAGATCACAGTCATTTTGCTTTGCTTCCTAATTGCTGAGAAAAGCTGACAGAGTTGAAGCAAAAGGGAAGGTAGGTTGGGCACCTTTCCCTTGGGATATGCTTGTGGGGGGAAGGAAAGCAGGGCCTTTGTGTGCATCCTTCTCACTGAACCTGCTTAATGCCAACAACCTCAGGCTTACTAAATGTTACAATACTTCTACCAGAATATGGTCAATCCCTGTAGAATAAAACTGTGCTTCTACTGGCAGACTGTGAAGCGCTCAGCACAGAAGTGAGGCATATTTAATGTCTCAGGGTAAACTTGCACCTCCCATCTTGCAGTGACAACTTTTCACCCTGCTCTATTCCCCCAGTTCAGCAGAGCTTTGCTATGCGGGCAGTGGATGTGCCTGGAGTGTCTGCAGGGAAATCGCCATTCCGACCCAAGGAGAGGTTGTTTAGTTGTGAAGCCCTGTAAGCTCTCTCCCTCTCCCAGGCAGGGCTTGTTTTGCTCAGGCCACTGTAAGTTCTCACAGCTGTCCAAAAGCAGTCTTCTTGCACTTATTCTCCACACCTATCCCAGATACTTCTGTTATCTTCTATATAAATTTTGAAATTAGAATTTCTTGAAGTCTTGTGCTTAGTGTGACAGCAGAGTGTTAAATCACTCCTTGTCTCTTCAGGTTCTGTACATTCGCTAAATTGTTTTGAGGCTTGAGGGTGCATTCCTTTAATTGTTTCCTAATATTCAGGGCTTTTGAGTGTGCCTGAGCTATTCCTTTGGGAAGGTATCATCACAGTTGTCACCTCGTATTAACAAAGTTTTCTCATAGCAATAAACAATATGATTCGCTTTCCAAAAGCTGGAATTTTAGTCTTTTTATGTGATGTAGGCTCTGATTCTGTGCAGTGACAGTTGACTAACTTCAGTCTGTGTTGAAGAAAAAAAAAATTAGTATAACCCCAGTGTAATGCAGTAAGTAGGCAGCACTTTAAATAGAATGTCCAAAGTTCTTACAAATCTGTGTTTATTTACCATACATTTTATTTGTTTATCCAGGCTTCAGTACATAATGCAGTGTGCAGCATTTCAAAATATAGAAACATTTTCTTATAAAAAGCTAAGTTGCAGTTAGTAAAAGTATTGTAGAGGAAGGATGTTCTTTTCATACATGTAAAAGTACAAGTTGTTTGGGAAAGAGGAATATTTTTGTAATTCTCTGAAATACCTAAAACAATAAGTATCATACCAACACTTGAAACTGTAGGATTTTTAGTGCACCTTGATCCTTCCAGAGTTGTTTTGCACTAGTGTCCTGAAGAGCTTATATTCCTGGCTGTAAACTAAGACTTGGTGTAGACTTTTCTTAGGCAAAGAAAAAAAAAAAGGACTGGAAAATAATGGAGGTATTTTAGTCCTTAATTTCTACAAAGATAATGAAATTCAGATGTTGTGTATTTCACCATGAGAGCTGACAACATTTGCTGTAAAAAAAAAAAGGCCCTGTAAATGACATAAAACTTTTCAGAACCAATCCCCTGGAGATCCTTCACATTTCATTGCTGGCATACTAATTAGCTTGTCTTGTCAAACTTTGATTGCCTTGTCATTTTAATGCAAGGTTTAAAGTAACAAAGTTTCTTTGAGTCACTGGCATTTAGTACTTTTTAATTTCCCCAATGAGAGATTTTATCCGTGTTGATAATGTCAGAGAAGCAGCTGAGCACTAATAACTATCAAAAGTTAGTTCAAGCAGGGTGACCATGCTAGTATTTGGTGTGCAATATTTGCTCTTTAAGCATGTTTAAAGATTAAATATTGTAACAGAGGTATTATGGTGGCTCTGCTTGTACATGTGACACTAATGCAGATAGTGCCAAAATATATGGTATCTACTGGGAGAGCAGGACCCCTGTCTTGAGAAACAACTTGTAGAGAAAGCAGTATGCTGTATGTCTCCTGGTGTTTGGGTACGACAGAATTTTTTGTAGCAGTACCAAAAAGGGAGCCTCTGAATCTTTGTGTGGTTGTTTTGTTATCCCCCACAGGGAGCTTGTGCAGGTGGAAGCCCACCTGCTCATCCTTACCAGCTCAAGCAGCAAGGGGTCTGCACCATCAGTGCTAACTTGGTTCTCAGAGGGTGAGGAAGAGGTGCCAGCAGGAGGATGGCAAGCAGAAAATGGTTTGAGGAATGTAGAAGCTCAGCACCAAATAGGTGGGGTTTGGTATGCAGAGGCTAAAACTAATAGGAGTTCTCGGGGAAAGACTTTGTTCAGAGGCTGCAGAATGAATCACTGGTCCATGTGATAGATGATGAAGTTTTCTCTCTTGTTGAAAGCTAGACACAAATTGAACAATAGTATTTTACACCCACTCACAAAAACATAATTGACTGCAGAATACCACTCCATAGAGAATTATTAGCAAGATAGTACATCGATTGAGCTAAGGAAAAAATGCATCCTAAAAAACTGAGAGCTTACTGTCATTCTTTTGCCCATCTACTTAATCTATTGTGTAGGTAGCTAGCTCACTATTAAGAGTGTCTCATCTGGAACAAGTTATGTATGAGTAGATAACAAGACGTTCCTGGTGTATTTTGGCAAATAGCATTCTCTGATTTCATGCTGCTCATGATCTGCTAAGTTAGTGAACTACATTTGCCAAGATAAGTTGGGAATATAGTTTCATAGCTTTGCAGAAAATAAGCCTGCAAGGGGCTATTAGATCATTTGATCTGGCCTTCTATATGTTACAGATCGTAAAATTTCGTCCAAATACTTTCTAGGAAGTCCAGGCACTTTGTAAGGGCCAAAATACTGGGTCTTCAGCTTATGTGCCTCACGTAAAGAGCAGGGCGGCTTAATGTGCCACCAGTGAACAGACTCTGATGTTCCCAGTGATCTCAGTAGTCAGACTTTGATCCCTGACCTTGAAATGGAAGGGTGTGGAAAATCCGACAGGAAAACAAAGTCAGATTGATCCCTTGTGACCCTGGCCTGACCTGTATACATAAGTACAGTAATCATGGTGGTTTGAACATGGGAACAAGATGCACAAGAAGCACCAAGCAGGAGCTTAGGAGGATTTTCTGTACCATCTCAGAGCACTAGTCCATCTTACTCAGCTTTGGTGTGTACTTGTGACCAATCTCTAGCACTTCAAAGTAACAGTTGACAACAACAAAACCTCAAATCCTAGAAATTAAATCAATACAATTGGAGGAAAGGTTCCTGGAAAGTAGGGAAACTTCTTTTATCCTATACAGAAAAGTCTGAAGCACTGAAGCATGAGGTGCCTTTACTTCTAACAATATGGTACTTCAGGGGTTCAGAATATAGCACTGACCATGTAAGTAATTGCAGTCTTCCCTGTGTCCTGAAGGAGTGGAGCAGTCTAGAGGGCTGAGTTTACCAACTCCAAGGCTGGTTGCCAGGACCTCCTTTTCACACAAATCCAAGTTGAAGCTAAACCAAAATATACTTTTTTGAGAGATCTGACCATAAAAGACTCCCAGCCATGGAAGTTCGTATTTTCCCCAAAAGGTAAATGGAATGTTCAGTCATTCTTGCTTCTAGGAAATGGCATCCTATTTCAAGACAGATCTTATCTAACCACAGCTGAGCCTTGAGAGGTTCTTGTAAACAAGATAGAAAGACCCCACACTGTGAAGCGCCTTACAGTTATATGCTGTAAGCAAACTAGCTCTCATTCTTCTCTATAATAAAATAAATACCAGTCATCTCCCTACTGGAAGCTCTTCTGCCTTTGCACATTCAGAGTGCTGAGGGAGTGGTTACCCCTTAAATCCAAAAGACTTTCGAGAGTCACTGTTTTTCAAAGCAGAGTCCTGCACTTTGTAAGTACTATCGACATCTTTGATACCTGTATATATTATCTTGCATTTAGCTATATTAAAATGAATCCTGTTACTTTGTGAACATACAGCCAGGCCTTTTAGGTGACTCTGTAATAGTACTTTGTTCTCATTATTTGAGACAAAAATGATCTTTCTTCCATCTGAAATTTTTACAGTAAAAAAAACCCAAACACAAAAATGACTGTTAAAAGTTACTAAGTTACTTTTGTTACCTCTTATTAGCTGTAGAATGTTCTGCATCCATTTTTAAATATAATTTTTTTCAAACTCTAAAAAATGATGAATGTTCAGATAAAGTCTTCTGGTTAAAAATTATATGGGATGAAAAGGTTCATGATTCTCAAGTCCATCTGTGTTTCTTTAAATTCTACAGGTATCCTTGGTCAGTATGTTTTTCTGTTCATCTCTTCCCAGAAATAAGTAGGGACAGTTTAGCATTTCAAAGACAGCAATTTGTGGTACTCTTTCACTTAGTTTTAAGCTGGTTGCAGATAACAAAAGGTATGATTCTCTTTGTAGGACAATAAAAAAAATATATGTAAAAAATCTGAAATTTCCTGAAAGTGTAACATTTCCCTGTATGCATGGGATGTGATGCTGCCATACACGGTGTCTGGAATTAGAAGTTGTGGATGTGGATTGCCTCAAAGTGTTTAAGGCCAGGTTGGATAGAGTTTTGAGCAACCTGATCTAGTGGAAAGTGTCCCTGCCTGTGATGGGGGAGTTAGGAACTAGATGATGTTTAAGGTACTTTCCAAATCTAACCATTCTCTGATTCTGTGATTTATGTTGTTATAGCCAACTTTTTATCCTCACTGCTGCTTTTTTCAATTTCTGATTAGTCTTGTTTAGAGCCCAACTCTGCACCTTGCTCCGTCAGGGTGAATCCGAGGACATTATCCAAGTATTTTGGCATGAGAGACATAGAACTGTCAAAAAATGAAAGAACTAACGAAAGAACTAAATCTACATTATGCTGTTATGGCATATGTTTCCTTTATGGAAAAGTTTCTCAAAAACTTAACCAAGCTGAAATTTGTAGGATTCTACAGATGTTATTCTAAATGTAAGAGAATATAATAGAAAATTCTGTTCCTTTTGAAGGCTTCTTTGCGATTTGAGAGCAGGGATGTTATTTCCTAGTGTTCTGTTCCATGTTAAAAAAGAAAAAAAGGAGAAGAAGCCCTGTGATCATTTTAAGTTTATTTCTATAAGACTTTTTCTATATTGGTTAATTATTCATGATGAAATCCTCTGAGTAAATGGATTTCACAGAGGGATGATGGGGATGATCCATAAAATGCAGGAGAAAGGGAGCTATATATGCCAAGCGGGGAGTATTTTAACATTTCATTTCTATGCATGGCTTAAAATACAAATAGCAAAGCCTGATAAGTACAAAACAAATTAAAATGACAATATAGACTACTGTTGCAAAGACAGTATAGTGGTGTAGCATCTCATTTGCTATTTGCATTGCAAAATTTATGTTTAGAAAAGTTCATAAACTGGATACAATTCTTAAGAGAATGCATATCACTAGCTGAGAGCCAGGTGTCCTTTGTTAGGCCCTTTATTTTAGATTTTTGGTACTCTTTTAGTAACTCAAAATTAAGGTTCTTGCATAATTCTCAAACCTGGAATTTCAGTAAGGCTTTTTATTCTGAGGGTTAATAAATACTGATCCAGCCACCCAGTTCCTAATGCCTGAGCAAGGAAAATAGCATTGTTACCTCAGTGTTATTCACTGTAAAGCTTAGGCAGAGGAATAAAGGAACTACTCCTGTCAAAACAGTCACTGGGCAGCTTGAGAAAAAAAGTAGGATTTTCCCAGTTTTACTTCCTAGAAAACAGATCTTTGATGCAAACATTCCCCATAATTTTGCTGCTGCAATCGCAGTGTTTCAGAAGTGTGGCTGAGGAGAAGGGATAGAACAGGTGAACCTATTGTAAAGCAAAGTGTGGCAAGTATGGCATCCAAACAAGGGAAAAAACTTTTTAATATTGGAAGGAATTTGCTCTCTGTATCAAGCGTGAACTGTGCCTGCATTGTACGGTTTTGTGTCCACTCTCCTGAGCAGATGGAGCTTGCAGTTGTATGTCACTTGTTTATTGCATCCTCTTAAGATTAGTAGCTGCGTGGCCAGATGGGTCTGGGAGCACAGCTGTGGATACAAGGAAATAAATGAAACCTGTCTGATGCTGCTATGCCCTTTTGTGAGATACTGACGTGTTGCAACTGCAACAAAGCAAAAATCACTTTCCTTTAATATATTACTGAATTAGATGTACTTTTTTTGTTTTTAATCAAATCATATGAAATCAGGAGGATGAGGTTCAGAAGATGATAATTCTAAGAGGAAAATGTAGTTGAATTCTGCAGCAAACAGCCTCAGCAAATTTACAAGAGCAATTTTAATGTGGTAAAATAAATTTAAAGTACATCGCAATTAATCATCTGTATAAAATGTAAAGCAAAGGTTTCTATAGAACAAAAATTCCTATAGAGCACATGCCAACTAGGCAGTAGTATTTCAAAGTTTATTAGATGGCATATGTTGAATTATTGATCCAACATTCTGATGAACTAGTTAATGCATTCATGTAAATGCAAATGAAATGCTGTTCTATAGAAGAATGCCAGATTAAGGGCTAGACTTTAAAAAAGATGAGACCAACAGTTTTAACTCCTTCATGGCAGTGGACACACAAAGTCAGTCACAAAGCCACCATCAATCTAGAGATCCTGGATAGAATTCATCCTACAGTGCAGGTATCATCTCTACTCCCCTTCTGGTCTAAGGGGAGAAACAGGCATTATCAGGAAGAATTCTCTTGACCTATTTTAGAGGACACAATGAATTCTGCACCAAAGAGGGTCAGATTCTATCCTTGGATGGTAAAGGGTGTACAATTGTCTAGGTATGGTGTAGGCATCTTGTTTCAATCCCACTGGCAGAGTAGGTTTGATGTGGCATCTTCTGTACTGATTCAGATTAGTTGTTGTAAAGTCACTGAACTGTTTTTCTTCTCTCCTTTTAAGTTTATAGCTGGATTGTTCTGACATAGATGGTTTGTAGGCCAACATGAAGCTGAGATTTGTGAAAACAGTTCAGGGTGGAACAAACCAACCTGTTCCTTTTGAGCACCTCAGATTTTAAAAATGCATCATGATGATAAAGGATGAAGCAGTGCATGGTGTTAGCTGTGGAAGTCGCACTTTCTGAGAGCTCCAGGAACATAAAGATTTTTGTCAAATTTGTATTTCTTCTTTCATTGTCTAGCAAAATGAAAGCCAACACTATACGAAGTATGCTGTGCTTTCCAGGAGAATAGAAACTTTAAAATATGTCACTTTGAAAGAAGTAATGTTATAAAGAGTATGGTAATTGTGATTTATTATATTTGAGATCTAAAGTTGGAGCTTAACAGAGTCCAGCTTTAAGATAGAATATGATGATAGGCAGTCACATAATGAGCATGACGTGTAGTGCAAAAACATTTTTCTGCTTCTGAAAGCTGCTATAAATCATGTATACTTTGGAAGACTCCTTTATGTTAATTAAGGAAGATGCTGCAAGTTGCAATATTTTATGGGAAGAGAGGCAAGCACAAGTGCACATTGTTGTGCTTTTTGCCTTATTGCAAAGGGAAGGAAGAAAAGTTTCATCCAATTCTGAACGATTTTGTAGCTCCATATTGTAATGCATGCCAGGAGGTTGGGAGGTAGAGGTAGCAATTTTCATTGACTTCCACCATACTGTGTTTGCTTCATTAAAAAATTACAAATTTGTTGGCAAAAAGCAGTAACATATTGCTAGAAAACATCAAAATTCACAGTGTAAATTCATAACTCAAATTTGTGTTCAAAACTGTGGTTTATGGATTCTGTCTTTTCTTTTAAAAAAGAAGGAATAGCATAATAAAAGGATATAAAGCTCCTATTTTTAGGTCTTTAAGACATCCATCCCATTTTTGGCAGTATATCAGACTCACCAAAGTCTTTATTAAGGGAATGGATTTTATAACATTCTGAAATGGTAATCACAAAGAAGAAATCATTAAAGTATCAATGCCTTGTGCAATTATATGGCTGATCTCGTTTTGATATGTATTATAGAAGGGAAATAATATTCTTGATTTATCTGAAAATATGGTACTGTTTCTAACACGTTTTGTTTTACTTTTTTCTCTTATTCCTACAGGAAGTTGCACTTGTCCTTGCAGCTATACTGGTATTTTTGTTGGCTTTCTATGCTTTCTTTTATCTTAACATTTCCAATGAAGTTGACCTTGATCTGGATCCAGATGAAAACTAGCGGATGCAATGAATCTATCATCAAGATTTCTTCAGCTTCAACAAGACTACGTAGGAACACACAGTCCCTTCACTGTGAGACAGTAAACGATACCATTTCTTGCAGTCCAAATTCATAAGAAAGTTTTGCAATCCGTCAGTCAATCACTTTTACATTCCAGATCTCCAAAATAAGAGAACACTCATGCCCGGCAAGTGTATTCAGTTAACAGGAAAGCCAGGAGCATCCATACAATACATGAAGTTTGTTGTTTACATTATTTGTTTTCTCAGGCAGAGAACTTTGATGTCAAAAGACAGGTGCTATTATTATCCTGGGTATTGATGCTGACTTCACAGGAGGAGAGTCTGCCTTGACTAAATTTAGGAATCAAAGCTTCCTAATAGCCAAATTAGTTTCCTTTTCCTTCCCAAAAGAAAGCAGAAATGCCAAATAAAAAGTCTTTTCTTGATTTGTATTTAAAATATATCAAAAATCCCCCTCATCCTTTCCCTTTTAATCTTTTTTTTGTGCATGTGTGCACACACGCACTTATGAAGATGGAAGAAATTGTAGGGAAAAAATATCTTTCTAGAAGCAGTCTGTCACCTCCTATATGGACTTAATTTTTATGTCATCCCAGATTCTGTGTGCCTATATATCTGCAGTAATCTTTTTCATTCTTTTGCCAACTGTTCAGCACACATGTGTTCTGTCAGAAATGGCACCTGGATGACAGAAGCTCTAACATTCGCATATGCCTCTGAAATACAGTTCTTTGCCTCCTGTGCTGTCTGAACTAGTGTAAATAGAAAGTTCAGTCGATGTTGGTTTTAATTAGTGTATCGCTCTATTATTAATATAAAGTCAAAATCATATATTAATTATACTGTTCCTGCTGGTTGTGGCATCAGCTTGCTCTACCTGTTAGGAGGATGTTGTAAAAAAAGATTTCAGTTATACAATCATTTTAATCATCAAACTGATGTGAGAAGTTGTAAATATTAAGAAACCTTTTTTTGTTGTTTTTTTTTGTTTGTTTTGTTGGGTTTTGGTGTGTTTTTTTTTCCATGAGTACTAATAATTGGGAAAGTCTTGGCTAGATTACATCCTTCAGTTCTTGCAAAGTACTTTGCAGAATATGCACGGTAGATAAAATTTCTGATCCCTTTGATAACTACAAGCCGCTTGAAGAAGTTGGTATGTCAAAGCTGCTGCAGGGAGATATAAAATTCTGGCTATATCCTGTTCTGCTTTGAGTTTGCCATGTAACTGAGCTTGTCATTGTAAAGGTTCAGTTTTCATCCTTTTAAAAAGGTGGTCAGTCTTTCTCTAGTTTGGCTTCACTTTGATACCAAGAAAAGCATTGAGCCATTTTTGCTGAATGTGGCAAGGAAGTTAGGCAGATTGACTTTCAGAAAAGTAATTATAATTCTGAATTCTATTAGCAAACTAGGTTGTCTTCATCTTTGACACCAATTTCAGGGCTGAATGTTAGGTGTAGTTGAAACTGAGATATTTACTGCCTTGTTCCAGAAATGCCTACGGTTTCCTATAGTAATTTTGAAAACAAAGGGATACAAATCATAGCAGGTATTATAATGGAAAATATATTTATTTTAAATTGACACAGTTCCATTATCGCCACTTAAGGAACTTAGATCAATACAGTTAATTTTTAAACCATACAGTAACTGTGACCATATACATTATGAGTCTCTAAGGATCCACTTCTTATCTGTCATTCTCCTCATTCACTTTATGCAATGCAAAACAACTCCTCTAGAAATTCAGAGTACAACAGTCTTCCAAGAAGAATATGAAAGAGAAACATAAACATATATCTGCAAATATTCCTTATTTTCTAATTATGACTGTTACAGACACCAAATCCTAACATCTATGCATGCATATGACTTACTGTCTGCTAAGACATGCTCATGTGACCAGATGCTTAGTAACATGTTGCATTCATGGTGAAGCATTATCTGACACATGGCCTGGCTTTCAGTGGACGGAAAAGCATATCACAAACTGTCTCCTTGGATGTGACATGCTTTTCACTTCACCATTGCCACACCACATGTCACAGAAGCTGCAGACCTCTCCTGTTACTTTGCATGAGCAATATTGTTGTTCCATTAAATGCTGGAAATACTGCTTTCTTAATGTCTGCATGTAGGTCTCTGGGTGATATGTGGCATGAGAAAGATGTGTACTTACCCCTTCATGCAGGTTGTCTCATAACCTGCTTTCTGAATCAGTTAGATTAAAAAGCAAGCTATTCTTACTGTCAAATTTATGAAGCTACTATAACAGGAAGATTGTATTTCCCATAATTATGACTTATAGACAAAATCTGAAGCGTGCATATATGTGACTGAAGCAATTTCCCTGATCTGTGACTTGTGAATGAGTACATATTGCCCACAAGTGCCATAGTTTGCAGTTTGTTGGCTTCATTTCGATCAGGCCTTTTTGTTGACATGAAAGATATTCTCATGTAACAAGAAAATTTCCTTTGATAAACTGGATAGGCTTTTGTTCCATGTACATAGAAATGCATAGTTAATATTGCAGCAAATTTACTTTTTCTCTTATTAGTACAATAATTTCTAATGGGGCTATGTCAATAGTCTTTTCAAGCTAAAGGCCACCACTTTACCTGAAATGAAACGAACCATCCTTGGTTTTCTAAAAGGCACAAGCACAACAATCTTAGAAATGAGGTCTGATTCTCGTAAGCCCCCACTTGGAGTACTGTGTACAGTTCTAGTGTCCTCAACATAAGAAGGACATGGAACTGTTGGAACAAGTCCAGAGGAGGACCACAAGGATGATCAGGGGACTGGAGCACCTCTCGTTTGAAGACAGGCTGAGGAAGTTGGGGCTGTTCAGCCCGGAGAAGAGAAGGCTGCGTGAGGACCTCATAACAGCCTTCCAGTATCTGAAGGGGGCCTGTAAGGATGACAAGAGGGACTCTTCATTAGGGACTGTAGTGATAGGACAAGGGGTAACGGGTTCAAACTTAAACAGAAGTTCATGTATCTAACATAGGGAAGAAATACTTTACTGTGAGAGTGGTGAGAAACTGGAACAGGCAGCCCAAGGAATCTGTGGATGCCTCATCTCTGGCAGTGTTCAAGAACAGGTTGGACAGGACGCTGAGCAACCTGGTCTAGTGGAAGGTGTCCCTGCCCATGGCAGGGGGGTTGGAACTAGATGATCTTAAGGTCCTTTCCAACCCAAATCATTCTATGATTCTAAGTTTGCTAATTATGATTCCCCTGAGTTCACTGAAATTGCAACTCTGATTTACTCCAAGGGGAAATCAGAATCTGACCTCAAGTTATTTCTGCTTTCTGGAGTGCTGCATTGTCCATGCCTCATATTTTAGAGACTGATTTTTGTCTTGCAAACATGTGGCTTATTTTGTCCTTAATTATATCTGAGAGTGAAATATACCTCTTGGGTTTTGGACCACCTATCTTTGTATTAGTTGCTCAGTGTCTATTTTATTAATAAATGTATTTTTACTATTTTGGTGCTCTTACTCATGTTGGACACACTGAATTATATATACATTTGGAAGAACTTTAAAGCAATATAAACAGCACAATGTTCAAGTATGAGCAGTGATACTCACTAGTTTTAGAATATCTGGATGATTCTAGGCAGTTTTAGCCTCTAAGCTCATATTAAAACAAAGTGTAGCCTCTGAATACTTAAAAGACAATAAAGAGGACTTCCCTTGGTGTCCTACCCAATAAATCAGATCTCTTTCTGCAGAGAAGTTAGTCTGTGTAGCTCCATCAACCTCAGATATTTATTTTATTGTAAAAATAATACTTTTATATGCTTGTTTCAAAGAAAGATTGCTGCAAACCTGGCTTAACAGGGCAAGTTTTTTCAAGGAGATTCACCTGTGGGGAAAGGGTAGATACCATTATTGTTACCCTCTGCTTGTGGAGTAAACTGTATTTCTTTCCTGCAGAGGTTGTGGAGGAGATGTCTATACTGGATCCTCACGCTGTGGGTCTGAGCACATCCCATCTGCAAAAGTCTTTGGAGTGGTAGTCTTCCAGCAGTGATTTTGCTCAGTAGTTTTCCTTTTCTCTTTGATCCTACAAAAACTGAACCAGCATGTAGGCCATCTTAGGACAGAAGCCTCAGTATAGTAGTTTTAGTAGTACGGCTGATGAACATTGCCAAGAAAGCCTTCAACTCTGCTTCCTAAAGTCCATAAATATATTTTACTGGAAGCTTAGGAGGCATGTTAAGCATTTCCCTAATTGACCCTAGAGATACATTTAAACTTTTCTTGAAGAATGCTTTATTTAAAGTTCACTGTTGCGTATCATATAGACATCATGGGATTCAGGATCTGTCATGGCCCTTTCCATGCATCAGACCAGCTGTAGCAAGGACAACACGTAGATGGCGAGATTATGCTGCAACATGTAATTGTGAACATCCGCAACTTGAGCAAACTCATCTGTTTGCTAAGGTGTCATCTTAGAGCAATTGACCTAAAAGTTGTGTTTGGTAACAGTTTTTAAACAACCCTACTAAATGAAGGCTTACTGAAAACACTACATAAACTGCTCATCCAGTTTCCATGAAAATTACTACCATGGAAGAGGCATATCTGCTGACTTGGGGCCAAGTTTTGGATGTTGCCCATTCAGGGAGGAAAATGTTGCTAGCAGCTCCTGGTAGAATGATGATTCATTTTACTCTGATACAGGATTGTGCCTATAAGTTACAACTGAGCCAGCTGGTGAAGGTCAGATGCATTTAGGATAATTCTCAGTAAAAGACTGTACTTGAAATGCAGACTAAGTAAGTTAAGAGTGCCAGCAAGTGGGATATTACAGATCTTGATTGCATTTCAAGTTTTACTTACAGTAGCATAATAATTACTGGTGCTTATGACTAAGAAAATGACAATATGGCATATCAATAAGACAGCAGAAATGTGATGTTGGAGCTGCTTCTTAAAAGATTTTGTAGGGGATTATGCCTGCACTTTGGGAAATGAAGCCATGAGATGAATAAACTGGCAAAGATTGTCTGTGATATTATGCTTACTGTATTTTTCCCTGAAAGAGCTGATGGAGATATTTTGCAACACTTTTTCCCTCATCCTCTTATTTTGCTATTATGCATTCTTTTGTAAATGTATTTCTACACTTTTCCAAAGTGGAATATTTTTGTTGTTGTTGTTGTTATTCGTCAGTGCATTTAGTTGACAAAATCCCCTACTCTTCCTTTTATTCCCCCTTAATCACAACCAAATTGGTGGGGAGACAGCCAAAATGTTAGGTACCAGTGTCTCTCAAGCAGATGTCACACCACTATTTCTTAGCTTGTTTAAATGAATAAACATGTTAAACTGTGAAGTATTACATTTTAGGTTTTTTCATTACAAAAAAAAATGGGACAATCTGTTTACTGTCCTTAATTGAGACAACAATCCTGGTGGTTGCCAGTTTTGGCAGTTGTAATGGTGAACTATAAATACTGGGACAAATCAACTAACTGGTGGTTGTGGAGGATAGTTAAGTAGAAGTCTCATTCTGCATCAGTACTTTTCAGTGATCATATGACTAATATCCTGAAGCTGAACTTCCACTCTACTCTCTTGCTGGGAATTCCCACTGGCAAAACACTACAGAAAAGAGTGGAGCTGATGAGGAGCGTGCAGCAGGGCCTGCCTGTCAGAAAGCTGCAGCCAGCCCCAGAGGAACTCGCCAGGCAAAGCAATGGACACAGATCCCTTTGTTCTCCAGTTTGGCCTGCAAGTGTCTGGGTCTGCATGTGCCTGCCATGCCGGAGGGGAGAGAGCAAATGCCACTGGGAATGAGCACCTCTGTGGGACCAGGGACGTGTCCAAGGGCTGCTCTGTGCCTGCCTGGCTGGCTGCTGGGCAGGGCTGGAGGCCTTGAAGAGCAAGGGGCATTGCAGGCACGAGTGTCACGGCAGGTGCTCACTGCCCAGCCTGGGCCCTGCTTGCTGAGGAGAGGAGGGGCCCTGCCTCAGCATGGCTGAGGAGCTCCTGCCTCCCCCTGCGCATGCTCCCAGCCCCATGCTGACCGCCTCGAGAGCCACTCTGCTAGGCTGATTTCTTGGCTTGTAGTGACAGACGGAAACCTTCACTTGATACAGCAGCAATTATAGTGGGGAAATGCCCCAGAACTGGGGAACAGGCAGTGCCCTTTGGCTACTGTAGAAACATGGTCAACAGAAACTTTCGGTTCACAAACACAGACGTGACACTGAAGTGAACTCTTAAAGAACAACGGCTTTGCCCCACTGCCACCATTCTCACTAACCTAGGCAATGAGGATAGGATATTGCTTATAGCCTTGTCCAGAGGGGAACAGAGCTGAAGCATGTCCAAAGTCATTGGGGCTGCGGTGCATGACTCTGTGGGGCGAGCCGCAAGGGCCATGGTGGCTGGGTGGGTGCAGGAGGGAGGTCTGGGGAAGGTGCTGCTGACCCCCAGGGAGAGGACAACACTCTGGGCCAGCCCCTGATGCTGCCCCTTGAGAATGGGAGAGGAGGAGGAGGAAGCCAACAAGCGAGCCTGGAATCTCCCAGTCCAGAGATGAAGGGACACCTTTATTGTGCTGGTGGGTGGGCAGGCATCAGAGCCATCACTCAGGGATGGAGCATCGCTGTTCCCGTGGAGGTGTCCTGGCTGTGCGTTGGGAGTCTGGGATGGATGTTGCAAGTGGGATTTCCGCTCACTGCTTGGTGATGGTGCTCTTGGGCCTCTCCTGCTCTCTTCTAGGCTACATGTGGGAAGTTTGGGTCTGACAGCTCAACTGGGTTTGGTTTCTCTGTCAGTTGGGTCCTGGGGGGCTGTGAGAGACTGATAAGAGAAATTATCGTAATAAGATAGTGATAGGACAGATTGGAAAAAAGGCAGAAAATGAAGCAGGAATTCGGGGTGCAGAGAGAGAGACAGAAGTCACCACCATGGATCCAGCGGTGTCCAGGGGATCCGTTGTCAGAGGTGGTGGGAGTCCTTCAGGGTTTGTTGGGTGTTGAAGCAGAGTGTCCCCCAAGAGTCTGTAGTAGTCGTCAGAGGTGGGTGTCTTCATGGAGGTGTCCTTCTGGTGTCCTTCTCCCTTTAAGGTACCCTTGGAGGTGTCCTGATGGGAGTTGACCTCATGGCAATGTCTCATGGAGGGTGTCCCTCAGGGTCCATAGTAGTCATCGGTGGAGAGTGTCCTCATGGAGGTGTCCTTCTGGAGTCATCCTCATGGCGATGGCTGTTTTTCGTGATTATATTTTCCCCCATGGCGATGGCTGTTTTTCGTGATTACATTTTCCCCCTTTTATTATGAGTTGGGGAGAGAGCCTCTGTTCTTCATGTCATGTATTACTTGTTCCTGATGAATCAGAGTCCCTGGTCTTGCAGCCAGCTCATCAACGGCATGTGCCTGCAGCAATTCTTGGGATAATGGGCAGCAATTCCTCACAGCATTCCTTGTGGTAATGGACCATGTGCTTGGTAGTAGATGGAAGAGTCTTACCTCAGCTCTTTCCCAGTCATCCCTCAGGTAACGGATGGTGGAGTCCCAGTTCAGCTCCTCACACCCGTTTTCCCAGGCAATGGATATTGGAGTCTTATCTGAACTCCTCCCACCCATCTCTGAGGCAAAAGATAGGTGGAATTCCATCTCAGCTTCTCATACCAATCTTTGAGACAATGGACAGTGGAGTCTGATTTCAGATCAGTCTCTCACAGCCTGTCAAGTGTGAAGATCTAAAAGAACAAAGAAAGTTAAGCAGTTAGATAAATACTTATGCCCAGAGTATTATCTCTAACCACTGGGGACTGCCTTGTCCTGGATGGAGTGATGTTTGGTTTACAACTGCCTTTAATGGATTTAATGAGTGGATTTCACCCAGTGCTCAGGGAATATCTTGAAAAACTAAAATGACGTGTTTAAAGGTCCCATAAAATCTGACTGGGGAGATTTAGAGTGTGGTCCTGTAGCACTTGCCATTTCAAGTGCTGGTGGGGAAGTAAGCCAAATTCATGGCCTGGGGGCTGATGTCACAGGAGGGGATCTAGTTGCTAGATTTAGAATGGTGGTTTGGGAGCCAAAGAGTAATGATTGCAGTCAGCCTGTGGACACTGCCATTCCTCTATTGATGGGGACATGGACTCCACCATATAATCCTAAGGTAGTAAAGATAAATGAAATTAAGGATTTGAAGTAGATGTTTGAAATAGAAACAGGATATGGAAATACAAATGCCTGCGTAGAATGGTCAAATATACAGTGAAAAGTTTAAATAGAAGCAATTGTTATGCATGTGCTTCAGGACAACCTACAGCACAGGTAGTCCCTTTTCCATTAGGATGGACTTGAGACCAACAGGGAATGATGTGCATAGTCACACTGTACCAGGAGAAAGCTGCCTGGGGAAACAAAACCTGTAAGTCCCTCTCACTCTTATTCCCTGCTCTTTGGGACAAGGACATCAGGGTGCAGCCTATTTCTCCCCAGTATCTGGTAACCATACAGCTTGTCTCTCATGACGGGGTGTGAATGCTACCAGGTATCTAGGAGAATTAGAGACATGCAGATCTGCTAAATGTGACTGAGGATGATGCAGAAAATACTCAGCTATAAAAATTCCCAGATCAGATTTATAGTGATACTGTGGGGGAAAAATCCTAAGGTCTACACTTCCTCTGAACTGGAAGGGCACCTGCACAATTGTTCAATTGGCAATTCTATTTGCCCTAGCATTTGAGAGGGAAACAAACTCCTCAGGGCATAGAGTAAAGAGAAGTATTTTAGGAACAGCCTTTGACAAAAGAATCTATATTGATTCAATTGGAGTCCCTCGAGGAGTTCCTGACGAACACAAAGCTAGGAATTAAATAGCAACAGGGTTTGACTCTTTGTTCTGTGTATTTTGGTAGGTTACAATCAATAAAAATGTAGATTGGATAAATTATATTTATTATAATCAGCAGAGGTTTATAAATCATACCAGGGACACAATAAAATGAATTATGAAAGCTTTTTTCTAACTTCTGTAATTGTTATGCTGGTTTTGCATGTTAAAACCACAAATAAATACATGACTAGTCAAACAATAGGCTCGATTCTGTTGTTTTATTCTGAATCACCAAAAAAGCAGCTAAAAGCTGACAGCCCTGCAGTGCAGTTCATGCCTTGCCCATCCTAAAAGGTGTTTGCTCAGATCAGTTAAAAATGTGAGCTACAAAGAGCTTCATTTTGCTGAACCTTGTAAAAACTGAGCAGCACATAGATCTTTGGGAGTTTGCCATTTCACAGAGAGATTGTAGGAATTTTAAAGAGCGAAGCCACAGGAGGTGAGTATGGAGCTTGGTGACAAACTGATATCATTCTTTTATCACAGTTCTTCTGGGAATGAGAGTGGAAGAAAATCGAAGTAAAATGGACGGTTCTTCCAAGAGACAACCACCTTACGTCTCACCGTCTTGTTCAAGAAGTAGATGGTGGGAAAAAATGTTATTTCTAGTATAAAATCAGAGCTGCCTCAACTTCTTGTTTTCCACAGGGGAAAAAAAAAGCGAGGAGGAGATAAAGATGTCAAATGAAGCAGCTTCTCATTGGATCAGTGGTTCATTTATTTAAGCAGGGAATAAACAGGGTTTGGGAGATTTACACAATGAGTAAGTCAAGCTAATTGCTGTTGTTTTCATATATAAAAAAAAAGTCACATAATGCCAAGCTAAAGTAGTTTTGTGTGTCTGTTAATGAGTTAAATGTAAATGTACCGATACTAGCAATGTCCCCATTTCTTTAGAGACACTTTCTTCTCCTGTGATACTGTCAGCAGAGTGGAGGGACAGGGAGAGAAACGGCAGGGAAGCCTTTCTGCTGATTCTGCAGTCCTAGAGCATCACCCGTCCTCAGTGGGGAGCTGCTGGTGTTTAGAATAGGATTGCAGTCCTGGATTGCTTTGGATGGCCTACAAAAATGAACAGGGCAGAGCTTAACCTACAGGGTGAGTCTCCTACCACCACTGGTGCCTGATTTGTTACCACAAATAAATAGAAGCTGAGATGTTCAGGCTTTTTACTTTTATTTATTAGGTTTTTAAGGAGGTGCCAGAAAAAAAAATTCTTCTGTTATGCTTTTGAAACTTGTTTCTGCATAGTTGTTTCCCATAGAGTCTGTGGGACTGCTTTGCAGTCAAAGAATGCCATGCTCATGCCCACTGCTTTTGGTAGGAAAGCTTTAGACCTTATCCTTTTGCATGGAGGGGCTTGGAGAGTGACTTGCCATCTCCCCTGCTCTTGCCTGGCTGAAGCTGAAGAGGCCTCAAGAAGCTATTCCTATGTAATACAGTAAGACTTGATCTGGTTTGGGAAAGACAGCACATTCTGAATTCAGGTCAGCTTTATTTAGCCTTTCCTGCCTGAGGAACCTTCAGAGGAGCCTGCACAGTGAAAATCAGGTTTTTGCTTGCTTCCCTTTTAATGGCTTCCTTTAGCTTCTCATTTAAAATATGAGCTAAGGTGCTGTGTTGTCTACTTAAAGCAGAGCTGTTTTAACAATGGTATTGTGGGTTCTCACTGCTCTAATGAGCTCGTGACTGTTCCTTCTTAAAAGGCAGACCGTCATATTTGTGTTTATCTGTTCATTAATTGTAGCTATTCTTGAGCTGTTCTGCCCAAGCAGTACTTTACTTTTGTGCCACTATGTCTCTGCTGCTCCAGTAATAACAGGATGTGCTGGACAGAGAAAAGAGTAGAGCGGCGTCCTCAGATCCTTACAAAAACCACAAATTTATTTAGAATTAGGCAATATATGCAGGGGAAATTTTCCCAGTGTGCTATGTATATTTTTGTTTTGAAGAGCTTCCCTTTAAAACCTGCTGTGTTCTTGTGAATGCTATTTGATAGTCCTTGCCCCTATACATGAATGCTTAAAATAAGGTTAAAATAAGTTATAAAAAATATTTTGTTGTCCATGAGAATATGACTGAATATTTTTTTCTTGTAAGCCAGTCATCAGTGGTTTTGAATTAATAGAAAAGTGCCTTTGTGGGTGATACAGTTTGGTCAAACATGACTTCTTATCTGTTGCAGAATGATCATTACCTCCCTTTGCTTAAGGGTTGCTTCAAAATAGGAATTACTTGTAATATGTATGACTTTTTCTGACAACTGTGATGTTGAAATTTGGTAGATTCTCCACAGAAATTATCAAATCTATGACTCTAAAAAGAGCAATGGTTTTGAAATTTTTCCTTGTCAGTGAGTTTTGCCCTCTGTATTAGGAAATTTTCAAGTTGATATCATGATGGAGTGGGTAATGCCTAAAGGACAACTGAAAAGAACAAAATAAATGCTTAAGAGACTCTTCACATACATTATTCAACCTCTTGTATACACACTGCTGTGACTGGACTATGTCAGTGCTCTGTGCTGATGGAGAGGCCACCCATCTAAGACAATCTATTTTGCTCATGATTGTTGTACCCTCAAACTCAAGGGGACAAGTGATTCTGCTACGCTATGTTATGCTTTTATACATAGAAGAGATGTCTCTTACTAAATGAATTCATACATACAGAAGATAACTTCTTTTTGCACATCTTCATGTAAAATATACATGAGCACAAGAACATTTGGGAGCAAGAATCATTGCTGCAGCCCAGGAGTAGGAGTTGTGCTTAGGCATAAAATGTTAAATTTAAACAATAATACAAATGCAGGAAGGAAGTTTTCATTGCACTGCATATTTATAAAGGATAAAAGTAGGCCTCACTCCTCTGTCATATATTCATGATTCCTTACAGTACAGATCTCTAGAGTAGTTTTCACAAAGCTGTTGTTCCCCCTATTCCACCACTAGTGTGGGGATCATCACTGCCAACTCAGAATGAAAAATTATCTTATATTCCCCAGAACTTAAACAAGAGAATTGAAGTGCCCCTTTTAAGCACTGAGTTTTTCAGTCGCTTTGAAAGGGTCTACCAGAGGATATGTACAATAATGCATAATGCAAAGTGATGCAGAAAAAAATTATAACTGACTTTCAACTGATCAGCTAACTATAGAGCTGGCCCTGGGGCCTTCAGTACTTCCTTGCTGCTTCCTTGCAAGGCCTTGAGGAGCAAAGATATCACATCCACTCATCAACATTTATCTCAGTTACCATCTTAGTTTTTGGGTCCTTTGCAAAGGAGGAGGCCGGTTTTGATCTTTACACCTAGATCAGACCTTCCAGCTTGCTGAGATCAAGGTTTTTTGACAGATTCCTTCCAGAGATCCATAAGCAGCTTGAAAAGAGACTGCATACTCTTCCATCAGGTTAGCAATGAGATAACAGAAGATGAAGACACTGAAAAGTGACTCAGCCTCCCTTGGAGAGAGAAGTATTTGCTGAGGTTGTCTGGCAGTGTGGTACCAGATATGTCAAGCTCTGTACAAAGGGAGGAGTGTGCCCAGGCAGATGGATCTCCGGGTGTCAGCAGGGACTGGATGCAGATGTACTGCCAGATGCTTCTTATGCACTCCCTCCTCCTTCCTCCTCCTCCTTTCTTGGGCACAAACCCAAGAAAACTTATGCGAGGACCTCAGTGCAATCTTGCTCTTCAGAAGTAAGAGTTGAGATCATGAGTATCTCTCATGCTAAGGATGATGAAAAGTTGGTCAATTCATTAACAACTCAGGATTATAGGAACAGCAGGTGCCAAAATAAACCTTCCTTAACATAACAGCAGAAAAGTCTTTGCAAAAGTCTAGGCACATTATGGATAACCAAACAGTTTAAGACTTTTAAAAGGGAAATCTATGCAGCTGAATATAAGGAAAAACAAAATAAGACAAAACAAAACAAACCAACAACATTTTGATGAGAAATATGTTAATTCTGTTTCAGAGGAACTACAGAAGCCCTAGCTCTGATGGAGTCTAAGGAAGGAGTCATGTACCTAATGATGTCTGCCTCTTTTCATCATGTGCTAGTACCAAGGTAACACATTTTCCACCCAGCCAACAGGAATACTTTAATTAAGTAAAACGGGATTACAAAACACCAGGCTACCTAACTGCCCCAGTTTAGAGAACTGCAGAGATAAATCTCTCAGTTCATTAATTTTTAGCTTATACAGATATGCCACTATTATGTTCCTCACAACCAAATATCAAAAACAGACCCATGAGCAACATGTTCACACACTGTCAAGTTCTCCTGCGTCTCAGAAGTCTTGAGGAATAGAGACTGACATGTGTGAGGGATTTTGTCTTATGTTGCTCCTCTCAGAAGGTGTTCCTTGACCTTAGCATAGGCTGAGAGCTGAAGCTGGCAGGCTAATGAGGAGGAAAAAGAGGATGTGCTGTAAAACCTCTACTATATGCTAGTCTTAGTCATTTAGAGACAGACATCATGGCTGTCCTCGGAGGGAGAACTGGGATAAAGTACTCCAGGGAAGACACTGTTGATCCTCTTTGGAAAGCACAGTGGGAAAATCTTTGGGCCCTCTATGCCACAGTGGAGGAATAAGCAGTGATTTTAAAGGCTGAATTTGGAAGGTCTTGAATTGAGGGCAGAAACCAGGAAGTGAAGCAGCTCCTTCTTCCAGAGACTCAAAACCACAGCAGTAGCATGGCCCAAAGGAGCAGCACTGCCTCTCCACCTGAAGCCCAAGCCTTTGGCTAGCTCACTCTTTCTGGGAGCTTGGGAAAAATAAGCCTTTTGTGACCCTTCACCAGCAATTGCACAGGATGTCTCTCCAAGCATGAAAATTTGCTCACATGGAAAAAAGAGTTTGAAAACCTCTGCTCAATACCACCATACACCCACTATTTGTGAATTGTATCACTGGTTTTCATCTCTCTAAAAAAACAAAGTTGATTTGACTGATACTGTGATGTTCCTAATGACTTGGGGTTTTTGGATATATGACAACTGCATTAAAAAAAAAAACAAACAAATCCACCCAGATAGTGGCTTGGTTCGTTGCAGCTGGCTCAGGTCTACATTGTTCACAGAGATGGGTGCAGCATCTCTGACAGGGCAGCTTGATTTGGAGAAGACAGGAGTCTGTTTATGGTTATGTCCTTGAGACTCACTTCTCCCAGTGGTACTGACTGCTCTAGGAGTTCTGAGTCTCTGCAGGGTCAGGGCAGCTGATGGTGCTCCCTGCTGCTGCATCAGCCTTCCAAGCAGTTTGACTGAGCTTATCCCTGCAGTAGACCTGGGTAAGCAATACCCTGGAGGCAAAACCAAGGCAGGAATGACTGTGGGAGGATGAGCAGAAGCCCTAGGGGATATAGAGCCTGTAGGCTAAGTTGTCAGGAGGACCATGTCCAAATCCAGCTTCAGTTATAAACTGAGGTAATTTAGAGGTTGGTTTGGTTTAGGGTTGATATCATTTTAGTGAATGACTGCACACACCAGAAGTTTGGTGAACAGAATGCACCCTGGAGTTGCAAATGTGTGAACGTGCCTCCAGAGAGCTGCTACCCTCCAGGCTGTCTGCTCCCTGTCCATGATGGAACCACAGGTGACTATTACAACAACTTGTCTGGTAACACACTGACCAGCTTCACACCATTTCCTTCTGGGTGTGCTCAGGTTTATGGGCCCATGATCTCTGAAGAGCTGTCCCCTGCTGCTCCCAGGACAGCCCATGTTTGTTGCCTGTATGAAAGGTGAACAGGCACGAATATTACATGGAGATTTGGCCACATTCATATCTGTGGGCATAAAGTAATTAAGTTTTTAGTGTAAAGGTTCTAAATTTGCCCTGGCATCAATTACATGCTTTTTGTTTATGACTTGTGACTTGTTTTTCTTGATGTTTTCCACACAGCTGTATCTCTAAACACCACTGAGATTTTAGCAGAACTTTAGGAGGCTGTATCACTTTCTGTCTCCTGCATGCTTGTGTTTGCTTGGGCTGCATTAAATAAGGTGTTTTGCACTCGCTATATTTTGCAGGAAGCCAGTGTGGCAAAGTTGAAACTTCTGAATAGTTCTGAATTGAAAATACAAGGAAAAGAATAATCCTAGACCTTTATTTTAAAAAAAATAAATTGAATAGTTATATACATTATTCCGTGAGTGATTAAAATACTTATTTCTAATTATTAAATAATTGCTAATTTAAATTCTTTAAATATTTTAATTAAATCCACCATGCTGAATAATACCAAATTCATTAAGATAAAAGCAATAGATTGGGTTGAAAACGGGCATCTTTAAAAGCAGTTGGCTTTGCTCACAGGCTGCTGCTGGAGGGCTTCAACCCAGCACTTGCTTGGAACATGTTTCACAGCCATCAGGAAGCTGTCGTGCTGGTCCATCACAGCCAGGGCATTCCTTCTTCCCGTATGGTGATGGGTTAGATGTACATATTATGTTTGCAATTAGGATATAGCAAATCTCAAAACCCTAACAATTGCTAACACTCCATATAACTTTCTCCAACGCTAAGAGTTTTTAACTGTGGTTTTCCTACAAGCCTCAGCTCAAATAATTACCCTTTCATTGTTACTTAGTTACCATACTTCTCCCAATCTACCTATCACACAGCATTGACATTATCCATGTTTAAGCAAATGTGATTCACTCCAGACGTGCCTGCTTTTCAGTAACTGGATAAAGTGGTCCCACCACATAATTTTGCAAAGTTTGTAGAATTATTTCAGAGGAAACGTCCTAGCTAAATGTTAAATACTATTATTATTTGTTGTCATTATCATCATTGTCAACTACTAGGACTGAATAATAAGAATGTATTTATCCACATTTGGGGTAGAAAGAAGCACACAGAGGAGTATAGTAAAGGTATTTGTCTACTTATTACTTGATGTGAATGGACTCATAGTTAATTGTAGGCCTTGACTCAGCTTTTTGCCTTGACTCAGCTAGCACTAAATGTAGTGAAAACAGTTTGGATGTACTTGTCTGAGTTCAGTAAACAAATTGTTTTGAACAGTTTTGAGCACAGATTTTACATTATGGCTTCATTTTCCTGGCAAGCTGTATTATTCCATTGTAGGACATCATTACACTGACTATGTGAAGCACTCAGAGAAATGGTTTACAGGTGCATCTCACCTGTTGCTCATTCTGACAAGATTCATACCATTAAAAGAATGACTGTAAAATACTCTACATGGAAAACTGCTGATTATCTAAACATGGTGCTTACAGTTAATTCCTAATAAAATCTGGATCAGTCTTAGTTCACATAGCCTGCTCTCCAACAGTGGGAAAAAATCTGTCCTTTGCATCTCTGAAACATGCTGGCTGATGGCAGAAAAATATTTGAAGGTTCCCAAATACAAACCCCAGTGTTTAAGTGGATTCAAAGCCAATGAAGGTTTACCTGTCACAACACTCTACCTCTTCAGTACGCAACTTCTAAGTCCCTGGTCCTTAGTTGGGTGCCCAGGGTCCATGAGCAGCACTTCCAGATTCCCAAGGGTGGATCATGCTGCTTTGCCTTGATCACTGGACAAGGAGATGTGGAAGTCAGGATCCTGTCTGAAATCCCATCCTCTTTCCCGCTTTTGAATAGCTTTTTAAATACGCTTTTGAGTTTCTGTGCCATCAGACTCGTCCCTTTCCCTACCATCTGGCTGCTCTCTTGATGGTGGGTGCCTAAACTATCTCTGTCAAAGGTGGAGTGGCCATCACAACTCTAAATCACAGTCTTGATGGAAATTGCCACTCCTTTTCTGTGAGAAGGGTTGAGAAAACCCCACACTGACTTCCTGAGAGATGAAGCCTCCTGACTAGAGTGTTTCACAGGAGGAATGAGCTCTGACCGGGCAGAGTGAGGCATTGAACTGTATCTCTCAAATCCCATTCAGTCACTGCAGTAGCTTAGAAAAGGGGAGGGCCCCAGCAGCCATATTTCAAAAGAAACTGATAGCTGGCACTGTGTTTTATGAAAAATCCAATTTCAGAGCTGTTCAGTAGGGATTTTAAGAGTGCTCAAACCAGCCCTGGAGAAAGATAAATAGAGGAACATATTTCTGAGAGTCCCAACTAAGCTGGTGACAACTGAATGTTGGGCAACTTGACCTTTAAAGACTGAAGAGCTCTTAGGTATGACTAGAATTCTAGCTGTCTGGGGAACTTTAGTACTGGCAGCTGAAGTCAGAGTTTGGAAATCTCCTGAAGTAGACAGCAGAATCTGGATGTAAGCACATAAATTCCATCTCTGCCAGATTTTAAGCACCTAAGTCCTTTTCAGAGTACAAAGATGTGACAGATGTACGGCCACCCTTCAATTTTTACTCCAAGTGGCTTTTTCATTCTTATTGCACAACTCAGGAAACTTTTATACCTTAATTTGTGCTCAAAGTATATTGAGCAGCGCTTTTACCCTGAGTTTTACTTCCACCATTTCTTGCTAAACTAGCATGCAGTGGGCATTAAAACGCACGAGGGGTTTCTATAACACACTGTGAAATAATAAATACCACAAAGCAACTCTGCAATCTCCAAATAATGTAAATGTTTTTTTCTTTTAATTACTATCCACATTTCTGTCCAGCTTCAGAATAATACAGCTGCAAAAGTAATTAATTAATACAGGAATGCAGTTTAATAACAGCACAAGGATTCTGTGTTCACCCATTGGTTTCGGGCACTAGCTAGTGTACTGATAACAGGTTATTGCCATTGTTGTCACCTCATTATAAAATTAGCATTTAATTAACTTAGGAAGATATGGAACAATTTTGATATGGGAAATATTTGTACACATTGTCTGTTGGGATTAAAAGCTCCCATCCAGCAAAAAAGCACAGCAGCCTTTACAGCTGGTGGCTGTTGGCCCACAGAAACTAAACAGGCTCGCCAGTCTGTGCAGCTGCAGTCACTTCCTTTGATTTGGAGGAGAAAGGGAAGCTGTGAGACTCAGCCTTATCTGAGGCATCAGATGAAAAGAGTGATCCAGCTGTGGCATCAGTGCTTCCCTTGTAGGCACTGTAGCAAGTCCCCAAAAGACATAATGCCGGCCTGGGCCAGGTTATGAACTATCAAAGAAAAGTTTGGAAGGAAAGATAGCTCCGCTTCAGCATGGGCCTGATGCAGCTTCCCCTGAATCAGTAGGAGTCTTTCCACTGATGTCAGTGGGCTTTGGATGGCCCCACTGGGGTTTCCTGGCCTCAGAGCCCCAACCCTGCCCTGAGCCAGATGCAGGGAGAGGCAAGTCAAGCTGTGCAAAAGGCTGGGGGGGGGGGGGCACGGGACGACAGATGGACACGGGATGGATGGACGGACGAACGACACAAAGGGTGGGGGGGATAAGGAGCACCAAGAGAAAGAGCTTCTGAAAGGCAACTGTTTTTTCTTGCTGTTGACACTGACTGAATGGTCTGAGGTTTGATTTAGATGCTTTTGTGGATGAAAAGATCTTTGAACTGCAATGTTTAAAAACAGCCTTAAATATGCTAGCAAACACAAAACAGAAAAGAATCCCTGGTTCCTAGGGTGATTTGTTATTTTGACTGGATACTTTTATTTAGGTTGATGCAAAACCAGAGGAACAGTCAGATGACGTTAAGCCTCCCTCCTGCAGAATGCGGAATTCACACCTACATGTTCCAGCACCTCCATGCACATCCATGGGTATTCTTCCAAGCAGGGGTAAATGGTTGTACCATGTCTGTCATCCCTCGGGCTCAGGAGCAGATACTGCAAACCTTCTGCACGTGTTTAATGTTGCACATGCAAAGCCATGGAGTTATGCCAACATCCTGCAAGTTTCTCCCACTGACATTCCCACAGCTGCAGCTGCGGCAGCAGTATCTGTCCTAACCCCGGGCTGAACCAGCCCTCTGCAGCAGCCAGCCAGCTCCCATGTCTCCAGGTACTTTTGAGAGAGATGTCACTGCCCTTGCCAGCAAAAACAGAGCTCCCAGCTCTTCGTTTGCCCTTCCTCAGCCCCGCCAAGCAGGTTAACACCTGCCAGGAGCGCTGCAGAAGGGCGTTAGGGTCTCACTGAACGGCATGGGTGGGCTGTGTTGTGTAAGGCTTGTCTCCCCTGGGGGATCTCGCTCCTGTCACTTCGATGGGCTGACAGGTAGGGACCGACAGCACGCATCAATCACACCTTTAACAGCCTGAAATGCTGCTGTTTCTCTTGTGGGGAGCAGCAGCCAAGCCGACAGGCTGTGCGGGGCTGTCAACGAGGCAAACATCCTCAGTGACAGAGCTGCTCCTGAGGGAATCTCCCACAGTCGTTTGTGTTTATCCAGAGCAACTGCCCCCTATTCTTCCTCCTGGCGTGAGGTGAACAAATATCAGAACTGGAGGGATTAAGAATAATGGTGTTGTGATCAGCACAGATGCTTCTTAAGGCGGACACTGAAGTGCATGACACTGCTATACGCTGTGTGTGAGGGTATGAGGCAGGCAGAAAAAAATGCAGTGGTATTCCTTCAGCAAAGGACAGCCTTGTCCTGCTGAGGTGAGGTGTGTATGCCTGTGTTACATGCCTTTAACTGGCAGCAGTAAGCACCAAGATTCTTGAGAGGAAAACGATCCTGGCCTTGAGAACTGCAGCAGCATTTTGTTACCCAAAAATCATCCACTGCGTTAAGAATAAAGCCAGCACTTTCAAAGGTGGAAATAATGTAGCTTCAAGTCCTTTCACTGCCAGGAGCAATGGTCGAATACCTGAAGGGAGAGACAAGTGCATGAGGAAGCAAAGCAAAAAAGCAGCAAATAAGAAAAGCACTTCATTAAAATCTCACTCTGCGTCAGTCTTATGTTTTCCTGCAATTGGTTCAGAACTGGCTGCTTCTAGCTCTGAAATAATCCCACAAGCCTGTTGTAAGGAGCACAGTTGGGCCTCACTGACTGGTGACTCTGTTGTTGTGTGTGGCTCCATAGGAAGAAATAAGGACAGGTCTCTGTCCGGTGGGGTATAATGAGGTGTTGTATAACACAGACTGACTTAGGCCAGGGCCTTCATAAGAAAATGCCACATAGTCATCCAGTTTTACATTTGTCTTTCCATTTACATTTTCCTGTGTTTACGCATTGATCTCACTGCCGGTAATTTTAATTTATCTTTGTTAAGATTTGAACCACCTACTTTTGGTGCTAAAATCCAAGAATCGGATTTGAAAACCTACAGGCCATTGCAGCTTAACCCTAGAGACACCTATATCCATTTTAGACCCCAGACCTCCCAGGAGCAAACACATGCTGTTCTGAGAAATGCTTGGACGTTTAAAGGAGCAAGAGTTGGAACACAAAGCCATCATCTTGTGCTTGCATGCAGCAGCCAAGAGGCAACCAGAGCATGGTTGGGCTCCCTGACGCACGAGCCTGTGGCAGTCGGCTCAGAGCCCAGTGTCATTGTCAGGGTTGTTGTATCTCTGCTCCATATACTTTGCTCCCCACAGGTTACCCTATGCTCTGGAGGAGGCTTTTGGGACACATCTGTACTAGCAAATCATGCCAGGACAGAACACAGTTGTGCCTCCTGTAGTTGTCTGAATTGTTTTCTTGGCAGGTTTCTCCCCAGCAAGACTGGGGTCTGATCCCACCTGCTATGGCCAGTCAAGGTCTGGTCAAGATCTGAGACACTATGTTCAAGTCTGCTCATGCTTTACACAACAGCTGCTTCTGTCATCTCTGGACACAGATGTGCAGTAGTTGAATCCTTACAGCCCATCCAGTCTGAACCCTTGCAGCCCTGCTCTCAGGAAATGTAAGGAGAGTTACACTGTTGAATGCTGATAAAATTTCAGGTAGTGCTTAGCTCTCCCCCCTCCATGCTACCTACATTCTGGCATTTCACTAATTTGAATTGCTGATCTATTTAAAATGTAAATTGCTGATCTATTTAAAAGGCTACAGGAGGGGCACAGTTTACATGGAGATCCAGCTGGGATGGAGGGTCAACATTCAAGTTCAGTGTTTTCTTTCTAAATAACTTGGCTGCTAGAACAGCACCTCAAGGATTTGAATTTAGTAGATCAAATTTTCTTCTCAGTACATCCCCACTGACACCACTTAGGTCAATGGACCAGCTTGTGATCTCAGTTAAATCAGCATGTATTGGGAGTAACATTACAGAGACTAGTGGAACTATTCCAGATTTATATTGGTGCTAATGAGACTAAAATCTGGTCCAGTGTACTTACAGAGATAGAACTGAGAGAAAAGCACTCATTTCAACCTTCAAGTAAAATACACTGGCCTGCAGAATTTTTAAAGTCTTTGAACACAAGTCTGTTTGTAACAGTAGTGAACACTAAAAGAATAACAGATTAAAATTTACCCACTATGTTATTTAATTAATATTTAATTAACCTATACCAAAACTAGTAAAACCCAGGACTGTTCCTGGGTAGATGCAAAAAAGTATTGATCATATCAGGTAAGTTACATGAATGCTCAAGGAATGAGTTAGCAATTATTTAAAAAATATTCTAGTTTAACACAATCTTCTGAGATAAGAATAATTCAAGATACCAGCTTTGGAAAGACTGGGTAACCTTACTGCTGTTAGTGGCACCAATTTCCCGTTTACTTTATTCATGTTTTATTAATCACTCATTCTTTGTACTTCTATTTCCAAATACTTGCCAATTCTTTTCTTTTTATTCTTTCCACCTCCACTTCTTTGTGATTTGTCAGTTTTTTCAGACAATATTTCAGAAAGCAAAGGGTTTTTTTATTGTAAGCATGGAGTACATTGTGAAAGGTTTACAGCTGATATGAGAAACATTGCCAAAATCAGAAAAAAATAGTTCAAGTTCCTCTTGAATGGTTATTCAAGATGAAAGAGTTCTCCCCCTTTTTAGCTCATTGGAAACATCTGAATTCTTCCCATTTGTATAATTAAAAGTGATAACCAGAACTCTGATAGCCAAGCTCCTAGCATTAGTGCATGTGCAATACAGTTGTAGAAACGAGTATGTCATCAAAAATAGAGGTATGGACTGGAGAGCAACCAGAGCAGCTCCAGGTTCTCTAGCATTAGCAAAGCTTGAAAGGCCCTGCTAATTTGGGAAGGGGGACAGAAACCTCTACAAATTGCCTTCCACCAGATTGGCTCCTTTTTCACAGAATCATAGAATAGTTAGGGTTGGAAAGGACCTTGAGATCATCAAGTTCCAACCCCCCTGCCATGGGCAGGGACACCTCACACTAAACCATCTCACACAAGGCTTTGTCCAACCTGTCCTTGAACTGGTTCCACATGTGCAAAATGATGGTCTGGAAGTGTGAGACAAAAAAACGGCAGCAAAGATTTTTTGTAAAATAGAAAACAAAGGAAGAGGGATATATAGCAAACATATGTGTAGCTAAGCTGTCCTGTCCTTTTCCTTTCAAATCAGATGAAAACAGGGAAAAGGGGGGGCAGACAGGGGAGGTGGGAGAGATTAGGGCATGTAAATAGGGGAAAGATAAAGTATGGGTTTAATGTCTTAGGGATTCCTTTGAAGGAGGTTGTTCCATGTCTCCCAGATCCAGGAGTCCCATTTCTTTGGGTTTGCTGGTTTTGTTGTGTGTTGTTCTTTTCTTTCTTTTTTGTTGTTTTTTTATTTTTTTTATTTTACAGTTATATCTACATGGACTGGGATTCAGTATAGAAGCATGTATATACACATGCAGGAGGCTCAGCTGTGTGAACCACTGCAGGTTTTATGGGAATCAGTGGAGCTGTCCTGATTTACATGACAAGAGGATCACACCTTTCTACCTGGTATTTAAACTGAAATAGCAAACTGGCATAACTTATACAAGGTTTGAATTTCTGTTTCTGATATGGACTGGGGAAAAAAAAGCAGACAGAGATCTTTATTATCATCTCTAATAGGAATATGAAATCCAAACTTGATAGTATGTGACTGTGCATAAAATTAACTAGATGTGTCTGCTAGCAGATCTGGCTGAAGTTGTGTGTGATTATATTCTGCATGCATATTTGTTTTCAGTCATATTTACAGGGGTGCCTCTATCCTGATGCTTCAGTTAACTGTTACTTTGAGGAAATAAACAGAGGTGAGGGTCCAGTCACCTTCAGCTGTTGGAAGTTAATAAGGTGTTAATGAAACATTGGCAAATAGCAGCAGTTTAGCACTTGGTTGACACTTGATTTTTAAAAGAGACAGAGTGTAAATAAGCTGTGTTTGCAGTGAAAATTAAAAACTGGGAGGTGGGGGAACAAATAGCACTCTCACAGCTTATTGGTTTTAAGCAGGAAACACTTGATAGACCGCATCAGGGAGAGTAACTCACATGCTGCAGTCACTGGCAGCAAGCAGTACACGATGACAAAGAGGTCTCTTTTCATACAGGCCTTTTTAAGACTCTCTTCTAACACAAGGTGAGCCGATGCACATAACCAGTGTAAGAGGACACTTGGCACCTCTGCCTCCAACCCCTGCAAGTGCTCTGTGGGAACATCTGGCCCACTTCAGACCATGAATGCTATGAATCCTTGTGGTTGTTTATGAGTGATGGGCCATCGCTTTCTGCAGGGCACCTAAAGCTGTCATGAAGCATGAGCTCTGATGGTCCCGCTGCATTAAAGACAATGATCTACACCTTAAGAAATGGTAGCGCTTCAAAGGTTTATTAACTTCTGTGTCCTGTAGCAGGCCTGTGGAAGTGATCTCTAGAATGCAGAAAGCAGTAATTTAGGCTTTATATGTGTCTGGCAGCTCTGCATAATGTAATACAGCATCGTCCCAAGTGAATCTTTCCTTTTTTCACCATTCACAGTATACAAGTGAGTCCTGGAGCTGGGATAGCCAAGCTATACCTGGTATCCTGCTTCTAGCTCAAGGAAGAGGAGGAGGATGGTGATGGAGCAGGAGCCTTCTTGGCATGTGTCGTGGTTTAAACCCAGCCAGACAGCTTGTTCACTCACTCCCCCCACCCCTTCTTGCCCTCCCCCTACTCCCGGAGGGACGAAGAGGAGAATTGAAAAGAATGCAACTCCCACAGGTTGAGATAAGAACAGTTTAGTAACTAAGGTATAACACAAATCACTACTGCTACCACCAATAATAACAATGATAAAGGAAATAACAAGGGAAGAGAATACAACACCTCAGCACCAGCCGACCGATAACTCGCCCCCCTCAGCCCAGCCAAGCACCAACCGATACCTCCTCCAACCCTGCAGTTCCCCAGCCCTTCCGGCTAACTCCCAGTTGCACCCTGGGCATGACGTGCTGTGGTATGGAATACCTCTTTGGTCAGTTTGGGTCAGGTGTCCTGTCTCTGCTTCCTCCCGGCTTCCCCTCCTCCCTGGCACAGCATGAGGCTCACAAAGTCCGTGGCCAAACCAAAACATCAGTGTTATCAGCTCTGTTCCCAAGCTGAAAGTCAAAACACAGCACTGCACCAGCTACCAAGAAGGAGAAAAATGACTGCTACTGCTGAACCCAGGACAGCATGGAAGTGCAGTTAAAGGTAGCTTAGCAAGCTAGCACTTCAGAGAAATCTGGGAAGAGCACTAGCAGCTTTCTTTCAGGCTGGCTTCTTGGAGTAGGGATCACTGACACTGACATCTAGAATAGATCTAGGCTCAATAGGAAGATGTACATTTGTAACTGATGCACTGAGGAGTTTCTGCTTATGCACTTTATCCAGAAAGATTCCCTGATAAAATGTTCTACAGCAGAAAAGCTAATGCCAAAGTAAATAAAATAGGGAGATACTCTCGGAACATCACTTTTTCTCAGAGTTACAAAGACATTGTTTATTTTGCAGGTTGAGTGCTGCATGACTGATGTTTCCTTGCCAGGTTGGAGAGATTGGTGGGCTCTTGCAGATTATCATCCGCGTCTAAAATTACTTTAGCAGCGTGGAGTTGTATAGTAACTTGAGTTACTTGTTTTGTTTTTTTCCCCATTCTCGTGTCACATTCATGCACAGCAGCTCTTACTATAGTGTACCATACCAGCATAAGGCAGCTCCTTTGGCACACATACTGTATAATAATCTCTTACAGTACATTACAATTGCAAATTAGAGTTAACTTTAATTTTAAATGTAAAAATTTCATTTTCCTGAGGTTAGAATTGTCAAAGGAATAAACCTGTGGGTGTAATATACCCATGGGTATTAGCAATTCTGAAGTGTTGAACAAATGAAAGACGTGAAGCCTATGTTTTTGTGTAGGGTAAATAATGCTACACGTAAATATTGAAGTATTGAACATAAAACACTCCATGCAAAAATATAGACTTTGTTTGCTTGATTCTCCCTGATGTATTACAAAAGCTTTAACCCAAGGGAAACTGTAAGTGTAGTCCTTAAAATGAATTCAAGTGTTGTATGTTGTCTACAAATTTCACTATTGAATTACTGTCTCATTTTTGGTTTGAGGCAGTGAATTGTTTTGTTTATGAAGACTGTAGAATAGGGGGTATCTTTCTGGTATCAACACACTGTGAGATAAACATCTTGCAATATGTTTGAAAGAATTTGCACATTTACACTTCACAGATGAGACAGAATCCCACATTCTTCAATGTACTTCCCAGTAGCACTGGAGTTTGGCTGCATTTGGAATGTTGGACAGGGCATAGTGGGTGTCCCAAGTTGACTGTGAAGCAGCTTGGACCCAGACACTCACACACTGGGGACTTGGGGTCAGGATTTTCCCTGGTCAGGCTGGCAAAGAACATTGAGAGCTCTTTTTCTGCCTTTGTAGTATATTGTCCATTTCCTAGGATAATCCATTTTTTCACTAGCTGCTATTATGAGGACATAAGACACAAGGAGGTGCACTTTGACCTCTCCTGTTCTCTTCTGTCATACACAGAGTATTTGAAGCTTTTGGCCTTTTGTACTAAAGGTCCAGTTTTGTTGTAGGATGTCAAGGCTCCCTTTGTAAGGGGCACAGAGCATAATTCCTATGATGCTTTTGTCACAACAGTGTATTTGTTTTAATGACAACTAAGCCACCTTTAGCAAAAGCAATTGACCCTTGGTGATGGACTGACTTTCTTGCCATTAGAACACGGAACATTTGTTTTGACATTAATGCAATAATACCAGTCCTGCCATTTTCTCTAAGTATTGTGTTCTGACTATGTATCCAAAATTTGTGAATGCAAAAAATGTATGTTCTTTAGTTAGAATATAGAAATCTGAGCGAATAATTTTTTACAAATAGAATTTTCATCCTCTTTCTTCTTGTTTGGCTTTCAAAAGAAAGAATACAAGGTCTGTTTTCTTCAGATCTAGGTCAGTGCAGCAGATGAATGTGTAACTACTTATAAAAGGAGTCATCTAATGTTATGAATCAAGAAGTGAGAGAAGATAAAGCAAAAATGCTATCATTTATGGTGTAGTAGAAAGTAACGAGGTGGCTGAGAAGAATACAAAGAATGAAGAGCACTAATATGTCTGGAAAGAAATTATTTCCTCTTGGGTATTTTAAAGAAACCAAAAAGTAATAGGAGTTTAACGCCTGAGGAAGCTATATGATTGTGCTGTGAGTTGCTCTTTGCTCATAAAGGTTGAAATTCTGAAAGTCACCAATTTGTATTAGTCAGGAGATGAAAAATTACTGCACAGACTTCTGTTTGGTAGCAGATTGGGTAAGATTATTACAAGTGTAGCTCCTCCTTAACCCATGCAGACAATATTTTCCTAGGCTAGGTTAGAAGTTCACGGCAGGATTCAGTCTGAGATTAAGACATGCATATTAGGGTACCTATATGTATATGCCTTAATCTAAAGCAAGCCTATACTCCGTGGCTATTCCAGACTAATGTTTCGTTTCCGTTTATGCTCACTGAACAGCCATAGTCCTCTCCAGAGGAACTGACATCCCAGGGGATAAACAAACCTCGGGGATATGATCAGGTGGCTAATTTGGATTAGACACCTAAGTAAATTTGATTAAGATGTCTTCTACCTCTAGCCTTTAACATTCACTTTCAGCTATTCCAGATTACTTGGGGGTGCATCTCTGGAAAAAAAAGGCTGTCCTCTGTTGGCATTCATGTTTTTCATACCACAAGGGCACTGAAGTTTATAGGGCAGGAATGCGAAGGGCAGGATGGCACACTGTCCTGGGGACAAATTTCAGCCTGTGAGCAACAGTGTGCTGGACATGCCAGAATTTCAGCTTCTGGTCTGGGTAGCTTTGGAGGAACTTATGGCCTCACCTTGCTGAACTGCCATTAGCTGGTTTGCAGTGTGCAATGGAGAGTGGTAGCTTTCCATGCTCTGATCAGTAGTATCTAGAATGTACTGTTTATTTTGCTGCACTTCTACATTCTGTGGAATCAGTTTTTGAGCACTCTTGGGGTGGGGTGTTTGTATATCAGGATCCCTGTTAGCTGTGGTATTACGGATTGCAAACAGCTCGCATTCAGGTTACAAAGTGCCAGTGATTGATTATAGGCTACTAGCCTCTTTGGGTAGCTTGGTTTGGGCTTATAAATGTCTTGTACAGACCCAGCATGCCCATGCGTAAATCATAATTACAAATGAGTAGAAGGAAGGCAGATCTGGATAATTGGGCCAAGTTCCTAAATCAACAGTGAAGAAAAGGATGTTGAGACCTTTCTCCCTTATGCAATAATACCTTGAGATTTCTCCCACTGTGGCTGGTTTGAAGTTTACACAGGTGATTTTCCAATGGATAACTGTTACGGTGCTCTGATCCCAAGCAGCTCAAGTTGGAAGCTCTGTTTAACTGCATTCTCCATGTCCAGATCAATAGTCATTCTGTTACGAAGCAACAAGCATGACTGTGCACAAAGGGTCAAATCCTTTCTAATTAGGTGATCTCATGATGATTATTTTCCTGGCATACAAAAAAAAAAAAAATTAACCTATGCATGGTTTACCTGCAAGCACTCTTCAAAGGTTTCATTTAATTTGTGAATGATACAGAAAGAGGAGTAATTTCTTAGTAGATATTTATCTGGACTAAAGAAGGTGGTAAATAGTTACCCAGTCCTGTGAAGCGCAGGTGTTTATTAAGTGTACCCTGACATAAAGCTCTTCCTTTTTCCTTTCTTCTCTTCTGTTTGTTTGCTCTCTCTTGTTTTATTCAGGAGCAGCCGAGTGTTACCCAGCAAGGAAATCCACCTGTGTATGCTGGGGTAGGTATGTCATAAGTGTTCCTGGAAGCTCATTAAAATAAATGCAGCTCCCAAGCAACTTTTGTTTGCTTTTGAGTATTCTCTTAAGAAAGTCTGAAACCAACATTTTACTACATCAAGAGATAGATTACTTTTTTTTTTCTTTCATAGACTTGTCTTTTATATCACTTTAAAGAGAACTGGTTGTGCTCTTTTAGAAATGACAGTTAGAATTTCATCTATAATTGCAGCAAGACCGTAGTTCCTTAACAGGTTGCAACTAAAGCCGTTAAAACAAAAACAAATAAAGAGCCAAACCAACCCCCCCAAAACTTCAGAAGGCTTGAAACTCTGTTCTTCAGTTTGCCTTACTAACTTACTGCTAGTTCAAAACATCGGTCATACAAAACACCTCTTTTACTCTTTCATGTTTTTCTCAGTGTGACTGTCTGGTTTTATTTATCTGGGACAAATTTTTTACACTTATACCTCTTAAATCACTGGGAAACTTTACAGCAAAAGCATGTTTTAAGTTTGAATACCGAGACATATTCCAAAATAATTGCACTTTACATTTTTCTGCCATGTTTCTAGGAGTTGGTATTACAGCTTCTACCTCTTCCCTTCAAATATTTGACTTTAAATTTCAAAACCCTTCATTATGGTCACAGGCATTTACAGTATGTCTTAGCACATAGAAGTGCAGCTACCTTGGTGGTTTCTGAATTGAAAGCAGTTATTAATATGGCAATGACTTTACGTGTTGTCTTCTTTGAAAGTCAGAACCAAGGCACTGCCCTAATGCAGTTAGATTGGGAATTAGGTATGAGTAGAGCACACAGAAACTCCAGCCTTTTATTGCCTTTCTCTTGGTTAAAACTATAATTCCTATATTTCTATGCAATCCAAAGTATATTTTAGGATTCCTGATTGATGTATGAATATTTACCAAAAAGAATTTGATATTTTAAAAAACAAAGATACTGTGTATTTAAAAAAAAAAAAAAAATCCTGTTTTATGGAGATTTTTGTCTTGTGAAATACAGTCATAAATTCCAAACAGTTTAAACTGAAAGCTCAAAGTGCTTCTTTGCCATGTTCAAGTTTTGCAGAAAGGTGTTATTCAAGGATTGAATGCCCTTAATTTTAAAGCTTTTTTTCATTTGGACAGATGATTACGTCTATATTTCAATGGAAAATAATATTAGGAAGCAGTAGGCATTAATACTCGGCTGTGACCAACTCTGAGAGAAATTGTTCAAGGTGGCTCTCAAAGGCAAGCAACGAAGACCACAAGGATTGAGAGGGTGGCAACAGTTAACGTCTGGATATGGTAGACTTTATCAAACACAACTTGGAGATGGGATTCTGCAAAGCCTAGAGATGCAGTGAGATCTAGCGGTGGACATTGCCCTTCCAGCTGGAGAACCCTAGGCAATGATGTCAAGTGGAAATCAACTGCTGATGCAGATGTAGTGTCTGAAGAGTTTCTCTACTGAAGCTGTGACATAGTCCATATCTGACAGTATGTCCAGTCCATACCATAAATTAGTCTTTGTCTGTATTATGGCATTGCTCTTTTCTTCCTAATAATAGGCAACTTCCCTATGCTTACTTCATAATGGAAAGTTTGGTCAGCAAACAGACATTGGAAAAGAATATTTGACATTCAGATATTCAAATAATTAATTTTCAGCATATGTTATATTCCAGTGGGGAGTAACAGACTGGTGTGTTTGGAGATGAATGCATAAACCATTCCGAAACTGTTTGAAAATAATTAAGGAAATAAGATGCCTAGTGTATATAAAGTGGGCTTTTAATTATAATAGAAAATAAATTCTTCAGAAATAATTTGTAAGATAACATTTCTCAAGTGGGTTTTGGCAGGGTTTCAAATAATGTATCAAATAGTGATCACATACAGTGTGAAGGTGTTACAGCTAACCCATCACATTACACAGGCCCAACTACCACAGCTCAGTTTCCATCCAAAATTAATGGTGTTCTGAGAAGGAATTGTAAGAGTTCGGTCTGCGTTCAGGTACATTTGTGTGCAAGATGTTCTGATACTGCATCAGAAGTGGAGAAGCATACCATTACACTGAACTCAGAAATCCTGTCCAAAGCAGGTTGGTAGGATGGCTTCCACTGGAAAGGTGAGAAGCATTTCCTTTCCTTTGAAGAAGGTGGTGACTACACAGTATAGGATATGATTTGTTAAGACCAGCTTTGATCCAAATCAAAAACGTGTAAGTGAACTTTTCTGTTGAATTAGCCAAAGCATTCATTACAGAACTTAGACTTCATGGTTTTATGCTGGCTTTACTCTTCCTCTGGTAAGAAAAAGAATATGGTGTTAAGGTTGTCAGAAACTTCTGAAATAATTTGGACTGGGAAAGTGAAGTAAGCAAATTGCATTAGCTCTTTGTATTGCATGGCTACTGCAGTTTTTGCCTGCCGGGATTTGCAGGAAAAGGTTTGTCCATGTTATGTTTAGTGAGCTCTGATCTGCTGGAAAAGCGTATGCTGTCAATAATGCTCATGCTGGTGGGGAGAGGTGGTGCTGCTGCTTTCTTTACTCAGGGTGTCAGCAACTGGAATACAAACCTAAGAGAAGAAAGTCTTGTGTTTAGCTTCTTCCTTGCTCATTTGCAGAGATATGACACTACCAGCAAATTCCCAGGAGACAGCTGTAAATTCTGGCCTTCATGGGATCTGGAGGTGATAAGCTGACAGTTACTGGGATGAAAGAACAAGGAGGCGCAATGTACCAGCATCATCTAGGGAAGGAATACTAAATTCCCAAGTTCCAAACCATGTTGCACTGCATATTTTGGTATTTCCTATGACATCATATTCATAGCAAAGGCCAATATTTCTGTGTCTGGGCTGTCTGCTGAGCACAGGAGGCCCACACTCTGTGTGTCTGTTTTCTTGTCATGAATATTACATTAATGCTTACAAGGAAGACAGGAGGAATTCAGAAAATGTCACCTTAGATTACAAGCTGCTGATTAAGGTGTTTTCACAGGGAGATGAAGGTGAAAAGGAAGATACTTTGGATTTGGTATGTAAGCTACCACTCCTGTGAGAAGGCACAAGGCTATGTACCATAGATGGTTGTATATCATTATTGGGTGCCCATCATCTGGAAGGCAAACCCTACATATTAGAGAATCACAGGACTGCTGATGTTCGAAGATGCATCTGGATATATATAGTTCACCCTGCCCCCAGCTCCAATTTGGGGAATATTTTTACAGAGCAGGGACTGAGTCCCACCTAATAAAGACTTTATGCTTTTGAACCCTCTAAACATGTGATACATTTGACAGTATTATCTTTGCATATAATACGTGGAGAGTAATTACACTAAAATTTCCCTCTTGAAATACATGTGATTCTTTTTAATTCTCTGTCTGGCTTAGAAACTAGCATAGTATTTGCGGTTTCTGTTCTGTTTACTGCTTCTGTAAATTTTACAAACAGCTTCTTTTCTTTGACTGTGAATCCCAAGCTGTATACAAAGCCAGGGCTATAGCCCACAGTTTGTATTAAGTAGCATTTGATTAGGTGGTAATAACATTAATTGACACCCAGAATCAGTCGGCTGTAGATGATCTGAAGCGATAATGCACTAGAGCTTCTAACACTCTGTTTTAAGTCAAAATGCTCCCTCAGCCTGGGGAAAGATGCAGGTGTTTGGGATAAAAGAGTGTTTTGTAAATGAAGGACTTGAGCACTGTGATTCCGCTTCATTACTCTTCTTCTGTTGCTTAATGTAAAATGATTACTCTATTACCACTTTCCTTGTGTGTTTTTAAAGTATTAGAAAATTAAACAGCAAACTTTAAAGATAAAAATCCGACCGCAATTTTTTTTGGGGGAAAAAAAAAAAAAATCGAAGCATAGACAAAGAAGATATTGAATAACTGGGAAATAATTTAGAAACATTCCTGATTCAAACCTGTGTGTCTATTACTAAAGGCTCCTATTATAAATAACTAGTTCTTGATGATCATGCTTGCCTTTATAATGATGAACCCCTCAAAACATTGGCCTCCCCTTAAAGATTGTTTCAGCTTTGTGGATTAAGGTCTTCATGTTGATAGAATATATGTATGCACCTGGCAAAGCAAGTGTCTTACTGAATAGTAATTGCTCCCCAGTTCCCACAAATCCTTTCATAAACGATAGCCTCATGGTTTTTTTAGGGATCTTTCTTACATTTCATTAACAACTGAGCCATTGCTAAATTATACTTTATATACTCAGGAATTAGACTAGCTAAAATTGTACTCAGCAACACCAACTGGGGGAGTGCTAGTGCTCTAGTAATTTTGCACCCTTGGGAAAAGGAAAAAACATGATCAAAAAGCTATGAAAGCCTCTAAAATAGGTGAATGCAATGTATGACTATGTAGGATATAGGCATAAAATAAAATATGAACTCGTCGTGAAATTACAGGTGTGCATTTCATGTAATTTCATGCCTTCAATGTCAAGACATTTCATGTCTTCTCTGAAAACTTCTTTGTCCTGTATTTTTCAAGGACCAGGTCCACAGAGCTCAGAGAGTTGTTTCCATATCAGTGTGTGTGCAGTTACAGAGCCAGAACAATCCTGGCAATACTAGGGAGGTCTTCTGCAGGTAGAGACCACAGCATGTTTTCTGTGCCCCAAGATCCTGTGTCTGGCTTCAGGCAGAGTATGGCATAGGATGGTCAGGCAGTAAAGCAGGGAATATGAGTGTAGTACCTCTGTGTGGGAGTGATAGTTTGCAGCTTGTGTTGTACCAATGGACAATGCTCCTATTATGAGGTGGAAGCAAGTTGTATGATGTGTGGGAATAAACACATTTTTTCTCCTTTAATGTACACACTGTATTTGTCTATGGTCAAAATGATTCTGCTGGATAATTCTGAGCAAGCCTTTAGTGTCCTGATTTGTACCCAAGAATAAAATTGGTTTTCTTTATTTTTAAGTTACATGAAGAGCAAACATAATTAATGAAAACACATACACTGGGTAAGGCTATGCACAGAATAAAGCAGCATTTAGACACGTAGAGCAGTAATTTTTAAATTATGCTATTTGAACATCCATGCAGTTTCTATAGGCAAATCATTTGTATGAAACATGGAAAAGAAATGTATAGCATAAACACAACAAAGATACGATTCTGTTCTTAAAGACTATTATTCAGTTTACATAGCTTGTGATTCCCAAACAAAGAGGGGTTTTGTCAGACAGGGAACAATGTGCATTGCTGCAGGCATGAGAAAGGAAAGCTGCATTTGGAAAGTATTACAATCATAATGGGAGTAGATTACGAAGCAGATAATTAATGGTAGGGATACAGGATCTTCTCTTCCCACTGGGATTCAGTCGCACTCTGTTGGTGTAACTTATAGCCCTGAGGAACACTCTTTTTAGTTTCAAGGCTCTTTTCTAATCTCTAGGTCTTTTAGTGTTTTATTGCACTGGTCACAAAAGTTCAAGGAGGTCACTCCAGAAGATATTCTCTCCAAGGGATTAAACTGACTCAGAGGAACAAAGTAATTTGGAAGAGTTTTTGCAGAAACCTTCTTTCACCGTTAAACTACAAAGAGGCTCATCTTCACTACTGCAAGACCATTTCCAAAGTGCTTTGCTCTTCTCATTTGTATCAGTCTTCCTTCAGGAAGATCAGAAATGAGTATGTAAATCTGAATTGACTTTGTATTTATATCTAAACAATGTAAATGGTATATTATATATATGCTTGGAAGATTATTCTGAATGTGAAACCAATTGTTTATATTATTAATTATGAATATAGCATTGCTTTTTCTTTTCTATTAACATAATAATTTAATTAACATAATAATTAATCATGTTAAATAATATAATTTTTACTCCTGAAGTATCTTTTGTTACAAAAAGTAAGATTTTGGATGAAGAAGACTAATCTAGAGAGGATGATGCTTCCTCTATTTTTTTTTTTAAGTCATTCCAGTAGAATAGGGTGAATCAGAGGGTTGGTGTGAGATTTATTCCTATAACTCTTTGAAACGTGGTTTTGCATAATTCCTTTCAAAAACTTAAGAAAACAACACATACATTGGCAGCAGGGAAGTCATTCTTAAATTTTGGATGTTAAGCTGGCTGGTGAATTATATAAAAAATGAACAAGAAGCACAGGTTAGTATATTCTTTAGATTATCCAATACAGATTGTTGTTCACTTAGTGTTTGACCTGTAAATAGACATTTTCTCATTTGTATGCCAATCACATAAATAAGAACAAGAGAGGACTTGAAAGTGGAACTCAGCATCACGTTGAAGTTCTTCAAAGTTCTATGAGTCTTCAAAACAGTAACTCAAAGTACCATCAAAGTGGTAAGCATAGTAGCCTTCATATAGCAATATGTAAATAATTAGAGGAAACCCAACTGTAATGCATTATGAACAAATGTGTTCTGGATATTGGTCTAATAACATACACATATATTAATTATTTAATATGTTGAGATATGGCATGCTGTACATACTGCTGAAGTAAAGGAAAACTGTTTTTAAAGCATTTTTAATTTGTATTTTTTTTCTGTGTGAACTCAAGCATTCCTGCATTTTTGCCTTCAATAAAAATATTGAATTTGGCATTTATTGATTATATTTATGTGAAGAAAAGTAAGTCTTAAAGTAGCCCAATTGATATAGGTAAAAAAAGGTTTTTATCTAGGTACTCAACACCTTTTGGTTAACATGCATGGATGCTGTCCATTCAATTAATGTACTTCAGTGTAGAACTTAAAAAAAATTTTAAAAGTTTTATAATTGCTGAGGTTGCTGGAAGAAAAGATATATATATTCATGAGGTGGGCACTCTAGTTTGATGTTTTGCATAATATAAGCCCTAGAACATCACCAAAAGACAGCTCTGCTTGAAGAAAAATGCTGACTATATTCTTTAATAGGAAAATAGAAAATATTGATTTTATAGTAAAATTATATATGCAGGCTTATTTAAGATCGAATCATGTTTAATTCATATCTGTTTCTATTTTGCAGGTTTTATGCAGTTAAATATTACTGAAAAATATAGTTTTAGAGTCAAACTTACAACTTGTGATATGATAGGGTTAGATAGTGTTTAAATATATAGTAGTACCTTAATGTGCTTCCCACTTGTGGTTTATGATTAGCAGATAGATATAGTTTTGCTGAGTCCTCAGAGAGTGTTTAGCAACGCTAATAGATCTTTTTCTTTTTTGAAGCAAGATAATTGCAAAATTTTGAATTTCAGATTTCTTTGACATACACCTTGTGTTGGGTTTTCTTTTTTTTTTTTTTATGAAAAGAAAGCAAAGCTTTATTTTGATAATCAGAAAGACAGAAAATCCCTAGTATTAGGATGGAAATTCTACATAACAGGCATTTAGGAGAGAGCAGCTTCTGTTCCAGGGCTTCCATGGATGAAGGTCAATAAAGAGGGGAGGGAGATGGGAAGAGAAACAGGTTTAAGCATCATGTCCTATATGGGAAAATGACATAGAAGATAAATTGGTCAATTCAAAGTTACTGAGGGAAAGTTCAATATAGCCAAGAAGTAAATCACGTGTCTGGTCCCAAGTCCTATTATAGGTTCTTAACCACAAGACTAGTCTTCTTTCGTCAATTGCAAATTACTAATAGCATTCTGAAATTATAATTTCACTCAGATTTGTTTCCTATTGTGCTGGCTGGTGGTTTCCCATGTATCTGGTATCTTACCTCTGATTTTTCATTAATTGGTTGGCATTTGATTAACCACTAGCCTCCTGAACAACAGGGAATTTTGTATTTCAGCAAGCTGAGGTGAGAATTGAGTCCAATATACATCATTTGAGTGCAGCTGAGCTGGAGATTCAAGGTGTTAAGTACTTACTGAACACTGTTCTTATAAATCAGGTCAGTATGTCTATATACAACTGTGTAATCTGAATTAATACACTTGTGCATGTTATATATTTTAATAGAGGTGGACAAAGGAGGTACAGTAAAGAACTAAGTGACTCAGTGAAAACCTAATACCAATGGGATAAAAATATCTGCATATTTACCTACAGTGTAGCTAGACTGCTGTTTTTTCTCTTTGCACATTTGCCTACCCTGAATACGAAAATGGAGAAATGAGGTAATGTGGGACATTTTGTTTGTTGCTGTGCTTCCACTTCTGTTCAGCAACTATAATCTTGCTGCTCTCCCTCAGCCAAAATAGAGTTGTGGATGCCTTACAACAAAATAAGTTTGATAAATGCTGTCCTGTTCCCTAAGGAAAGATTTTTTTTAAGTTTTTTTCTCTTTATATATAGTAGAGCAATTGCTCCAGCTCACTTCTGGCTAGTGTTGAAAAGGGTTTATTGCTGTCTGTGTTTTTTTATGTTTTGCACCCTCTGCAGTACCCTTTTACCAACTGAAATTTACTGCATGACAGAAGAACACAGATCCTGTAAATGTGAAACACAGATTTTGAAACATTTTGGAATCAAAATACTTTAGTACAAAAGCTTCCTGTCTTTCTAGCATTATATGAATGAGAAAGGTCCATAAATTTGTAAAACAAGTCATTAGCTTAAATGTCATATGTGCTGTACTTGTCAGGCAAATTTAAAACATGATTTACAGGCTTAAAATGTTATCAATTGAGCTAGAGTATTATGTAATACCTGAAGTAACTGCTCACCCTGCATTATTCAGAAGCACCTATTTATTAAAGAAAAACAAATTGAGCTCAATTTTTTTGTGTGTGTTAAATTTAAGAAGGGGGGCAAACTGACAACTAACCAACCATAACTTGTAAAAATGATTTGTTACTATAACAGGGAAGAGAAAGAAAAAAACAAAAGAGGAGGGGTGAGAGGTAAACATTGTACTGTGTAGACTGGTTGTGCTTTATTCTGGAGCAAACTTGTCCAAATGAATTATAAATGTGGTAGCTCAATAATAAATGGGGAGCAGGAGGATACAAGCAATAAAATTAGGTGAATGCTAGAGTGCTCTGTATTTCAGTTAAGTGGGGGGTGTAATGTGGTAATAGAAATCCTTTACCTGCATACCCTGTTTTAATGAACATTGCTTTGTTATACCGCTGCAGTAAATGTTTCTGATTTCCAAGAAGATAACAGGGTATGTCACTATGGGAAAAAGATATAGTCGTTAAGCTGCAAAGTTGCCAGCATCCCATTCTTGATATATACATAAAGACACACACATATATATGTATGTAAAGCATAAAATGATTAAAATGTTTCTGAACACATGCATACAACTCCATTTTTGCAATACTCATGTCATCTATTGCAGAGAAATTATGTTTAATTTGAATGAGACTGTGAATTTTGCAAAATGAGGAGGTAATAGTATTTTACTTAAACTTATGGCGTCTCTTTTTGTATTGTGCAGTTCAGGAACAGCTTCTTTATAATTAAAGTGTCAAAAAAACACACTTGAATCAAGAATGATGAAATTAATTCAGGATGATTTGCTAAAGAATAATAAACTTTCTCTCTTTAAACAGAATTGTTTAGGGCTTTCTCATCAGTTGTCCAGGGTCGAAATGAACTTTTCTCTTACAATATTTTCTTTATTTCCATGTGCTTTTCAAATTATATACATTTCACGGATCAGTTATTGGACACTGTTGTGACACTGTTTTATATTAATATTGGTAAATATTTTTTAAAACTTCATTGAGTCAGTAAGAAGATGTGACATGTTACACCTCTGGTACAAAGGGTATAATCAGTGGAAGTCCAAATTTTTACAGTAACTTGGAGACTTCCAGGAATCCAAGTTGAGAAATGTGAATGTGCCAGCATGTCAAACTTGACTCCACAGTATTTGGCTTATTAGTTTACTGCTGAGCACAGGATGGTACCTCTGGCCTTGATTCAGCAGTTTTTAAATAAATGGATAAGTGCTCTGCTGAATCAGAGCCAGATGAGTGCAGTGTCTGTACAGGGCATGTTGGGTGAAAGAAAATGTTGACCACAGGGGATTGACTTCTTTTTCCTTGTAGGGGCATAAATCTGAAATAAATCAGGAGAATTATATGCATCCAAAACCAATAGCAAATCTGTCCTGAACCCAGGACAGATGACCTGAAAAGTCTTACCTAAAAGTAAATTTGTGTGTTTAGAACAATAGTGCTTGTTCTGTGAGATGGAAAAGATTTGCTTGGTCTTCATTATTTTTCTGGCTTTTCGTTTTTAATTAATTACTCACTAGGGTCATATATAATAAGGGTGGGATTTGCTGCACCTTAATGGCTATCTGAAAACTGTCTAGTCTGAGCTTCTTTATGTGGAAGGATACAAGCTCTCTCTAGGAGCTGATTTATCCCATCCTAGGGTATGTGTGGTGAACTGATCACAGAGATGCCACTGCGTGGAGGAAGTCTAGAAGACTGTCTCTGACCAGACAGAGGTTAGGTGAGACGAAGATGATGCTACCTGACTAAATATATATATATATAAGCTTATTACATAGGTGTCTGTTTTGTCTCCTGCCCAGCAGAATTAAGACATGAAATGAAGGGAAGAAATTAAGTTTATGATATACCTCTGTGCCTGCATGAAGCAGGTGTCTGAACGTGAGCCAAATAGCCAGCCCTTAGATCCAACTTAATTTTGGAGGATGACTGCTGTAGAAAAAGCTCCCAGTGTTCCTCACATTGACCTAGTTTTCAGGGTTGTCTAGTGACTCTGTGCTAATGTGACCCAGTATTTCTTTGCTGTTCACTGCCTGGTGCATTTAGATGCTTTCTTTTTTGTTTACCACTGGTGTCTGTATTTGCCAAGTACCTAATCCTGCAAAGTGCTGAATCCCACCTGGGAGGTATGGGCTATTCTCTTTACTCATCTAGCAGGACTCAGTCTGCCCTGTTTCTCCAAAGATTAGACTGGATACGAGAGAGGTAACTGTAAACAGCATTGTAACTGGTTTTAAGATTGTATCCCAGCAAATGGTACAGTGAAAATAAAGCTTTTTGAGTCATTTATTCCTTTAAATAGTTTGTATCATCCATGCAGCTGCAAAGCCATAATGCTTTCATTAAAAGTCACATCTGTGCTGAATTAAAACAGGAGCCTTTTCCATCCAAGGAGTATTTGTCAGGTTGAAAGTTTTTCTCTTAGCTCCTGAAGCTTTTTTCCAAAATCCAAGGGCTAAGACAGAGAGCAGACCTTGTCACGAGCTGGTACTGAGGTTTAAGTACATTCCAGCTATGTTATTCACCGTCTGGCTTCAATTTGGAGGTACATCTCCCTTGTGTTCACTTTATTGACCTACATATGACTGGCTCTTTTGTTTAATGTGGAAATAAAAAAATAGACGCTGGGCCCAAGAAAAGTAGTCTGAAAACATCTTTTTTTCCAGATTTTCTGTTCCTTGTGGCACATTAACCACTTGCATGGAAAATTTGTGTATAAAATGTCTTTTAAAATATGTTTTTGAGCGTAGGCATTTCTAGCTTTGTGTGAAAAGATTTAAGTAATCATGAAACCTTAGTCCTCTCTTCTACCCTAACTTTTGAGCCCATTTACCAATCTCTACCAAACTTGACCCATGAAAATCAGATAGAATAAGATAACCAAAATTGATACCTCCACTGAGAGTGCACCTGGAGCATGAGCACAACACCTGTGTGTTGTGTAGCTGACCAGCAGAATAACAGATGTATATTCCTCAACAAATTGCTGGATGCCTATTTCACAAAAAGCCACCACATAAGCTAGTTCTGGTTCCTCTCTCTGGTAGGTATGGGACCTAGAAATAAGTGGGAGGATTTGAACAAGGAACGAGAGGTATTATGGGAAGATCTGTGGTGGATATGAATGTGACTGTGGCTTGCTGGGCATGTATGTTTGGGACAGAAGGTTTTGCTACTTCTGCTGCTCACAGGCCAGCTGACGTGGAGAAATGCTTTCTTCAAAAGGGTGGAAAGGTTCAACATACGTCTTTGTTGTCTCTTCGGTATGACCACTTCAATTAGAAAAGCGCAAGCAACTGTCTGTATGACAACCTTAAGTGGAGAGCTCAATTGGGATGGGTTTCTAAAGCACTGAAAATCATCTTCATTAGTTTAATGATTTTTTTTTATATGAATGCAGGAACAGCAAAGCTATAAGAAGCAACTAGGAAGAAAAGGGTGGGTGTGCCTTTACCAACACAAGAGATAGGAAAAAGTGCAGTGGGACAAGAAGGATGAGCTACTGTTCATACCATTGGGCTGCCCAGGAATCTCTGGTATCATCCAGGACTCCTTGCGCTAAACTTTGTATGACTGAGAAGAAAAGTCCTTGTCTTCAAGGATCTTTGCCTACTTTTTCTGGGTAAAAGAAACAATCTTCCACAATTATTTAGGCTTTTAACACCTAACATACTATATTTGTATAAATCATCCATCCATCCATCCATCCATCTATCCATCCATCCATCCATCCATCCATCCATCCATCCATCCATCCACCCATCCATGTGTATATATAAAAAATCTGAGTGGTTCTTCAATTCTTTAAAAAAGAGCAACAAGCAAAGAGACCAGTTTTTATTTTAGACGCAATAGCATTTCAACTAATTTTTTCCCTTCCACTCTCTGACATCCCACATTGCTGATATCAAGGTCTTCTCTGGTTACAGAGTTATAATCTCTTATTTTTCCCAGTAAGGACTGTCATCTCAGAGGGAAAGTCGTACCAAAGTTTCCTCCAGGTTTTTGGCTGAGATGCTTCACAAGGGAAATATTTTGTTTGAAGAAGGTATTTGGATGTATTACAAACAGTGCAAACAGTTTCCCTCCACTGTGGAGGAGAAGGGGAAACCACCTCCAACTCTTCTTTTCATGAGAAGTGGCAGATTTTCAGGATGTGTTAAACAGCTCTTTGCTGGATCTCATATCCTGGGGAGAAGTTCTGGCTCTGCAGAAGCTCACATCAATGCTCCTGCCAGCTCCTGCAAAGCAGGGCAGAGACAGGACTTGTGGGAGCAGGGAGAGGCTCATTTCTTCCTTGGTGCTCTGTAGTGGGGTTTTGGGGGGGTTCTCTCTGCAGCCTGCATCATGCCAGGTCTCTGAGATCATACAGCCGCAGCTCTCCCTTCCTCTGTGTTATGGAATAAATATCTTGTTTCCATTACATATTATAAATGGAAATAAATTTGAGGAAAATACCCCTGAACATAAACTTTGATTTAGGTGTTCCCTCAGGGTTGATTGCTTAACCTTTTCCTTCCTGTAATTATTTAAAAGGAAAAGAGGGTGGAGATAAATGTGAAGGAAAGTAGTATTTTTCTAAGCAAAACCAAGGGAATTGAAAAACGTTGTTAAAAGAGACTTTCTGACACAGTCCAAGCTGTCTGCAATCCTGAACTTTCCCTTACACTATAAGGTTTCAGTGCCTCATATATCTCAGGAGCAGGAGAAGAGATAGACTTTGCCTGTGTTTTCTTCAATAGATATTCTCCGGGCAATGGTAGCAATCAACATTGAAGCGCACTTTGATATTTCCAGGTTCCAGCAACTGAAGAGTTTTTGAATTTCACAGTCAGGTGCAAACACTAAAGAGGATGAAGGGATTTCATTATTGCAGGGCTGCAATATTGTTTGGAACCCTCTCTCTGCACAGGATGACTGGGCTTTTTTTCTTCATTCCTCTCAAATTAAAGGAAAGAGGGCATCAGTGGTCTTTCCCTCTACCTGAATTTTGCCAGCTAAGAACAGTCACATAGAAAATTAATGTAACGTGAGTTAAATATTCTGACATCTATAAACTCATAGCAGTGGAAATCTGTACGCTGAAAAGCTATTAATTCAGTGTCTCTCTTACCTTAATGTTTATTGGTTTATTTTAATTTTCAATATACTGTGCATTTTGTGCCTCAACCAAGGAATAAGTCATTATTACTTAACAAGAAAAGTATTTTGTTTATGGCCATCTTTCTCCCTGTGCTTCTTATCACACAAGAGGTGGGGTGGGGGGGGGGAAGGGGTGTCACTTATAACCATTACTTCTCTGAAGATAAAATGCAGATGATCTCCTGAAACTATTCATCATTACTCATTGCCTTGACTGATTAGCCATTGAAAATAGATGCAGGGTGGATGCTGCCGTCTAGTGCAACATTAGATAATGGAATAAATCGTGTTGGTGAAGACTTGGGTGAAATGTTTTCCTCTCTGGCCAGTTTAATATGAAGAAAGCACTGGTGAAAAGCTCCATGCAGCTCTCCTTGTGAGTGTTCAAAAAATAAGTCATTTCCCTATTTACACCCCTGGAAGGGACATGTCTGAGAAATTCAAGTACGTGCATGTGGGATTAGATGTAAAAATATCTTTACGTGTCATTGGAACCACAAATTCAGTGCCTAAAGGATCTGGAAGGTATAGATAGGGGATGCTGGCAGCTCTGGGGACAGGGACATGCTGAGGCTGGGCCAGGACACGAGTATGCAGGCGAGCCTGGCTCAGCAGGGCCCATGGCTGGGCTGGCAGCGCTGTGGGGAGCTGAAGAACAGCCCTGTTGCAATGACACTGGGGCAAGGACTGATGTTTCTGAGGGACTGAAATGGGGTCCTGAGCTGTAGGTAGGATGAGGGGAACCCCAGGGGTGACTGGACAGGGACAGTAAAGTTCATTAGTGCCCAAGACACTGGCAGTGTTCTGATTAGGTAGCCAGGCGTTCAAGCAGAAAGTTCTATGAGCTTGAACCCTGACTTTCCTTTATGTGGGGATGTTGGTTCAGGTTTCTTTCCTCCGTCAAGTCACCAACTTCTAGATGGAACTTCATATATCTGAGACCACTGGTTATCAGTTAAAACAGGCTGAAACCTACTTGGCAACAGAGGTAGACAGGTGCTTCTGGGATAGAGGTTAGTTGCCTTTAGCTGCTGATAGTGCTTGGGCAGGATTTATGAGATTGCTATTTTGAACAAAGGCATCTAGAATTATCTGGCTGATAGCTTTGAGGTTGAAATCTGGCTACAAAAGCACTTGGCTTTCAAAATAGTACATGTTTTCCCTGTATCTCCATGTACAGGCCCAGGTTCCTCTCCTCACAAAGAAATGCAATGGTTCATCCACTTGCTTTGCAGTTCTCCTTAGCTGTCACCTTGTAAAAATGGACCTTCCTGTTTGTGTGTATGTCAGATAGCTGTGTCGCGTGACCAGGGTTTACATTTCTAGACAGTACTCAGGACACAGAGAGGTGATGTTCTCTGTACTTTTCCATATCTATAGGCTGTATCTTACCACTGTTTTTCACTTAAGAATGCTTTTGACCCATTTATTTTTAGAATCATAGAATAATTAGGGTTGGAAAGGACCTTAAGATCATCTAGTTCCAAACCCCTGCCATGGGCAGGGACACCTCACACTAAACCATGTCACCCAAGGCCTCGTCCAACCTGGTCTTGAACGCTGCCAGGGATGGAGCATTCACAACTTCCCTGGGCAACCCATTCCAGTGCCTCACCACCCTAACAGGAAAGAATTTCCTTCTTATATCCAATCTATACTTCCCCTGTTTAAGTTTTAACCCGTTACCTCTTGTCCTGTCACTACAGTCCCTAATGAAGAGTCCCTCCCCAGCATCCCTATAGGCCCCCTTCAGATACTGGAAGGCTGCTATGAGGTCTCTATGCAGCCTTCTCCAGGCTGAACAGCCCCACCTTCCTCAGGCTGTCTTCATACAGGAGGTGCTCCAGTCCCCTGATCATCCTCGTGGCCCTTCTCTGGACTTGTTCCAACAGTTCCATGTCCCTTTTATGTTGAGGACACCAGAACTGCACACAATACACCAAGTGAGGTCTCACAAGAGCAGAGTAGAGGGGCAGGATCACCTCCTTTGACCTGCTGGTCATGCTCCTTTTGATGCAGCCCAGGATACAGTTGGCTTTCTGGGCTGCAAGCGCACACTGAAGCCGGCTCATGTTCATTTTCTCATCAACCAACACCCCCAAGTCTTTCTCTGCAGGGCTGCTCTGAATCTCTTCTCTGCCCAACCTGTAGCTGTACCTGGGATTGCTCTGACCCAGGTGTAGGACCTTGCACTTGGCATGGTTAAACTTCATGAGGTTGGCATCAGCCCACCTCACAAGCATTTCAAGGTCCCTCTGGATGGCATTCCTTCCCTCCAGTGTATCAACTGAACCACGCAGATTGGAGTCATCAGCAAACTTGCTGAGGGCGCACTGAATCCCACTGTCCATGTCAGCAACGAAGATGTTAATCAAGACCGGTCCCAACACCAATCCCTGAGGGACACCACTCGTTACTGGTCTGCAGCTGGACATTGAGCCATTGACCACAGCTCTTTGTGTGTGGCCATCCAGACAGTTCTTTATCCACCGAGTGGTCCATCGATCAAACTGATGTCTCTCCAATTTAGAGACAAGGATGTCGTGTGGGACAGTGTCGAATGTTTTGCACAAGTCCAGGTCGATGACATCAACTGCTCTGTCCCTGTCCATCAGTTCTGTAGCCCCATCATAGAAGGCCACCAAATTGGTCAGGCAGGATTTCCCCTTAGTGAAGCCATGCTGGCTGTCACCAAGCACCTTGTTGTTTTTCATGCACCTTAGCATGCCTTCCAGGAGAATCTGCTCCAAGATTTTGCCTGGCACAGAGTTGAGAGTGACTGTTCTGTTATTCCCCGGGTCATCCATTTTCCCCTTCTTGAAAATGGGGGTTATATTTCCCTTTTTCCAGCCGTTGGGAGCTTCACCTGACAGCCATGACTTCTCAACCATGTTGGCCAGCGGCTTAGCAACTTTATTCGCCAGCTCCTTCAGGACCTGCGGATGGATTTCATCAGGTCCCATGGACTTGTGCACGTTCAGATTTTTAAGATGGTCTCGAACCATTTCCTCTCCTACAGTGGGCCCAAGGTCTTCATTCTCACAGTCCCTGCATCTGCCTTCCAAGACTTGGGTGGTGTGGTCAGAGCCTTTGCCAGTGAAGACAGAGGCAAAGAAGTCATTCAGAACCTCAGCCTTCTCCAAACCCTGTGTAGCCAGTTCTCCTGAGAGCTTCCAGGGGGGGCCTACATTCTCCCTAGTCTGCTTCTTATTTGCTATGTACCTGTAGAATCCCTTCCTGTTATCCTTAATATCACTAGCCAAGTTTAATTCTAGCTGGGCCTTAGCTTTCCTAACCTGGTCCCTAGCTTCCCGGACAACATCCCTGTACTCTTCCCATGCCACGTGTCCTTGCTTCCATGCATTATAAGCCTCTTTTTTTCATTTGAATTTTCCTCAGGAGCTCTTTATCCATCCAAGGAGGTCTCCTGGACCTCCTGTTGCACTTCCTTCTGGTTGGGATGCAACACACCTGAGCTTGCAGCAGGTGATCCTTGAATATCAACCAACAGTCTTGGGCCCCTCTGCCCTCTAGGGCTGTATCCCATGGAGCCTTACTAAGCAGGTTCCTGAAGAGGCCAAAGTCTGCTCTTTTGAAGTCCAGGGCAGTGAGCTTGCTGCGCGCTCTTCTCACTGTCCTGAGGATCTCAAATTCGAGCATCTCATGATTGCTGCATCCAAGGCTGCCCTGGAGAGTCACATTTCCAACAAGCCCTTCCCTGTTGGTGAGCATGAGGTCAAGCATGGCACCTCTCCTTGTCGGCTCCTCTATTACTTGCAGAAGGAAGTTGTCTTCCACACAATCGAGGAACCTCCTGGATTGCTTGTGCCGGGCCGTACCGTCCTTCCAACAGATGTCAGGGTGGTTGAAGTCACCCATGAGAACAAGGGCCTGCGAGCATGAGGCTTTTCCTATCTGTCTATGAAGTGCTTCATCCGCAGGTTCTCCTTGATCAGGTGGTCTGTAACAGATCCCCACAGTAATGTCTCCCATAGCTATATTCCCTTTAACCCTGACCCACAAACTCTCTGTGGACTGCTCACCTGTCCCCAGACAGAGTTGCATACTCTCCAGCCTATCCCTAACATAAAGGGCAACTCCCCCTCCCCGCCTGCCAGGCCTGTCTTTCCTAAAGAGCCTGTAACCTTCCATTCCAACACTCCAGTCATAGGAGCCACCCCACCATGTTTCTGTGATGCCTATTATATCATACCCCCGTAGACGTGCACACACCTCTAATTCCTCTTGTTTGTTCCCCATGCTATGGGCATTTGTACAGAGGCATCTGAGCCGAGCTCCAACTGAAGCCGGCTCATTGGCTGGAGCAGCTGGGATATCTCTACATTGCTCCAAGCATTTATTATAGGTGCTGGCAACTGACTGGGTGTGTTGGGATGGAATGATGCCCCCCTCCCTCAACACATCTGGTTTAAAGCCTCCTTGACCAGTCTGGCAAGCCTCCTACCAAAACTGCTCTTTCCCTTCTTTATCATCAGACCAGCTTCACCAGCCCCCACTAGACCTGGCCTACAAACTCGGGTCCCGTGCTCAAGACACCCAAACCCCTGACTATGACACCACCCTTTTAACCATTTATTAACCTGGCTAATCCTCCTAGCTTTTTTTAGGTTCTCCCCTGCATCCTGGAGAATTGATGAAAAGCCCACCTGAGCTCCAGAGCCCCTAACCACCTCCCCCAGGGCTCTGTAGTCCTTCTTTGTGTTCTCCAGGCTACTACTATCTATATCCCTAGCACCCACATGTATCACCAGGAGTGGGTAATAGTCCGTGGGACTTACTAGAGCAGGCAGCCTCTCTGCTGATCCATGCCCCTGGTAGGCAACACACCACCCTCGAGACGGGGTCTGGCCGGCAGACGAGTGCTTCTGCCCCTTTCGAAGTAGTCCCTTTCCTTGTGATGAATTCTTATCGCAAATTAATGCATAACTAACAGTTTCCAGTAGCCTGCTTTTAAAAAAAACCCAACATTGCAACAAAGTAACTGCAATAATAGTAATAATAAAAAACCCTCGTCTTACTAGGTTGCAATCTCAAACCAATCCACTTTGACTGCAGCCTTGGCAAATTGCTGTCTGAAAATGACTGCCCTATTCATCTGTTAATATTGTTAGAAAGAAAGCTACAACTGAACCTATCAGTGTAACTAAATTAGAGCAGGTTCACATAAGGCAGGCACGCATAAAAGTGTATTTATGAAACAGATGTATCCCTCAACAGGAAAATGACAGCAATTCTGATAAAATGCTTTTATTATTTACTTTCAACAAGTACCTAAAGCTGCAGCTTGACTATTGTTGAATCATTTCAATAATCTTGTTATAGGGCTGGCAATAAAAGGAAAAGCACTTCAGCGCAGTGAAATGGCCTAGCTTCTGACATGTTCAGTGGCATGTCAGTGATATGGTGACATTATTTTAAGCTCTTGGAACAAACAGCAGCATTGTTTATCCAGGCAGTGAACCGCTTCCATGCACATCTCTTGCATGGAGAGCAGCCCTGCTCGTAGGAGTGGATGGCTGCTATGCAAGAGAAGCCTTGGTTCTGCTGGGTACAGCAGTTGCACTCAGGAATCTTATGGATAAACACAGCAGTGTGAAGGGTTACACTTGGAATTTAAAAAAGAATTTTGGCCTTAAACTGAGTAAGTGCAATTATTTCCAGACTTCTGCTCATTATATACCGTAAAGTTTATGTTCTGCTTACAAGTTCCTCTAAACGCAGTGCCCAGAGCATCTCCTATTTCAAACCTAAAGATTCTGGGCATGGATTGTGGACATTCTGAATATTGGTGCAAAAGGAAATGGGTAGTTAACATTTTTGTATCCACTGTCTTTCCAGGTTTCCATAGATTTCAGAAGAGCTTTGAGACGATAATTAACTGTAGGCACAAAACATTGCAGTTAGCAAGTTTAGAAGTATCTTTTGTTATCTATAGGAATACAGAAAAACAGACTTGGTGACTTGAATATAGCCATGTAAATGTTTCTGGCAAAGGAAGGGATATCTTTAGAGTATTTAATTTTTGTCTGCTACAAAATAACATTGATTCCACTTCACAAATGTGGAACAACTTATTTTCATTTGTTCTCAAACTTCCAGAGATATTCACATCTGAGCAGAGAATGAAGCTCAGAGCATTTCAGAACATGAGCTGTAAATGTCAAAAAACTTTAAATAGTGCACAGGTTCTATGAGAAGCAATGTGAAATGCAAGATGTAATGTCTCAAAACTGTACTGATTCTCTTGATAATTATTCCAGGTGAACAGAAAAGCTTATTCTTTAGCAGAATGTGTTAAATTACAAGCTCTGGCTAGTAAGAGTTAAAGTTTCTGTAGCAGCATTGCTTTACTCATATATATTGTTCTATATAGTGAAAACTTTATTGTAAGATTTCTGAATGTTCAGCATAAGAACATAGTGTGACTGAAGTCTTAAACTCTTTAATCCTTAATATTTTTTGAGAATCTTGCAGTGAAGTTAGCTACGTGACTTTTGCTTTTTATAATTGTTTATTTTCTCTAATATTTTCTCTATTATGTTCATATCTATTTTAATAACAATTTCTTTTTACAGTTCTAGTATCTATTGTTTGAGAGACAAATAACTATATTTGAAAATTTCTGTTTAGAATTGACAACTTTCTGAAACTTTCTTCCCTTGCTCTGAAGCACACTGTGATTAGATTCCACTCAGGGGAGAATAATTATTCTGAAAATTAGAAATAAATCCTATACTCCTTTTCTTTTTGTTTTCATTACAAACAGTGGAAAGAGAAAATGTGCCCCATATGTTAAAAATGTAAAATTTCAATCTCTGCTATTTCAAGAAACAGGATAAATTGTTGAATTTTGAGCTGTTGCCTTCAGTGAGGGCCAGGTACTTCGATAGTGTGATCAGAAGTTAACAATCACAAAAATCTTAGGTAGCTGACTAAGCTCTTCCCATGCATGCTCAATGAGTTTCTACCAAAATATTTCAAGGCAGCAAATGAAATTGATTCTCTTTTGAGGGCTCCCATTGCCTGGTTGCCCTGCTCAGCCTGAGAGCCCCAAAGGGGCTGGTTGAATGGGAAAATTATCTCAGCAAAACAGACATAACACAGTGAAAAGACAGTAGTAGAAGGAAGGAGGGAAGCAGGAAATCGGGAATTTTATGGGGAAAGTTTTTTTTTCCTCACAGGGAATTTCCTTTTAGTAGGTGCCCAGTTGGTCCTGACTCAGCTTAGCTAAGGTTTCCATCTAGATCTCTTTTCCTGAAACAGATGTAAACTTCAATTCCACCTGACTGATAGTTCAAAATATCTTGAGTGCTATAAAGATGTTTTCTTTTAGTGACATGAAAATTGATTTCTGGTCAAACCAAATATTCTGAAATGCCTGTCCAAAACCCATAGATGGAGAAACCTATACTGTATCGGTGAAGGCTGGCAAGCATGGGGAAAAAAGGTTTATTCATTCTGCCTACAAGGGCTATGTAAACAAAAACAAAACATGCTTTCAGGAGTGAACATGAAGAACTGGCAAGGAAACAAAAGTGTAATGGAGAAGATTTCTAGGCCACCCAGCTGCCTAATTACTGGCAGCATATCTGGATTTTTACAGCATGCCTCTCTAGCACAGTCCTTTGGAAAACAAAATGCCATATTACTGCAAAATAGTTACAAATCTAAAGCATTTTGTGTCTTGTAGACTTCAGCTTTTACCTACAGTGGGATTTTTAAGACATCTGTTCTGCACATTGAAGTAAATAGAGCAACCTACTGTTGTATTTTCATAGCATATAAAATTTTCATTTACCAAGGTGAGCAAACTAAACATCTAGTTTAATTTTCCATCTTGATCTGGAGAACAGTGGTGATATTATTCACAGTTTTCTAGGGACAATAATGAAAACCTGGGGTTTTGTACAGTCTTTCACTTATAGTGTCCATACAGTACTGTTGTGGAATGACTTAGCCACGCCCATGAGTATTCTTAGCAATATTTTACATCTGATTTTTTAACATAAGACTTGATGGGATGGAACTAGGATCCTTTTGAACTCTGCTACAAACTGTGTTGAGATGACAGATGAAAATTAAAACAAACAGAAGCCCAACAAACAAAAAAAGCCAAACAACCCCCTCCCCCTGAAAAAAAACCCAAACCTGCAGAGACAATAAATAGGTTTTACTCAGTTTCCCGAAACTGTGGTCCTGCTTGCTTATAGGTGGAAAAGATCTTTGCTTGTTCTAATAATGCATTCCTAATCATAAACATCTGTATAAAATAGCGCAGATGTATGTAATTATGGAGGTATTTAAGGCTTATTTAGGATTTCTTGGTTTGAATCTCTGCAGTCTTTCTGGGTTTAGAAAACAATGTTGAAAATGCATTTCTTTATTAGGAAAAATCTTTTCTTTCCAGAACTGAACAAAAAACCATTACTTTATTTTTCCTCTAGTTACTGCTCTCCCATGATGCGTCACTGGCCCTGTTAATACTTTTTCTATGCATTAAACTTTGTTATCACAGTATTACTGGGGGAGTAATTGCAATCCATTTAGCACAAGCAAAAAAAAAAAAAGGTGAGTGAGTTAGTGCTGTCTCCAGTGACTAGTGTTAATTAACTCTGGCTTCATCTGCACTATAAAAATGAGCACTTTTTAAATGGTTGTGAAATACTCATGTGGCTCAACTATATTTATAAAATGTATTTCCATTTTTAACCCAAGAAACCCTCCAGCAGTTTGGACGTCTTGCAGATCACACCAGTTAAGAAAAAAAAAAAATCGTATTTGTCAGGTCTGTTATGTATTTACAAGGAAATGTCAATAGCCTGTGCCACAAACACAAGAGGATCAAATGTCTCTAGATTATCTGGGGGCTTTAGTTTGTCTTCTCCTACTTGTATCTTTAAGCCTGTCCCAGACAGCACTCTCTGCTCTAGATGGGCTTTTCTGCTGCGCCTCCCTGCAATCCTCGTTCTGGCTCTAACCAAAGTTGCCTGCTCTGCCTCCAAGCCTGTTCGTTCTCTCTCTCTCTCTCATTGTCATCCACTACTACACACAGAGGTCAGCAAAAAAAAAGCTTTGGCATCCATCTAAGTTAGATTCCTGAGGGGATTTGCATATTCTTGTATTTTGCATTAGGAAGCTGTTTCAATCATTACCTGTTTCCCCAAGCATGCTTCTTGCCTTGTTTCAGATGTCTGAACGTTATGTTAGTAGCTACGTATGTCAGCCTCAACAATGCTTAATAGAAAACTGGTATTTTTTTCTTCTGTTTATTGACAGGGAGGACCACTGCTCTAAAACTGCTTCTAAAACCATATTTAGTTATTTTTAGATATCTAGGTTCTGTGCTAGCACCTATATATTGCAAAACAGTTGTAACCTGGTCTCCATACAGTGCAACTAAGTTAGTTCACAGAAAAAGATCTCTTGTGAAGAAGAGAAAAAAAGAAAGCAGTCAAGTTAGTGCAAAATATCCTACCACGGAATGTATTCTGCTAGTGTAAACTGCCCTGTTGATGTCATATTCAGATACAAGGCACAAAACGAAACCACTAGCAGTGTGTACTCTGTGTTGAACAACCAAGTATATTGACAAGCTCAACTCTGGCAGGTTCCATCATCCCCAGAGTATCTGAGAGATTCCAGGGCACAAGCTAAAAGTCCCACAGGAGTTTGGTACTTTGGCTGATCATACCTGTCTTTTATTTCCTGTGCCTGATTGCCTAAATACATTATTGCAGCAAGGTCATGGCATGGCAATCACTGCATATTTCAGAAAAGGCATTCTGAGCTCATTGTCTCAGGTGACTAAAAATGCCATTTTACTCTGCATGCAAACATTGATTAGACTCTCACCAACTCCAATTACACATAGTACTGCTGTGGTGGATGCCAGATAAACATGTCCTAATGTGATCCTCAGCCTTTAGCCTATTAACCCAAGACTTGACCCAGTTCAAATGTGATAGATATACCATTGTTGCCCAAATGTGTCATACATATGTGCAGTTAGATCAAATGTGAGTAAGGGCATAGTGACATACACAAAACCTGTGAACTACACAGCCATGGATACTGCTCATACTTTTTCAATGTGGTAATTGTACCCTTTAGTTATTTTAAACCTTGCGAAGGTTATGGATAAAAATGCTTGCTTGCAGTAAGTAATTTTGGTTTGTTAATTACAACTCATTGTGTTAAATCTTTGGTATTTGTGAACTGCTTGTCTTAATCAAAAACAATAGCCAGAAAATATTACATTGTTGACATACAGTACTTGTATTATCTTGGGTTGCTATGACATTGCCACACATAATACAACATAATAGCAACAGAAAGCTAAAAAGCATTCTGGTCTGTGAGAGCTTTGATGTAAATAGATAATGAAGCTTCCTATTGTATGCCATGATAATAGCATAAGAACAGAAACAGATCTTTATACGATAGCAGGTTTGATTTATATATTTACTGGGATTTATATAAGGCATTCATCATGATTCTGTCCTCCTGCACAAATAATTACATATAAATTTCTCATGCCAAGATATCAGAGACACTATCTACAGCAAGACCTTTTTCACTTGCCCAAACCATTTAGCCACTGAATAGGATAAAGCATTTTTAATCGCAAAGCTCCTCATGATCCCAGACCTTTTGGGATGCTGACTTCTGAACCTTTTTTGCTTGGGAGATGGAACAATTTCATTCAGCCTCTTTGCACCAGAAGTACTCTGTCTTTTCATGTGGATACTACTAGTGGGCTTCCTAGAAGCTGTGTGATTTGTGATGGTCTTGCACCAGCAGTATGACATCAAGAGAGATACTTTCCTTTGGGACTCAAGTCTGGGTCAGTTTGAGACTAATTTTAGGCCACAGCATCCAAGCAGCAACACAGTCACTCAGTCAGCATGAGCTCTGGTTGCAGCTTCAACCACGTACTGAAGGCTCTATGGATGATATGAACATGCTGGGAAAGAGATGCACTTTTTTTTCTGCAGGATGTTGAGGACTGACCTGATCCTCTGGGCTCAGACATGCAGGGGGGGATACCACAAGTCCTTATTCCTGAATTCTGGCAGCTCTGCATCTGTCACCTCTCTCTGCTCTCCATAAGTCAGTGACATGCAGATTGATTCTTATAAGATTCTTATGGGATGAAAGAACCTGAGTGTCACCTCAGGGTTACCTTTGAGAGCTCAAAATTGCAATGTGGGCAACTTTGCTGAAAGCTGTAGGCCATGGTATAGATGGAGCTGTGTGTTAAGGGAGCTGTAAGGTTAAACCTATATATTGGAATAGAAACCATCTAAGTCTGCCGTCAGCTGAAGTTGGAGGGGCTTGACAGCATGTGAAGTCTCCACAGGGAGTAAAAGGTTTGAAATAATTTGAATTGGGAGCCTTCCCCCTCCCTAACCAGGAAGTACAATCTAGAGTTTAAGGCTCAATAGAGCAACAGGAATGCTTTGCATTGGCCTCCAAAATAAACTGTAAGCTGGTGCAACCTGAGAAGCTCTGCTGTGAGTATATTCCCTGGCTGTTGCAGCAAATGTGTGCATGCATACTCTGCTCCCAGAATGGGAGTTTCAAATGAAGTAAGAGTTCTTCCCACCCCCACACCGCCAAAGATTTGTGAATAATATAGTCAATGAGACAGGGAGCAAGTGTACAACCCCCTCTCACCACCATTCTAAAATTATCTTTCCCCTGAACATCCCCTTCTCCTACACTCACTTTGATCTATAGAGTGAAAATCCATTATTTGATAAATTCAGGATTGCAGCAAAAACAAAGGTGTCATATCAGCTGCCTCGTGCATGGGACTTCAGGGGTGCTATGATACTGGGAAATGGCTTATTTCGGTCTGTTGCAGCTGGACTACGTCTTTCCAGAAACATTTTATATGTTAGACCAAGAAAAGAAACTGATGCTTTAAGATACCTTCTTGATTCATTTGACATAGGTCATCCAAACATAAAAGTTAACTCAGAAGCACGGTACAAAAAGGGATAAGGTGCTGGTGATAGCTGGTGATAAAGATACTCAGGAGCCAAAGCTCATGGTAACATCCAGCCAGACCTTTGCAGTGCCCTGGCACTCTCTCAGAAGCTCTGAACCTCATAGGCACCTCTGATCTCCTGTACCATAAAGGAAAAAACAGCATGGGCTCATCAGGATCTGTAAGGACAATTTTACAACATCACTCTTCAACAGTCTGTAATTACACAACCTAATAAAAAAATGCAGACAGTAAAAGAAATCAGAAAAAATTATCCCTTATAAGCTTAAAAATTTAGTATATGTATTTTCAGCCCTCATAAGTAGTCCATATATTACGCATGTTAATATGTATCTTTGAGTGATATTAAAAATAGCATTCTGATCATATGACAAACCAGTTGCTATAGTAACTACATTTTTGCTGTAGAACAGCAAAGTAATAATGTGTAAAATGTGTAAATTATCAGTGTGTAAGAGCAACTGGTGCATCTTCACTCCGCTATTCTGCTCTAAAATGAATCTTTCTATGAATATACATATCTCATTCATGTATTCTCATGACATTCCTGTTGCTGGCTTCATCTCTTCCTTTGGCCACCCTTGTAGTGCTTAAGTGAGACATGACATTTCAGCCAAAAGAAAAAGGAGAAGGAGAAGCAGAGATAATGCACTCCTTCCAAAATAAAAAGGCTTATACTGATTTCAGTGGACTTTGCCTCGGGCCTTATGCAAACAAAATTGATTTATGAGGGATAGCTCAAAATGGCAGAGTTCATTCATTTTTGTGTGCCTGTTACTACATTCTTCTGCTGAACTCTGAAGAGATGTTGCACTTGATGCTGGGGAGAGGTAGGATCAAGCACTAACATGTTGGAGATTCCCAGTGAAGGCTGAGAGTATTTCAGTGAATGTGGAACCAATTTTCGAGAGCTCATCTCCCTTTACCCCAGATTCCAAGCTTCTAGATTTACATGCATGTCAAATGTTTTTTTTTTGCCATTAAAATTTCCTGGGATAGATAAGTGTTACTAAAATTTAAGAGCGGGTGAAATACATGGAATGAAGTCCTGGCTTAGCTGAAATCAATAGAAAAACTCTCATTGACAGTGTTTCACCTTTTCTGTTTATTGTCAGTCTGAAGAGGGCAGTGACCTACTGGCCTGCAGGAGGTTGTAACCCCCAAAAAGCAACAGAGATATTTATTTTCAACTCCAGAGAGAGGAGCGGTGTTTGTAACAGTGCTGGCTACAGATCAGATGTATTCCCATCCAGGGGGAATTATGCAGTTAACCAGTAAATCATTTGGCTCGGTTGCTTTAATTATACTAGGTGACTGTGATATTTTATTTTATTGGGCCTTTTAGTTTTACTGTAGTACACATTTTAAAACAAGTTGGTTGAACATGAAGTCATTTCTAATTTTGAGGTTTCAAGGAACTGTGTTTTTCTTGTTCCAACCACTGCGTAGATGTAATTATAATCTGCCTTGTAACAGCACCTGCCTAAGTGGAACAGTTCGTTATTTACTAACACTCCAGGAGGGACTCCATATTGAAGGAGATCAGCTGTGTCTGTGAGCTCATGGGTAGCCCGGTACTAAAATATGAGTCCAGATTTACTGTGCCTGAACTTCATGATGCAGCCCACCCTCTGTTCTGTCTAACAAGGCAAAAGGTTTTTCTTCAAACAAGGCAAAATCCAAACATGTTCCAAAATAGAAAATTTGTGGTTTAAAATCAGAATTTATTTATTATCTGCAGTCATTATCAAGAGATTCTACATTTCCCTTAGAATATTTGACAAACAGAACTGCTGCTGTCTCTTAAATTCTGCTGTAAAATCATATTATGGGACTCTGATGCTGGTCCAACCAAGAATGCTCTTCATATTGTAGTCTTTTGGAACAAAGCTTTTTATAAAGTTGTGTTCTGAAATCTACATATGGAAAACAACAGACTTTGTATCAGACTTGGTGTGTGTAAACTATTGTTAATTTTTTCATGCGACACCAAACTAACATTTTTCCTGTTTCCTGTGTCACTGCTGCAGTATCAACTCTATCATTCAATGTCAAGTTTTTGTATCTATACCACCAAATTGTGAAACAAGAGTTTTGCTGGAGATTCATTTTCTTTGTAGGGGAAAAATTCAACTGTTCAGTTGGAAGTGGTGCTTTGCTACCTCCATCTCTGTCCTTGGTCTATGGACTTGGTGCTCACATGGACTCACATGATGCATTGTAGAGGTAACAAGAAGTATCTACCAGAGGTGGCCCAGGCTCCAGCAAAAGAGTGGAGCTCCCTCTGGATAATTCTCTGTAAAGCCTCATTTACTCCTACATCAGTCTTGCTCAGATATTTCTATGCTGTCCTACAATGTATACCTGTTTTCTTAACTGCAGCATGGTGGAAGCCAATGTGGAAATAGCAATTGCAGCCCAAACAAAGGAGTGGCAGCATAAGGTGTGTGACTACAGCTCTGTAGCAGTGTACTGCAGTGGCATTTCCAAAGAAAAAACACTGGCTCATTTCTTTTTTAAAGCCTTGGGGCAGAGGGTTTGTGTTCACCTGGAAAACTTTTCTTTTGAAACTTGAGATGTCTGGATGGAGAGGTGGAGGAGCCCCATGGTTTTCTAAGAAAAGGAAAATAATTCTTCCTTTCTTTTTTTTTTTCTTTTCTTCTTTTTTTCTAAGCAAAAGCCCCAAAAGACAACAGCCTAAGGGAATTATTTTATGAGAAATAATGCAAGCAAAATTTACATCAATATTCAACAAAATAAATTTTATAAATTATTTGTGGTAGGAAGTAGTTAAGAAATGTAAATGCCTCAAAATGGTGACTGAGTGAATTATTATTATTTTGAATCCCTCATTACTGTCATCTCCTCAAAGACTTCTTTTTCCCTGACAATAAAAGATTAAGTAATGTATTTCTTTGCCTTTTTTTAAGCAGAATGGTAAAGTGTATTGATACTGAAGTTGTAGCCTTTGTTAGCGTGTCGCCTTTAACTTGATGAGTCATCTTGTAGAATCAGAATTCAGTCATTTGAATCCCTTTTACTTCCAGCAGTATGATCATTACTGGTTATTAGGAGCTGGTCAGGAATTCACTGACAAAATAATTTTGCCAGGAAACAATTAACTGACCTTGAAGCTATGAGGGTATGAACTGACTTCTTCAGAAGAGATTTCTTGGTTTCAGTCTGTGATTCCTGAGCAAAAAAAAAGGCATAGTTGGCTGCTCTTAAGAGATCTCCTTCCCTGCTGCAGTTGTGTCCATTTTGTATGAGGGATCACAACTTTGCTCTGTGGTTAGGGTATTCCTTGTCAATCCCTGGTCTACTGCAAGTACACCAGGTTTTTTCTGTTCTTCTCCTTTATGATTTCTTCCTCAAAGCTACACACACTGATTCCGAGTTACCATGGATTCATGACAACATGGAAGTGATCTTTCTTAATAGGGAAAATCTTTCTGAGATTGGAAGAACAGTCCAAACCTTTTGCTTTGATCCCCAGCTTTGACCATCTACAACAGCTTTGCAAGCATGGAACACTTTGTTTTTCAACTTCAGAGCAGGTAGCTCCTGGATGCATCCATTTCATTATAAAACCCTTCACCTTACCATGTAGTTTACATACAGTAGCTTGAGTTATGCAAAGCTTTCGAAATCTATAGGAATATTCAGGGAATAGTTCACAGCTCAATGGGGGTAAAGACAGCAGAATCTAGCATTCAATTTGACAATACTCTGGACAGAAGCCATAACTCCATTTACATATAAATATATAATTTATAATGTGGAAATGCTTCAAGGCCTTGCATGCAAATGCTTTGGATTTTTATGAGAAAAAAAAAAAAAAGGTTCTTTTTTCATCCTCTTGTCTTTCGTTTCAATTAAATCATATTTCACTGTTGCATGCATTACAATAAATTAAGGGGTCAACCTTTTCTCTCTATGCATACAACTGGCATATAAATGACACTTCCTGCATGACATAAAACCTCAGATAATTATTTTATAATTAATTTACCTAAATTAATTTAATAGAGAAAAATGCATGATTTTATTATGAATGTGTCCAATTCATTTAGAGAAAATAAATAAACAGAATATAGTTTCTCTGTCCCTTTCTTCAAAACACCATTCCTCCTGAGCAGAATAGATGGTGGGGGTTTTAGCTATTGAATACTTTTTTCTTTGTAATTAGTGTTTCTGAGTGTCAGTACATTCTGGATGCTGGCTAGATTAAAGAGATAAATATAAATATATTGGATCTGAGAAAATGATTCTGAAAAATGTGTTCAATATTTTTAATTTTTAAACTAAAACTTTGTTTCTTGTTTATGTTCAGCTGCTGTTCTAGTGTATTTAGTTTGCTGGCAATACCAATGACAAATAACTAACACATCTGAGGAAAACAAATTCTGGCTTTGGAGCAAGAGCTTCTGATCACTGGAATTTGTTTTTCAGACTATGGAACTGAATATCAAATGTGGAGATATTTTACAATAAATTGTGTTGAAGTCATTTATTCAAAACCAAAAGTAACTAACTCGGGAAATACTTTGATGAATGGATGCATGAGAAAACTGTTTTGCTGATGAATCAACCCAAACTAGTTTAAAAAATCCCAATAGCTTCCTGCCATTTCTACAAATCAAAAAATAAAAGCGCTTCTCATGTGCATATAGGTCTCGTGAATAAAGATAAATGACAGATTTTAGAAGAATGGGCATTAAGAAGAAAAGGAACATTTATGCAGATGAAGTAGCGCAGGGGCAATACAGTGTTGTCTATTTGGATAGGAAAATGTGTTTCTTTTATGAGAAATAGGTATTTGATCATAAATGCAGGTACCTGGGCAGGAACCTTGAGAAAAATTCTCCTGGCACAGACTGTGAAAGCAGACGAAACAGAGATAAAGGAAACCTGGTCAAAAAGAACCTGGACTTGGAATGTCGTAATCCATGGGAGTGGTTGGAAAATTGCTCAAGGAAAATTAAAAAATAAATAAAAGTAAAGGTAATGCAAGGCTTTGAATACTAACAATGTGTTAAACTGTTAGGAAAAAATAGCACGAAATAATACATTTGGAATCAATACGTTTTTGAGAAGGCTAATAAACACCTTATTTTCCACATGGCAGTAATAGTAAAGATGGTAATCAACACACTTAGAATGGACAAACAGCTTATTGAATACAGAAAGTGTTGCCAAGCACTGTGCCGTTAAAGGAGACTTCAGCCACAGCTGATGGAGCAGTTTGCCTGGTTCTGTTCTTTCTGGATGTGGTAGCTGCCTGATCGCCACATTATCACTGGACCAACAAGATGCTGTGAATTGGTGTGAGAAATGAGAATGTGACAGAAAGGATGGTCTCAGAGAATAATATTCTATCCTGACCGGCAGTGTTTTCTTTTAAATTAAATGGAAACTAAATAAAAACAGTTCCTTAAGTAAGGTTTCTTTACTGTGTAAGGCATTAGGGAACCTGGTTAGTGAAATCAGTTGGATTGAAAAGTTCAGTGTCTTGAATATGGATGAGCTCTGGAATGTTTTAAAGTCAAACCTGCAAAATTTCTCTAAAAAAATTGAAGAAGCGTAGCAAGGATATCAGGTCCAAATACACTGGAAGTTAAAAAGACTCCAAAAGGACATAATGAATGAACAGCTAACCTACAGGGAATTAAAAACGGTGTTGATTAAGAAAGCAGGCAGCTTGAAAGGTGAACAACTGTAGGGAAAGCAGGAGAACTACCTTAAATCAAACTGAATTAGGCAGTGTAGAGAAAATGAAAACAAATAAATGAAGTGTAGCCTGATAAAATTTCCTGATGGTGCCAAACTGAGTGGGGAAGGGGAAACTTTGGATGGGAGAATCATCCTGCGGGAACACTTGAATAAGCTGGAAGAGTGGCTAATAAAAAACCTTATGAAATTCAACAAATCTTGCACGTGGGAAAACATAATCCAGGAGTGCAGCACAGGCTGGGATCCACCTGGCTGTGGAGCAGCTCTTTGGAAAGGGGCCTGAGGGTCCTGGTGGAGAATAAACTCAGTATGTGTGAGCAGTGCGCTGCTATAACAAACAAAGCCAACAGGATGCTGGGTTACATCAACAAGGGCGTCAGCAACAGAGATAAAGAAGTCATCATCCAGCTCTACTGAGCACTTGCCAGAACACACCTGGAACACTGTGTTCAGTTTTGGTCCCCACTATGCAAAAAAGATGGGGACAAGCTGGAGAAGGTGCAGAGGAGGGCCACAAAAGTGATCAAAGGACTGGGAAGCCTGCATATGAGGAAAGGCCAAGAGAAAGAACTGGGTTTGTTCTGCCTAGAGAAAAGAAGGCTCAGTATTAAATCCGGTATTAAAAGGTAGCTACAAAGAAGACAGAGACTCTTTTTACAAGGAGTCACATGGAAAAGATGAGGGAGATTCCAACTGGACACAAGAAAAATTTTCGCAGTGACAACAATCAGCCATTGGAATAATCTTCCCAGGGGAAGATTATTACATGTTAACATTAATTATGTTGGATTCCTCAATACTGGACATTTTCAAGATTCAGCTGGACAGGGTGCTGAGCTGTCTTGTCTAGACTATGCTTTTGCCAAGAAGTTTGGACCAGATGATCCTTGAGGTCCCTTCCAACCTGGTGTTCTATGATTTTGTGGAATAGCAGAAGGTTTATTGAAAAGCAATAAAGCTAACAAAGGAACAATGAAGAAAGCCATACTTCTTTGGAGGGAGGTTGGGTTAAGATTTTGCTATGGCTCAAAAGCAAATAATTATTTTTTTCCCACTTTTTGACAAGATCAAAGATGTTGAAAGCTTATTTGTCTTGCTAAACTACTAAAAATGTCCAAGGGAAAAGAATAGAATCTGAAATCCCCACATTTGAAAGATAATCAAAACCCAAAAAGTTTAATATCATCAAGCATATGAAAAAATGTTCACATAATCATCAATGCCGTATGAAATAAATTGGAGCTTGTTACCTATTATTTTTAGATATTATTTTTAAAAGTGGAGAGTATGAGCAGAGAACAGGAAATATAAACCTCTAATTAGAACGAAGAAAAAGTGATCGAGGTGATTACAGGTTCGTGAGATTTACCTCAACAGTGCATATAGTTTGGAATAATTTTGGAAGGAAAGTATAAACAAAGATACAGAGGAAGCTAAAATGCAATTTGTATTTACCAGAACAAACTTGGTATCATTATTCAGTAAAATGAGTTACTTAACTAGGAAGCAAGGTAGGTCAAATCTGCTTGGACTTCAGTAAGGCATCTAATGTAGTACTTCACTGGAATTTACTAATTACACTAGAGAGGATGAGGATTAGCAGGGAACTTACAAAATAGGTAAAGAGCTGACTGAGGGCAAGATAATTGTGCGATGGCTTGTGCTTAAAGGGGATCATCAGGCTGGAAGGAGGTATCCTGAAGTCTTGAGGGATCATTGAGGACATAATAAGGATACCTAATCAATTGTCATGACTGTCATGGGCTAGAATGTGAGTTTACAGCTTAAGCGCAGAAACTATTCCTCTGAACACACTTGCCCTTCAGTAGCCTGTGATAAATAGGAGACAGCTCCTCTTTCACTGAAAGCAGGAGGGTGCATATGGGCAGTTGCTGCACAGTAACTGATGTGTTCCTTTCCTTCTGGTAACCAGTTCCTCTGCCCATACCTTTCCTTAATAGCTCCAGTAATGACAAAGACATAAAAAATGGCAGTGTGGTAATGAGACAAAATCAGAAGTTTTGTCAATATGGAGAGGATCGAAACATAATGCAGGAAGACCTGCGTTATTTAGAGGGCTGAAATAGCAGAAAAGAATTGTAATTCAATAGCAAAATGTGCAAGGTCAGTCACTTAGAAGGGCAACCAGAAAGAACTCTAATATGTTCAATGGCAGGAAATGGCAGAAGAGGAGAGGAACAAAGTTACCCTCATCAGCTTCTGCTTCTGAGAGAGTGGCAAGTCAAGTCCTTAGATATGTCATCTGACCCCTCATGTCTCAACCTAAAGATATTAGTGTGAGCATACAGGGAGGTTTTTGCAGTTCTGATCACCTATTTAAGGAAAAGTGAATTCAAACAAAAATAATGCTTGTTGAAGGAAAGAGTGGATTGTTTTTATAAAAGACTAGAAGATCTTGGTGTGTTTACCTCACGGGTAGAAAGGACTGGGAGGAAACGTGTTACTGTCTATCAGGAGAATGAAAAAGCAGGAAGTGAAAGGTCCTTTTGGGAACACAACAGAACTGTTTAAAGGCTAATAGGAGCAGACCAGGCTATACACGAAGGCAAAAGTGGGAATGAAAAGTTGTCAGATAATTACAGTATAAAGTCCCATTTCCTGGAACTGGAGAGTTCTCGTGGAAGTATAAGGGTAAAAAAACCCAAAAACAAAACAACAGAAAAGAACTCAACACGATTATTTTAAACAAGTTTTAAAGATTTTTAGAATGCTTTGAAGGTTTATGAATCATTTTACATGACATTATTCTCAGCCATATCAGTTGGTAAGACCCAATGAGTTAGTAAGATCTTGTACAGACTTACAGAGGGCTTTTTAGCACAGACTACATGAAGAGGAGAGAACTGTTTGGCTTGATAGTCCCAAGGTCTTGTGCAGAGTGAGTATCTGCCGGTTTTATTGTTCTGTTATTTTGGACCTCAACCCCAGTATCCATTCCTTTTCACTGAAATACTTGGCAATGTCCTACAGTTAAATGTTTGCTAAAGTGCTGTGCTTAGTGTGGAAGGGCTAAAGGACATGCTGAAATTATTTGCAGAATTAAGACCACAGAGAAGTCTGGGCTGCTATTTTAGTTTTGCTTAGCTATCTAATTTTTGCAGTAATTTTGTTCTGGCCTGTCATTTTAAGATGCATAGCAGAGTATTCTAATGCTGTATTTCTGTGTGTTGCATTTGGATTTTTTTGTTGTTGTTTTTCAGCATAAAAGTCAGGAAGATATAAGTCTTCTATGCAGTGTGGCTGTAGTTCTTTACAGTTTCTGGAAGCACTGGCAGATCTAGTCCTTTAATTATGAACAGATTAAATGTGTTAGACCTCTATCTTGAGGTGATAATATATGGGTATTCTTGCTCTGCAATTAGTGTAGGTAAATCTTTGTCCACTTTAAGTGTATTACTCAGTGCAAATTATTATTCTGAAATTTTAATGCTTCTAGATTTACAGTGGGTGAAGGACACACAGACTCCCAAGTGTAGCCAGAAGTAAAAATCATGTTAACTCAAGGGACAGAGGACTAGACCCATAGTTCACTGGAACCTATCAATAAGTTGTACTCTCCAATGTTTAAAATGCATTTCTTTCCCCTCATCTCAAGGTTAGTGCCAAAAAATCCTTGATGACTTCAGCTGAAAGTTGCACAACTACAAAGAGAAATTAACTGTGAGGGTTGAAGAAAACAAAAATGAAATGCATTTTCATGGTTGCTAGCCTTGAAATACCGATGAGATCTCATGGATAATACAAGATTTCAGTGTGAGTCATCTGTGCTGAAAGGCAATTGCAATGGAGGAAGGGTGCATATAGTTAAATAGTTGGTGTGTCATTACACCGTAGAAAACAATGATAAGTTTCAGAAAATGAAATAATGACATGAGAAGATTTAAAAATACCCTACATCTGAAACACTGGAAATTACATGAAACAATAGGTCACTTTGCATAGGGGCTGAGAATGTGGCTTTCAGCAGACAAGAGCAACAAGATTAAAACCATGCAGTGATCCCTCAGTAAAACTAGAGAGCGGCCTTCCACATGAATAAGTCTGAAGGTGCAGAGCTGTCCCCATACCTTAGGCGTAGACCAAGAGGTTACAGGACAGCAGGAACTGCAGGAGAGGAACAATTTACAATAGTAAGTCATTTGACAGAATGGAATATTGGTAAGTTGTAGGAGAATTAGGTTTGCTGATGTAGGAAATGAATTATTTGGGAAGATCCTTTAACTGGAAAAGGTTGTTTTCAGTGAAAACTGGAGAGGTTAAAAATGGGCAGCTGCAAAATTTCAGGGGTGTTGTGTAACTTGATCTCCTCTTCAGGTGTCTAAGTTGGCATCCAACTGTGATGAATTTAGTTATCAAAATTATGCCTAGATTTTAGATATCATATAGAACACCACTTCTGAAACAAACACCTAAATCACTGCTGAATTACAGCTATGACATTTAGGGCAGTAAGGGTGCAGTGGACATCAGAAAAGACTCCAAAAAGAAAAAAGTGGGTGCCTTTCAAAGTCATGGAGAAATCTTACTGGCTTGTCTCATTAAGAGGGTTAGGAAAGTTGGGCTCTTGGGGGATAGCTGAGCTGAAGAGCTTTGGGAACAAGTAGAGGTGAGAGGTGACAAACAGCAGATCTCAACCTGGCATGAGGCCATTTAGAGCAGCACAGATATGGTTGTGGGTTGGTATGAAGAGCTCTGGTACATCACGAGCGCATTGCAAAGATACCACTGTGGAGGACTGTTTTCACCTACCGTTCTTACCCAGAACTGCATCTCCCAGGGACCCTAAATCCCTGCTCACACCATGCCTTCCCTGCTATTAGAAATGGGGTAGCTATGCTCTTGTCCATCTGCAAGAGCCATTGCCTGTGGGAGTGCCTGCCAGCTAAAAGTGAGTGAAATTCACTGACCTCAAGATTTTCTGACAATGTGAGTATTTACATTCATTGGCCTTAACACAAAAAACTATTTTAAGCATCAATGTGAATAAAGCTATTTTTGCTAGATGCATGTAGTGTTTGCCATTATTCTATGTACCTCATCACATTTAGTGCATAAAAATAATCTCAATGGAAATACCTGGATCAAAACCAATGAGGAAGCTGTACACATGCTCCAAACACCTGCATATCACAAAAATTTAACAGTGCCAGCACCAGATAGTTCTGGTTTATCTCAGAAGAATGTTTGCAGCTAATCCTCTCTTGTGAACATAGATAAACATACTGCAGCTAATACATACTTATCATAATTCAGCGGAGACATTTCAGAGTGTGCCACTTAACTGCTTTTCTATTTTCCTGGTTTGTCATTACTGTTGTTGTGTTTGGGTTTTTTCCTAAATCATTTGCAGGTGATTGTATGGCCCTGTCCTGGAACTATATCCATAGTGTACTTAACTTTCTTTTCCTCTCACTTTTGCTTCTCTTTGGATAGAAATCTATAGAGCTGTAGGAGAGGTTCATGTAGAGCACCTAGATGCATTGCAGATTTCTCAGGCCTTGTGCTGGCAGTGCTAGAGCCATTTCAGGGTTTGAAATTTCAATTGCAGGTATGTGATCTATATTTAATCTCATGTGGGACAGTCTTTTTTTTCAATCAGATTTCAATTTTAATTTCCTGAGTATTATATTTTCATTCAAACCAATGAAATGCTATTTATTCTTTGCCTTTCTTTTAGATGTGATATCAAATTCAAATCCAGAGTTGGTATAGATTACGGCAGATTTACCAATGTAAACCAATGTACTGGTTTGCACTAGCTGGGCCAGGACTGTCCTGTCCTTGTGTTCCTGATATAACTTCAACAATGCTTTTCATCAGTTCTCCTTTTCAAGATGGTATTCTCCTGTATGGCTCTCCTGAATTACTGTTCCACAGACTTCCTAAGTGGCGTTGACTTTCTGCTGCCTTATCTCATGTCCCAAACTTTTCATCTGCTCATTCATGTGGTTGTACTGTCACTGACATGAAACTTCTGCTGTGAGGAACAGATATTTTGTCTCCTGCATTTTTCTCAAAAGCTTATTGTAATAGCATAATGTAGACCTTCAGGTAGGTAGGACAAAGTGGTAAGTTTTGATGCCATTCCCCTATTAGGCCTTAATTATTCTGCTATGCTTCCACAGTGTCTTCTCCTTGCATTAAGTTCTTGCATACAATGCAGAGACTTTCCCTCACCTGCATGTTATTTAGGGCTATCCTGGAGTTCCAAAGTTGGGAAAGACAAAAGCACTAAAAAAGAGCATTCATTGTTCAGTGTAGGAAATTTTTGATCTGAGGGAAAAATAAGACTTATTGATTCCACTTCCATAATATGGAGCTCTCTGGTATTGTCTGTCTCCACTGCTATGGTTTCTCTCACATAGTTCAGGATATGTGCAGACTGGGTGTTACTAATCCTTGATTCCATCTTTTGAGCTAAGAGCATATTTGGGTGTTCAGGGTAATAAACCAGCTAGTCCTTGCCACCATGTAAGTATTACTACCATGCAACAGGGGTTTTGAAGTTGCAGCAGGATATATTTTCCTTTCACTAGCTTCACCAAAGGTCACGAAGACCTGAGTTTGCAGGAAAAGGGGAGAGTGATTATTTCCTAGAATACTTCAACCATCTTCAAAAGACCTGTATTTCACTTTTTCCTTAGCCCAAATCTTTCCTTATTCATGCATACCAGAAATTGATTGTTTGCCTCTGTGGAAGCTCTTACTAATTGGCCTGACCTTAGAGTATTTACTCCTGTGCCTTCATCTTCAAAATCTGCTATACAGCCTAGCTCAACATGTGTTGCATGTGAGGCCAGGAGCTAAATACCAGGTTTTGTGAATTCTTCTTAGAAAGGTGTGCATTTGGGAGAATGGGAATCTACCCTGTATATTCAGTCTGGGCTGAATTGAAAAATGTTTATCTATAATAGTTTGGCAGTGAAACTACACTTCAAAAAATCCACTTTGTGAGATGCATTCTTCACACCAAATATTTTTCTGCTCATATTTTGGTTCCTAGGGTGGGTTGGTAGCCATTATTCATGAGGACAGAAAGCATGCCATTGTGAGGCATGGTTATGAACTTAATAAACAGTGGCTGGTTTTGCCAACTAGGAATGATATAAAAGTGAAATCACACTCTCTTAAGGTCTATATATACTTGGTTTTCTAAAAACTGGCAGTGGTTAAACATTACGTGCTAGGACACTACAGCCTCCCCTGGTTTTCTAGTACTCTTGTTTATTGGATCTATCTTCCTTTTGCCTCTTTGATTTACAATCCTAGTATAAATACTTTGAGAGTAGAGTTTATATGTTTCTACAGTGGTTGGCAACTTGATCCCATTCAGAGCTGGAATGCTACTCAATAAAAATAAAGACTATACTTTAGATGCTGGTGGGTATTCCTTCTCACAGATAGGTATAGCATGTAATATCTGAGAGAGGGCATATATATATGATTTTGCATATTAAGTGGTTTTGAATCATTCATAGGCTTTAGGGAAGTGCCTGTAAGACTATTTCTCCACCATAGCGGCCCCGGAGCAAATGCGATGCTAATACTCCTGCTTAGTGATTTTAAATAGTTTGTAAGCTGCTGTAAAAAATGTGTTGTCAAACTCTGCAACTAATTTACCTCTTCCAGTCTATAAAACAAGGAAAGGAAACATCTGTTTAGACGGGAATGTAACAGCAATGGGGATTATACTTTTCTTGTCTCTGTTGTTGCTCACTGTGTTTAATCAGTTTAAACATACAAAAATGAATGTCACTGATTATTAAGTAGTAATATTTATTAGAACTCGAGACCCTGTACAAGGCTGCATAGATGAACAATTTTGTGACACTGCTGGCATTTCTGAAATAAATTAAACAGATGTGGGAACATTCCAGACATTGCTGAAGACATAGTTCACTCCACATGGATGAAGTTATGGCAGAGTTAGCACAGATGACTGGAGCTATCAACACAACATCTTTGTCCATAAATTCTCTGCAAAAAGGGTTAACGTGTTGCAAAGGCATATCCTGCATGGGAATTTTCATATTCCTCTGTGTGGAGGAATGTGCATTCATTTATTTATATGTGTTGTATGCCTGTCTCTCAGATTATTCAGCCCCCGGTACACCACAGTAAATGCTTTAGTAAGGTCAGCCCTGCTTGCAGGGAGCCAGCCTTGCTGTCCTCCAAACTTGCAAAACCCAGGCACTGCTTCTTGCATGTGTTTTATAATGCCCCTGAAGAAAATGCTGTCCAACAGCATTCAGCAGAGTGTGAAAAACACTAAAGGTTTTTACCGCAGCCATTGTTTACTGTGAAATGCCAGTCTGGTGCTCTAGCACAGCTTGGGCCAAGGGGTCTCTCCTTGTCTGCTCTATTCTGCTTGGTTTATATGTGGTTTTGTTGCTTTTTTTATGTTTGTAAGCTAAGGCAATCCGAGGTTAAGCTGTTGCTCGCAGAAAATAAGTAAATAATTTTATATGAATGTCTTGACATAATCAAGTGAGACGAACAAAAGTCCTTGGGGCATGTTCTGTTGATCATTTCTTACTCTGAAGTATGTGACACTCTTACTGAGCCTTGAGGACCCTGGAAGCAAACTGGCCAAGCCATGACTGTTTCTTTATAGGTTTAGATATAGATTGGCATTCAAGTGGTGTAGATATGCATGAATAAAACTGTACAAAAGCCTTTATGGATTCGAGTGCTTCAGCAGTATGTGTAAGAGCATCCAGAAGAAAGTTCAGGAGCAGTCACAGAAGAACAAAAAACTTCCCTAGAAAAAAACAACTGTTTGTTGATGCCTGAAGTAAAATAGACCTGAGTGCAAGGAGAAGAGTGCGAAAGACATATTTAAACCAAAGCAATAAATAAAAATGTTTTGGGGAAAAAAAACCAAGCATTTGAGGAGATGTCCAGTAGAAAACAATGAGCAATCAGTATGAAAGGTCAGCAGTAGTTTGTGCTAGAGCTCACTGAAGTATGAACAGAAACTTTTGCAGAATCTAGGTCTTAGAGTGACATATAGGGCTGGGATCTTCCAGAGACATGGTCTGTCATAGCTCAGGGTACGGGGTCTCTGCTGACTGTGCAATAGTGAATGTACATTTTATATGGTAATTATTAGAAACAGAAGCAAATGCAGGTGCATTCATGTTTTTTGGTTCCCACATAGGAATTCATAAGCAGTCATGGTTCCTATTAATTTACCTCAGCTAGCTGGAGAGGGCAACCAAAGCTCTGTAAAATTGCATGTGAGTCAAAGTTCTTAATTTTTAATTTCTTTTCTTTTTTCTCTAGTCAACATTTTCTCTTCATCAAACTGTGTGCTCCACATTTCCTAATACTTCATCTGTGAAGTTTTATTCATCTTACACAATGACTGATAGGACAAAATCAATGGTGGACCACTTCTAGTGGGCATTGTGGTAAACAATGAGTAGCATTCTAATAGTAAATTCTCAGTGAATCATCAGGACATTAAATGTAAGAGGCTTACAAGCCTAATTAACATCTCTGTGAAAAATAAATATCAGCTAAGAGATACGGCTTGATTTTCACAAACTTGGATTTTCTGAGTCAGCACTCAGGTCTCATTTTTTGGGGCTAAAATGCTTTTTCTAAGGCCAACATCTCCTTTGGACTAGGCTGAAAAAGGCAGCTAAATAGCCCTTTATAACATGGATTATGTACTTTGTTTTCATTTTTTAGATATTACGTGCATTTTAATCAGTCTTCAGGAAAATCTAAGGCAGGTGCTATATTGTTAACCTCATAATTTCCAGCAGCTACTCTTTGTCAATGGGTGAAATTCAAGGTTGAAAGAATTTATGTCCAAAATAATTAGATTTTTTTAACTCGGTGAAGACACTGAGATGAAAAAAAGAGGAACCTTGCTGTTGTTGTTTGAAATGCTTTTTATTTCATTTCCTCGAAGACTCACCAATCTCTGCAATTTTTAAATATTGACTTATCAACTGGGAACGGAGAAAAGAATATGTCCTTTTAAATATGTCCTCTTCGAAGAGTAATGAAATTAAATATGAAGTTCAGCATAGTGTCTCATCAGGAGATGAATGAGACTTTTTTTTTCAATGTCTCTGAAAAGCAACCATCGTCTTTACAAGACCAAATAATGGAAGGGCTTAAAAATCCTGTATGCAGGCTATTTGTAACACTTGAACAATGTCAGTCAGAAACATCTGAACCAGTGGGAAATTATTCCATTGGTTTCCTAGCTTTGATCACAAGAGGGAGTATTTGCAAGTAATCTTTCTTTTGAGAAACAAAAATGCTACTTAACAGTGCAACAGTGGATTTGGGCAATTAACCATTTCTACAATGCACCAGCAGCATCCATATCAAACTTGCAATAAGTGTGATGTTTTTTTCTGGTTTGTCTATTTGTGGAAGTGCAGAGGAGGAGGAAACCTTCAGAAATTACATGCAGATTGTATACCAGTCATTATGAACTCTTTTAGGGGAAGAAATTGTAGTCTAACGCTCAGAGATAGATTCTTGTGGCATGAATTCTCTGTTAATGTATCAAAGGGATAAATAAATCTTTTTTTTACTTGTATCTTTCTCCCAGAAGAGACTGGCCTTTCCATAAAGGAAGTTTTAATTTCTGTTAGTTATAATCTTTAATTATAATTTTTTGAAGATAGAATGTCAAGGAAAGGAACATATGGAGTGTAAAAATAATAATAATTAAAAAAGGCAGTTTTGGACTAGTGCAATTTAAAGGTCACAGTCTAAAGTGAAGTCTGGAAGTCACCTGGAAGTATCTGGAACTATTTGGAAGTTCATAGCAACAAGAAAGTTCTCATTCATTACCAGGGGCATGACTTGCAACTGTGTTTGATGCTGATTACTTGTCTTACGCTAAATAAAGGCAAGACAACCTAACTGGTGTAATTATTAATCTTTTTTTTTTAGTGATATTAACATAGTTTGCTACATGTTCTGTCCAAACATCTTGAAATTAAGCCATGAATCAGTGAAGGTTCATACCTTTCCTGTGAATAAAGAATCATTTCTGCCCCATCTTTGACCTATAAGCGGAATTTGACCCAGAGAAACCTGTACTGCTCATGCACTGGGAGGGCAATGACACTGAGGGGGAAGGAAGGGGAAGCCCATGTTATTGTAGGAATAGAGAATTGCTTGAGGTTTCAAAGTAAAATGGCAGCAGGCTTCATAACTCCCAAACTGCTGGGCTAATCTTTTCCTTGTTTAAAAATGTTGAGGAACTAATTGGGGATCAGAGAATCATGAAGCAAGGGAAGAAGGACTTGCTTTAAAGCCACACTGTCAGGTAGAGCTGTGCTTTATATAAATGTGATTTTTTTTGAAGACTGTTAGATCAACAGAAAATTTCCATGAAATGAAATGTGGAAAATTATTCCACTGAAAAAAAAAACCTTTTGTTTGTATTTAACCATTCCACAGCAGAGTCTGCAATCCAAAGAAAGTGGCTTTGTTCAGACTTTTCAGTGCAAATTTTTCTGGCCTTCTGTGAGAGTGATTAATCATTTTGCACTAAGGGAAACCACTCTTTGTGGTCAATATGTACTTTTCCTGACCACACAGATGTGTTTTGATGATGGCTGGCAGAGCAATGTGTCAGGATCTTGCTTGCTGATTCTGGTGATAGGTGGTAACATATGAGATCTAGTGGCACTGAGCGGCCAAATTATGTAGGAGTGGAAATGCCAAGCCAATGCTTGGAGGTATGAGCAAGGATGGTGTTTCTCTGCCCTTGCCCTCCAAACTGCCACACACATCTGCCAGCTCAACAAAGCACTCGCAAAGCCTGTACTCTTCAGGATGTTTGCCTATAGGCAGTGGAGAGGAAAAGAGGAGCTGACCATGGCCCCATGCACTCCCCCATCCATGCAGTCAGAAGGTATTGCTGCTCTCTAAGAGAAACTTAAATCGAAGAGCTTGAAGTGAATTTTAATAGCCCTGGGTTTGTTCACTGTTGCACATAAATTTAATGTTTCACCCCCTATCATGCATCAGTAGCCATTCTCCTTAATGACCGCAATAAGCACCAAAATAGCTGTGCTGGAGCCAGGCTCTACCTACCCTGTCTCTATGATCTGACGTCTTCTTGGTGAGGTACTGCCTCATGGAGAAGAGTCAGTAGGGTGGTATCCATTCCTGACAAATGGAAATGTCTGTTTCTTGGGGTTACTGGTGGGAACTAAACCCATTTCATAGCCAAGATACAGTCTTGTCCAGCCTAGTTGATCCTCTTATTCAATGTTTTTTTTGGCTTTAACTTCACTGTGGAAGCTTTCAGGCAATGAGTTAAGGGTTTTTTCACAATATCATTATCTTTTTTCCCAAATGTTACTTATTTCCCTTAGTTTCCATTCCTGATTTCTAAACTGCTTCCTCTCTAAAAGCTACATGTCCCAGAGTTGCCCTTAAGAACAGGAGCACAGAGGAAAATATCCCTTCATCTTGATGTGAATTGCAAAGCAGGGCTCTCTCCTTCCATTCTTAAACACGAAGGGTGGTACGAGTAGCAATGCTGACAGTGTACATTTGCAGATGCCACCATATGGGTCTTGAAAAACTAGTTGCACCGATGATTCCCTGCACATGTAGGAGACAGTTTGCATTGTTGGCATCGTCCCTGCACAGAAACAAGCACAGCTTAGCAAAGCTAAGCAGATGGCACTGGATCTGGTGCCAGGGAAGCACTGAATTAAAGGTTATACCCACCAGGTTTGATGCAGTGCCAGTTTGAATTGGTACAGAAGCTTCGGCCCACCTGCTTATTGGCCCTGTGACATCTGGCATCTTTCTTTATTCTACACACACACCCCCCCCCCGCCTTGGACTAAGCTAAATGCAGCAAGGAAAAATGTCATTTTAAAAGCTAGTTACCAATAAACGGGATTAAAATTCTCTAAGAAAAAAGAAAGCTTTACAAATGCATTGTTATATTAGAGATTTTATTGAACACTGCTATAGCAGAGATTTGGGGACAGCTTTGGGAAGGTTATATGGTGGAAAATCAGGGTCTGGGTAAAACCACGTTTTACAGAACCACTTAATGGTCAGGGCAGAAAACTAATGAACAGGCATAGCTGTCAGGACTTTACGGCTGTCAGCAGCCTGCAAATAGCATCTCACTGTCTAAGACTGTCACTGTACATATGTTGTCACTCAGAGCAGGAGAGATATTTTATGCTATGCCACCTGAGTGTGGCCGGTGTAGGTGCTTAACTAACAGCAATGCACCCTGCTAAGATTACTTCCCTGCTCCACTTAAGTTTCTCCCTTACTCATTTCTGTTAGCCTACATGCAGCATCATTCACCTTGTGGAGATTATTATTATTTTTTTAACCCAATACCTCCTTCCTCTCCATATATTCACACGCTGTATACACAAATATGCTGCCATGGGGACCATGCTTGTTGCAGGGACTAAAACTGTTTATATGTCTTCTCCATTAGGGATTTAATCCTTGTTCCCTTGGTGTGAAATGAAAGCATGCAGCTGTATGGCACTCTGGAGATGATTACCATTAGAGCTAAGCCTGAGTTTATACACACCATGAGCCAGATTAATCAACAATTTATTGACTCAAAATTGAATCCATATAGCATTGGGTTTTGACTTTCTTTTTTTTTCCTTTTTAAGAGGGACTCAGTCTGCCTGAATAATTTTGGTGGAGAATTGTCAGAAAATCATTGAACCAGATTTATTAGGTATCTGAAAAGTAGTGACAGGGGTTGTGTGATTTTTAAGGCTCCATCACAGAATGGCAGGGAAGTCGATTTGCTTATAAACTGTGGACATACATTTTTAAATCATCAGTGCTGGTTTGGAGTCTTCATTACAAAAAGAAAGAAAAAAATGATCAGCTTTGGAAACTGCCTTGAATTTGCTTGGCTTCTGTATAGTCAGCACTAATGTTTAAAAAAAAAAAACAAATGAAAAGCAGATAAGAATGGATAAATAAGGCAATATATATAGCTGAAGAAATAAGTGTTCTGGGGAACCAGTTATAACACAAGTGCATGTCACAGCAAAAGTCCGTTGGTCTCCTCCAAACAGCAAAAAGAAAGGCTATATTAAAGAACCAGGTTTTCAACTGCTGACCTTTGAGATTGAATGCATTTGTAAGGGATATGACCCAAAACACACTAAAGTCGGTGGAAAGACTTTGTTGGCTCATACCTGTCTTTTCTTGACCTTGTTGCTGGTATCTCTGCCTCTTGTTTTCTTCAGCACAGACAACTGCACGGTGCTCTCCACTGCAGGCAGCTTCCTCACAAGTCTTTCCTCAGCAGAGATATGTACTGAGTTTCAAGTTGGCCACTGTTTTTTCAAATTTTTTGATAGCACGGCTTTGGGTTGTGCCTTGCTATTGATTTCTGGGGGCAGAAGTTCACTTCTTTCAGCTCTAACCTTCTAAATTTGCTGCTTGTAGACCACAGGCTCATTGCAGTAAGCAAAGACACAAGAGCTGGAACTCTTTTGGCAAGGTACCAATGAGGATCAGAGCCTTGGAAGTAATGTCCTTCTCCAGCTGCTCTGGAGCAGCCTAATTTGTGAACATCTCTATGATTCTCCAGATCGTCAGATTTTCAGAGCTGGCTATGTACAAGGGCAGCTCTGTTGATTTTGGGGTTGAGTCGGGAGAGCCAGGCTGGCCTTCTTTTCTGTGTCTCACTTGGAGTGTTGCCAAAGCAATATTTGGGTTATTTTCTTGGGTTTTCCTAAATGTCAACACTGTAATAAAAACAATGGGCCAGACTTTGAACCCTTATTCAGAACAGATCCTCCTCCTTGTCTTTTCTGAGCCTGGGGAATTTATCATTCAGTCTCGTAGCAGTGCCACTTGAAAAGTGGTTTGTTTGTTGTTTGCTTTCTTTTTTTTTTTTAAATAATTTGACAAATGTTCTATTTACATAACAGATTGGCAAATAGTTTGGAGAGAAATTGCTTTTGCTAGCTCCTCAGATTTCCTCATCTAATACTGCTTTCTCAGAATATTGTCTGTTAAAAGGATTCCCCAGCATTTTCAAGTAAGAGATAATAACTCATATTACCCAGGGACAATGATGTTGAATTTAAAATAACAGCCCTAAAGAAAAAGGTTATAAAAAAATTATTACATATCTGTAACCAGCATACAATAAGGATAGAAGCTTTTCACTAGTGATTTACCTTATTTTCATCTATTTTCTCCTCTTATGGTTTATTACTACTGCAGGTTAGATTTTTCATCTGGCACCATCATATCCATCCCTGTCACCCTCTTCACCATCTTTAACTTCTTCCTCACTTCTAGTGTCTTCACCATTCAGCTTCTTTGAACTCAAATCATCATTAGCTCCTTTTGTGGAATTTGCAACACAGTCACCATTCAGTGACAACTTCTGGATTTATCTGATCCCATGCTGTCTTAATCCAATGACAAAGCAGTGCTGCTCTAGGACTTCTTTATCTTCCTGGTAGGAGTTACAGCAGGATCCCCTGCCAAGAGCCATAAGGGCTACAAACACTCTTTAAAAGGCTTGTTCTCTACAACATCAGGCACCTGCAGTTCTGACATTCCTCCTGGTACCACTGCAAAAGCAGCATTCATTTCTCCAATCATATCCTTCATTGCTGATATTCAATAGCCTTTGAATGTACCTAGGGCAAGCATTCTCCTTTTGCATACCAGCACACCTGGTCTCCTGCTCCAAACGATGTACAGCCAATCCTTCATTAAGTCTGAAGACATCCATCCTTGGTTTTGACACCTAACAATTATTCCAGTAGGCAGCTGGTCCTTCAGTATTGTTTTCCGCTTCAGGATCACATACGGTGGCAATTTTGTACCATCTGCTAACACTGCCAGCATTACAGTAATGCACATTTTTTCATTCCCCAAAGTTTTGATGATGACGGATTTTGTGCCTATTTCTTCAATGATGTTATTGGATGTCTCATCAAAGGAAACTGATGTCTCATCTGCATTTCCCATTTGGCCCAGCAGATAATCATGACCTTTATGTGATCCAATCACATATTTCTGGAATGTAATGAATTTTTGGTGGAGTCGGAAGGTAGATGTTGGCAAAGCAAAATCCTTCTCTGCAGGCAGAAACCATTATGACACATCATCTTTATGCACCAGCCATTGCTGGTCTTGTTTTTTTGCCATGTAATTTGTCATGCTTGTGCTATTGCTTGAGATTTCCATTTAATGATTTCTTATGTAACTAGTGCTCTAGCCCTTTTTTTTTTTTTTTTCTTTAGTGCACACAGTCTGCAACTTACCATTCTACTTAAGCAGGAGGGCTGGACTAGATGACCTCCAGAGGTCCCTTCCAACCTCAACTATTCTGTGATTCTGTGATAATTCATGGAAGTGTCCTTTTTCAGGCACTGAATAATTTCTGCATTGAGTTAGTGCATAACAGCTTCTGTTTTGATTATTTCCATGTTGGCACTTTTGCCTCAGTAACATTATATTTCCTCTTTGACTCACAATTGTGTTTTTTTTTCCTGCATACTATACCACCATGAGTTTAAAATCTGCATTGTAACTCCTACTTATCCATTTTGGTATGTTCCTTCTTGCACGTGTCCCTCTTATGTCCAGATATTTTGCACTTGGCAGATCACTTAAAAATAAAAAAGTCACAGTGGAATTCGCTGATCTACCCCACACTCCTTCTCTAGTGAGTGAGAAAACCAACAGCAAATCAGTGTATGGTCTTTTTTCAAACTTTGGGCTGCTTTGGTCATGTTTGTGTGTGTAACTAAGGAAACTTCCACAGTGCACTATTATGGTATCACAATAATGCAAAAGGAAGAAACCCTCCAATTTGTAGATTAAATTTCTGGATGACACCCCCCCCCCCCCCACCTTGCTTTTGGGTAAATGGAGTGTTGTTTTATGCTTCTGGAATTGTGGTCAGATTTAGTCAGTGGTTTTTAATAGGCAGGAGACCATCGACACAGTCTGTGTATCCACTGAAGAATAGCTATTTTTATTTATTAAAATACTTAAACCAGGTCTGCATTGCACATGACCTGTGAAATCTTTTTTTTGGCCAGCTAATGTGTGTGCTCTGGCATGGGCAGAGGTTGACTGAGCAATGACTCTCCGTGATGAACAGGCCTGATGCCCTATCACTGCATATATGTCTTTGGTGTACTGGCCAGCCACCCCATTAATGTTTGTGCACCTAGAAAGTGACATCAGGTCTCTTGCCTGGTATTTCCTTGCTGTAGACTATAGGACAGTTATTCTGGCCCTCTACATAGACATTTCACCTGAGTAATATACAATAAATATTTCATACATAAATCATGTAATGCCAGATGATGAATAAAATACTGTTCAAAATAATCCAAATACTAGGTGTTTTCGATGCATAGAGGAAATAATTCAGAAATAGCATTTTAACAATGAAAACATACTGACTCAATATATTTTACTGTATTTTTATATTTTTGAAATTCATAGAAGAAATACAACTGAATGATCTGCATTAGCAAAAAAATCCAAGCAAGCAACTCCTTGTCTTTGCATATAATTGCTTGAAACTAACCACTAGCACAGTTTAAAAATAACAACAAAATAAATTGATAGCATTCTACACTTCTGCTACCTTAATCCATAACAGTAAGCAATGAACTCAAATTTTTTGTCACCTGGTGGCTAATTCTGGATAATAAATTGTGTGTCGCTATGAAGTGCCTCATAGCAATGGAATGTATTTAACTTCTTTAATTAAGCTACAACTAGATCTATTTTTAAAAGAGCGTCGTTCCTTCATTATTTTGGTGTGTCGGATTTAACTTCGCAAGTTACAGAGTAGAACTATTTTATAGACTTTCTTTATTATCTGAGAGGTAGACAAATAAAAGTGGACATAAAAAAGGTTGTTTGTTTTTGAACGTTTTATTGCTCCAGTTACAGATAGTACATAGAAGTGTAAAAAGACTGTGGCCCATATTAGTTCCGCTATATATTTCTGGTTTTGCTCTTTAAATTAAAAAAATGTGGAGGCATGAAAAACAGATGCTTTCAACCCATTTTCCTCCAAAGTGAGAAAAAATATGTTTGTTTTGAGGTGCTTGGAAAAATGTATATAGGGATGGATAATTCTGAAAAGATTCTCTACTTCCTAAACAATTTCTTTGGAGTTGGCATAGACCACATTTTAGTTCAGAGGCTCAGGTCTGCATTTTGAATGAGTGTTTGATGCCTAAGAAAACATAGGTTGTGTTTGGTGCAAAATCTGCCCTGCAATGTAAACCCTCAAAACAAGACTGTATGTACATCTGTTGCATGTTGCTTTCTGGGAAAAATCTTAAAGCTGGAGGCCACTGAACAACTGCAGATCTGCTCCATGCTGAGTACTTCTGCTTTATAAGAATGCAATGTGCTGTGAAGAGGGAAATGACTGGAAGCCTTCACTTGGCAGGTCTGCATAATCTGGCTGCTTACGATTTTAGTCATATAGCAGTACAAGTAGAGTTTAGAATTTTGTGTTCATTTTTCATGAGATATTATCTGTATATTCATAATAATGAAAAAAAAAGGACAGCTTGCAAACTCCTTTGTGGGTGTTCAGATTCCTCTTCTTTATTAGCTTCTTATTCATTTGTATTAATATCGTCTCCTTTCTGGGGGATAATTTGCTAATTTTCCCCTGGTTATTTCTTAAAATTTTAATGTTTATTGATTCTTTTTTAATTTGACTTTGCACTAAGATTATTTCATTTTCAAATGTATTTCATTTTTAATTTTATTTCAAGAGACTTTAGTAATGCAGTGTTGAAAATGAGTACAAGTGTTAAGGATATTAACTGAAGTAAATGTTAGATTATCAGCAGAGCACCAGAATTCTTGCTTAATGTAGTTTTGCACTGGCACATCATGCGCATATGTCATTTTGAGCATTGGCACAAGTAGACACTCTATAAAGTATACAGATACAAAACCTGTTAGGTTTGTGCTGGATTTGTGTGTAAAAATGGGATTTTGCCTGTAAAAGTAACCTAGTTTCCATGCATCTGACATTGTCATACTCAAGTTTGATCCCCATCAGAATCAAAGGCATCATAATTTTTAAATTTGGCCTTCAAGGTGAAGTTCAGCAGGCTTTATATTATCTCCACTGATACCAGTGATGGTGTGTCCGATGGCATTCTTTGTCTTTGCAGTCTAGAAATCTTTACTACAATTGCTTTGATACAATTTCATTTTGGAAACAAGAACATTTTACTGGGAGAGACATATGGGGAAAAAGCTTATCAATACACCAGGTGCATAATTAGAAGATAACATCACAATACAACACACAGAAAAGAATCAATGTAGCAGCCTGTATTCAAAATCAGTCTCCCTCCTTTCAGAGTCATACTACGGTGGTATGACAACCACCGTGGTGAGCTTCTACTTTGACTATGCAGAAACATCCCCTAAGATGTACAGCACTCAGCTTCAAGATAATTTAAATCAAACAAATAGCTGTTTGGGAAATCAAGATGAAAAGAAAATTTAAAATTAAGAAAACATAAATAAAGGGCTAGCTGTAGTTACGTTTTGTAAAGGAGTAGTTAAAAGAAAGACCTAAAATCAAACTTTCCCTCACACGTCTTACCATTCAAAAAATAAACATAAATTTGTCTTCAGCAAAGATTGTCTACAGCTAAGAAACATTATTCTGCTATATCCAAGTCAGTACTTGAAGGGAAGTACCAGCCCCTACAATGTGTAGGATCAGTAATGAAGTCCAACTGTAGATCTGGGAACCTGGGACAAGGGCCAGTCTTCATATAATGAGTCCCAAGATTATTTGGACAGGAATATGGAACACTTACTCATGGAATCAATAGCTCATTACAGTATCAAAGACAGACAAAGAAAATCATTTGGGGTAGGTGATTTTTTTATTATTGTTTCTTCTGCACTGGGAAATTTTATATGACTAGAGAAGGGACTTGCATTGATTACCTGGTCCTGGGGTGAAATGACTTCAAGGTGATGAGTGTTGATGCAGATTTGAATTAGGATAAAATTTCCTTGCTGGTGTGCAGTTATAAAGATATAGAGAAAAGAAGCTTTTGTAGTATTCAGATAAATATATAGTATGGCAATACTGCAAAATCTCCATTGATACAAATGTTTAAACTCTCTCACTTTTAGACCACATATATTTTCTTCCCTTTTCTATTCTTGTGATATAATAGCTTGAAAAGGATTACTTTATAAAGACATGTGGAGGAATGTCTCTTAAAAGCAGTTGCAGTTTTCAGTGTAATATTTTGCTTCAAAAACCTAAAGGAATATTAACAGCAGTGATGGCTTCTGCTTGGACTCATCAGTCAATAAGTAAGTCAACAGAAATATGCCATTTGAGCTGTACGATACACAACTTACACATTGCTTATGAAATACATGCAACAGTGGCTACAGAGTGTAAGAAAGTTATAATGAGAAATTATACAATAAATGTTTTGGAAAAAAATTATAGTTTGTGAAAACAAGCAAACAAATGTATGTTTAATTATTCACATAACTTTAATAAGGATAACAATTCAAAATCCAGAGGAAATGCCCACGGTATTTGAACTATAAGATTAAAAAGCATCTATAAAATATGCAATTGGCTGTAAATATAATTAGCTCCTATTTTAATTGAGCATTAAAGTGGCTCTGAGGACCCAGGACTTGTTCTCTGTTGAGCAATGGAAACTTGCCAGTGGTTCTTTGCATGACAGTCAAAGCACCTAGTAGAAATGACCACCACAGAATGTTTTAGTCATAACTACAGGTAAGAAATAGCTAAGCAGTGACTGCTGTTATCAGAGTTTTCCATGGAAAAGATTCAGCATGCTCTAAAAAAGTATCTATCTGTCATGTGACTACAATGTCGCTAAGTTATGACAAGGAAATATCTGTGATATGACAGTGGCATCGTACAACTGTCAATATAAAGTAAGTGCGATGGGATTGCTCTGTACTCTAAAGCAACTGTCATGTAATGGGGGCTGTGACTAGGCTGTAATAGCAATGTGACTGCAATGTGCCAGCAGAGTGACTGATAAGTAACTCCTAGAAGAGCTGACTCCCAAGTAAAATTGGCTTTAATAGTTTTGAAGTGCTGCGGACCCTATTTGCAGTGACAGCACTGCCCATCAACTTTGGTGGGCTCTCAGTCAGTACCTCATGAGAGGCCAAGCCAGTTTATTGCTGCACATCTGATAGCCTTTAGGGCCATCCTGAGTAAAGTATTCTGCTACTCAATCAGATTCACACCACAGTGAGGGAGCTGACGCTAGGTAGAGCCTCGTGATCGATGATCCCGAAGGCAAAGGCAGGCAACACTGGTGGGTGGACAAAACACAGGGTTGGATCGGGCTCCCTGGATGTGGTGGTGGGAGGCCTTACCCCCAAGTCACCGTCCCCTCACCCCTGGGACGGTGTTCCCTTATGGTAAGCAGGACAGGAGGTCTCCGCTGTCTGTGGATACTTTGGACTAGACCTTTGTGGGTTCATGGCCTCCCTGCTGGTCAGCCCCCTGGCTCCCTGGAATTAGACCTCAAGGATGGCAAGTTTGCAAGTAAGGAGACAGAATATTACCAATTAATTAAGAAAAAGGGAAAAATGATTATGTTCATATCACAGATGGAGATATTGATGTTCAGATTAATTGATTTGCCCTGAAGCTATGCAGCATGTCATTAGCAGCCTTGTGATTACAGTAGAGTTGGTTGAAAAATAGTTTTTGTGGATAGTCTTCAATTTTCCAATATATCAAAGAAGAATTTTTATTTTTTTAATATTTTTTCCAAGAAGGCGGCTGTTAGGGGTTTTCCATTATTTTTAGCCATTCAGATTCCATGTCTCCTCCCCTCCCTCAGATTTCCTTATCTTTCAGTTTGTCTCAAATAATATTTGGAACATTACAACTAAAATGAGAAAAAACAGAAGAAAGGTTAAGGGTACTTTTAATTTTCTTTTATCTTTTGGAAGTGCAATGACTATCTCTGCTTTGGAAGAAGTTCCAGATGGAAAATTAAAAACTACATTAGAAAGCCAAGTTTGCCTTATTTAAACTGAAGGCATGGACATTTTTACATCAGTGAGACTGAAGAAAAAGTCAGTGATTCCATGAGAGGCCAGATGACTAATTTGAATCCTCTTGCTGGTCATTGTTTAACATATAGGGATCAAATCTGTTTTATATTGTAGCAACTAAGAAAGGAAAAATAACCTGTATTCAAAGTAATAGGCCTTAGCCCAGAATATTCTTTCAATGCGAATTATAAATTGTATTCTGTGTCATTTACCAGAGATCTGGCAAATATGTCGTGCAAGTACTTTTGTCAAATTTGCATACCACTGTATTGTTCTGATGATGCATTTTCAAGCCTATTATTTGCTGACTTCTTTTCTGCATCCTATCTATATTCTGGTTTGCCTAATACTCACTGGATGGACCTCAGCAGCTTTGTTGGAGTGTGGTTTGTAGCTTAGCAGGTATTTTAGAGAACATGTTAATTTGGAGAACATTCTCTGCTTGGGAGATTGTGGAAAGTGAACTCTGGACCCAGCAGACTGTTAAAGCTCAGGGAGGAACCGTTACAATCTGTCATGCTAATCCTTGCAGCCTTTTGGGTCAATACTCTGAGCACTAATGTTTCCTTAGATCTATTGTGTCAGTCCAGCTGCCTTGCATTCATATTAAATTTATGTGTTTAATATGTTTATGAGATTTTAATTAAAAAAAGGAAAAGGATGTGCAATTTCTGCCAAAACTCAAAGAAATAATGCAGTCAGATTGCTGTCCCCTTGCACTCCTACCTTCAAGAATCTCAAATATGTTAGCTCATATAATGGATCATTGGTATGTATGTCATTGTATTCAGGTCACAAATCAAACCAACTGTGTTGGAAAGAAATGCAAACATCACTCAAGTGGAGAATAATATTTCATACTAAACAAAGGAGGATGGGAATTGAAGTTTATCCTATCTGAAAATGGTTCTGTTTCTGCATACCAATGCCTTCTATCAGCAGAAACACCTGCAGTTACCGTAAGGTCCACCTTTCAAAGGGAACGTTTTCATCTTTTCCCTTTTTCTTTAATATAAAGGACCCAAGTAAGTATGCTGATGTTCAATTAATTGTAAAGGTTTGCTGCTGAAAAGATTTACTTGTGGTTCAGCAGTGTAATCATCTGTTGGGCATTTGCTATAAATTATGGGTGTCTGCTGTTGTCTCCACTAATTAGTACACTAACTTATTATTAAGTCCCTTAAACATTATATGAGATCTAGGCTGTGCACAGAATTACTGGGGCAATGAGAACACTTGAAGTTTTATTGCACAGCTACAAAGTGTACAGTAAATGTCTGCGTGGTGGACAGTTGTAATGCAGAAGACAAGATGGAATATATCTCCTTTAGTAACTGCTCTACCCATCCATAATTATAAAAGCCTTTTATTTTGAAGCCTTCAGTGTGCCAGTTCAGTCACTCAGGCACCAAATAAAGGTCTTAAGCACAATAATTCAAAGCAACTGGTACAGTAGTAAGTGAAGTTTTAAACAACAGTAGACAAGTTGATTAGAGCCTTTGGAGATGCATGCCCTGAATAAAGGTTAACCTTTGTGAACTTTGAATACAAAGCTTTCAGATGAATTTTATATGAAATCTAGTGACAAAGAAAGGCACTATTCAGGAAGGGCTGATTAATTGAGTTGCACTTCATTGTAAACCCCTGACAATGATGGAAAATAAATTTAGCAATGTGCTTTGTAGCCATACAAGTTGACAGGATCTCACTAAAAAGCAAGAAGCAGGCCACATAAAGGCCCTGTTGAAATACCTCTGAAGATAGTCCGGTGAGTGAAATGTAAAACCAGGATTTACAAATATTACGTAAGTGAGCACTGTTACTGCACTCAGGCTGAAAAATCCTGTTCAAATCCAATAAGTGGTTTAAGATGTGTAAATAGAGGTTTCTGCAGGGAGTCAGGCATTAGAAGCCACCTGGAGCATGTGGTAAAGATTGTATCCATCAATACAGCAGCTGGGCTGAAATTATAAAGAGAGCTGCTTTCCATCACGCTTGTTTTAATGCATACATTTCTCCTGTCACTAGCACCCCAGGAAAACTACTAACTACAAAAATGAATGGTACCCATTACCTGGTATTCATACTTGTGACAACAGAGACAACAATCACAACACAACAGTAAGCAAAAAAACTGATATCCAAATTATTTTTAAGTTGTTGCAGTGGAAAGATCTTGAGAACCAGTTGGTAATATTTTAATAACACCGTAGGTTAGAAGAATGAAGCAGGCATCTGGCATTCAATCCAAAGTTTCCTTCTGCTCCACACATTCCATCAAATCATGCACCAAAGGAGTTTAAACAAAGCAAGATCTGTAAAAAAGAAGGGGAACCCTACGCAGCGTTCAGCTGCATGCCAACACCAAGGAAAACATGAGAGTGGTTTTCATTGTGATTGTTTAAAAATAGCATGGATTTACCATAAGTGTGCTCACTATGCATAGAGTGCTCTTTAACCCTGCATTACTGTGGGACTGACAGTAGAGACAGGTAAAGTAGGCAGCTGCTTGCCCCTGGTAGTAGCTCAGGGCAGCAAATAATCATCTGCAGTTTCCTTCTCAAAATGGCAAGAGATTGGGTCAGAGAAACATGGTCCTCAAATTGCAAAAAGCTACCATGAAACCAATGTGCAAATGAGACTCAGAAACAGGAAAGGAAATCGTTAAATTGCTCGTTGTGAAGTTCTGTTAAAAAATAATAATAAAAAACAAGCGAGCCATATTGCATGTGTAGGGACAGACTGTGCCACTAAGTCACAGGCCCAAGCCGTGGGTGGTGTAGAGTAGCATTGTTCCCCACCAATTAATATGAACATACTCGCCACATGAAACTGCGTGTGTTCCTTCCTTTGCAAGTTGTGGCCTCCTTCTGCCTGCGCTTCTGCTCCCTGACATGGCCAGCCGTTGTGGTGAGTAGCAGCACCTGCTGGTGTTCCAGGGGATTTGGGGGATTGCAAGTGTCACTGACATCTCTTTGCAAGGAAGGAGGGTGAACTGGGCTCCCTGAGTGCTTTCTGTCCCTTTTCTTGTGCATCAGTTCAAGCTTCAGGAACTCCCAATGCTGAATGTACATTATTATCTTATTCCATGTGGACTTGGAAGAAATACATTAATAGTGATGCTGAGTGTTCAGCAAGTAGCAGGTTGTACAGCTAGATGGGTAAGATGCAGGTTGTGTAGCAGTTCCTATGCAAACCTGACACATGGGGTTAGGCAGTGAGGCATCAGTCCTTTGTCCCAGATCTCACACAGATAAGCAGCAGATGTCTAGAGAGAGGGGACCACCTCAATTTCTTATATATTCCTTGCCTGACTTCTGAAGCATAAATAATGCTTCTCTTTACTGTCTATGACGGGAACAGCTAATTTGTATTTAAGCTTTACCAAAGTGTAGCTTTTCCATCAATTAATGCTTTGCTGCATATGAGGAGAGCTGATAACAGCCCAAATTTTTTCACTGTTTATTTGCTTGTTTCCTCAGCAGCCAGTGTGATTTAAATGTGTTAATGAGGGTGCCACAGCCTTGCCCTGAGTGATTAGTGGACCAGACCAGCAGAGATGTTTTATCTGTTCTCCAACATATCTGAGCTAACACCAGTGATAGGGATCTTAGGTGGGAATTTGGTGCATGGGTAATCCCCTGCCAACGACCTCCATGAGCACACAGATACTAATTAACATCCGCTGGGCTCCCTCTAAGCCAAATACCTTTGTTCAATGTCTCTCCCTCACCCCAACTGCAATGATACAGTTTTCAGTCCCTCAGTATTTTCTAAGACTGCTTTCTGTATTGACGGAGGAGGGGAGGGAAGAGTGGGTTTTTTTCCTGTGTCCTTGCTTCCAGTCTGTAGATCCTTTCATTCAATGGAAATCTGTATCTCTTTCTGCTGCCATGGTGATTCAATGAGTTTGAGATTATTTTGCTAAACCTGCCTCTCCCAGGAGACGATGGTTTGATTCTCAGAGTTCTTAGACAGGTCAAGAATCACATTAGCTCAGGTCAAAAATACTCACAGTACACAAGGAGGTGAGTTTCAAGATCTTAGCAGAGCAGCAAAAAGGACTTCCTCTTGATTCTTGTGATAGATGTTATGATGCTGCCAAATAAAAGCAGTTTTGCTGAATGAAAACTCACGCTGGTGCCTGCAGTCAGAGACAAACCAGAAGTGGTGCAAACAGTCCACCCAAGGAGAAGGATTAGGAAGAACATGATACGATAGCCTCAGGCATAATAAAGGGAGAGATGGCAGGTGAATGACATGCTTATATCACATATGTGAAGCCACTAAATTTGAGAAAAAATTGTTGTGAGATAGCTACTTGGTAGCCCAATAGCAGAAGCACATTTATGCTTTGAATATCCATGACCTGTGTTTTACAAATACCACTAAAAAAGGCCACTGTTTTTGGTTTGCGTGTGCACACAATTAAGTCCATTCAGAAATCCACTTTACTCTGACCTGTTATTTATGTATACACCAGTCAGCTACACACTGCAGCACATAGCTCTTTCTGAGCATGCAATCTGAAAGTCTTACCCTTCTTATCTTGAAACAGAACTGGGTAAAAAGCAGAATTTTTAATCACATGGCAAAGATGATTCTAAAACAAGTGCTCTATTTTGAAGTGTAAATAATTAGAAAGCTGCCATAAATTGAATCATTTTCTGAAAAAAAATATTAAAAGGGACTTTGTAATAGTTATTTTAGAGTTAAGCCCAATATTAGAAATAGTCTATGTATGTTTTCAAGATGGCGACTTATTTCTTCCTAGGGAAGATGTACTAAGTGGAAGATTCCACAGAAGTGATACTTGTGAATCATTGTTTTTCATCATCAGAATTTCAGTAAAATTTATTTGACCCATATCTATCTTGGAATGGTCTCAATGTGCAAACTTCATGTTGTGGCTAATTTATGTTTTAATATCTTACACATCAATCTCTATCTAAAAACTTCAAAGCATTTTGCAAGCAATATATTATGCTACAGTCTAATGGTAGATGTTATTATATCAATTTTACAGATAGTTAGAAGAGCCCAGGTTTTACCAACTGATTCGTAAACCTCTTCTCAGTCTCGCTGTGAACATACAATAAATCTTGGCTCATTTTGAAGCTCATTTGTGTGGTTTTATTCATGACAGTGGTTTTCTACAGCTTTAACAATACCTTCAAATTCTTTAGTTCAATGCAAATCCAGGATCCCTTTGCAAGAACCAGGATACATAAAAAAGTATTCACCTGATCAGCTGTTCAGCCTTACTTGTATTGTCATACTTGCGTGCTACTGTGAAGAGAACATTTGGGGGTAGTCTGCACTTCAATTTATAGAAAGTTGGTTACTTCACGGGACTGCTTGATGTCTTTTTCCTCTGTGACCATGAACTTTAACTTTGTATGAATACAGAATATTGCAAGGAATTTTATTTAATGCTTGTGTCATGCCCTGACTTGTTCCAAATGACTTCTTTCTTCTTGTGTTATTTTTAGCTGGCAGCCTTGTAAATGCAGACTTGCCAGTAAGTGGAGTTCAAGTTCAGTCTCAAAAAAGCAAGGCTTTTAAAAATAAATGTTGACTAAATATTCATTTCAGAAAAGAAAACATTCTTGGATGAAGCAATGTCAGAGTTTTTTATTTCTGTGATTTAGAAGATGCAGGGGAAGGAAAGAAGTCAGTTGAATTCCTTCCATGTAAGTTTGCAATTTTGTTATAACAGTTAAAGTCATTAATATGTGAGTCATTCAGAGCTGCAAACCAGATTTGCCTATATATATGACAATACATACCTGAACTCTCAATGGTAATAGTGCTGTGGGTTGCTTGTCTTGGAAAGACTTCTTTTTTTTTTTTTGACATAATTTTTACTATGTACATATATTTTTACAGGAAATTTTCTCTGTTTCTGCTATTCTCAAGGAAAGCTTACAGGGAAAAACTGACATCTCTGTCTAGCCCTGGTAAAGTTATTAAGGGATTAGATTCCCTTGTCTAGGAGAACAGACCAGCTGTCACTCACCCAGCTTTCAGCCCAGCTGGGACTGGGTGCTGTGTCCTGCTGCAGAGAGGGAACATCGTGGGTTTATTCTTCTGTAAATCTGTGGCTGACCAGCACAATGGTCAATATCCACTGTGACACAGCTTGACAAGGGGAAAACCACAATGCATTTCACAGTGGAAAAGGCAGTTCAGAGGTCTATAAAAAGTGTTGATGGCTCCAGCTTACACATTTGGAGGACCCTTAGCAATCAGGTCCAGATGTTTAGATTCATAGTCCGTCAGCCCAGAAAACCTGCCAAACCAGGGATAAAAAATGAAAAGGTAAAACTTTAGACTAAAGCTGGAGATTTGTGGCTAGAATTTTTTCTATAGTTAAAAGTCAGCTTTCATCATCCAAATTACAATAATTTTTAATCCTAAATTATGTTGGGAAAAGATTATCAGAGAGAATCTTTGTTTTCCAGTATACGAATAGCCCTTTGGCTGAAAATTGAACGCAACCAGCCATTTCATTTCCTTATCCGTTTTGCACTGTTCCTTTTCCTCCCTGACTAGTGACTGCCTAGATAAGGCTACACGTGAGCAATTGGTGAATGGCTCAAAAGCTAGGCCAGAAGTAAATCTTTTCTATGCATTTCTTCTCATATTTTCCCTTGTGAAGGAAGGGAAGGAAGACTTTAAAATATTTAGGCTTCCCTTTTCTTCTAAAGGCCCTCTACTCCTGTCTTGCTGGAATGGGATTGACCTGAAGTGTTATAATTCTTCAGTAAAAAGTTGAAGATGGATAAATGTGGCCTTCTCTACTGTAGGGGAGTTTGTAAGGGAGCCTGAACCAGTTCCAAAATTGTTATCTCCGGACCAATGGTCCCACCTGAGCTGAACGCAGTGCTTATAATGCCAGTAACACAGGATCTGATAAACTATAGCCATGATAGTACAATGTCACCACAAGCAGACACCTTAAAACTTGTACTTTACCTTTTTATGAAGGAGTTCTTTGAGAATGTGAATCATCAGCCTGATGTACTTTTTAACTCAGGGGGCACTTCATAACCAAAGACCTGATTCTGCTCAGAAGGAAAAAATTGTGAGCCTTCTTAAGTAACTTCAGTAACAGTTGGATTTTGATTTTTTTCCCAGTTTTTATTTTTCAAGACGAGCACAGCCAATGTGGATATTTGCTTTCTCAAATCTGTAGTATATAGAAGGATAGATATTTTTCAAAGCTGCTATTTTTCTTACTCTATGAATATGTTGCCATACCAGAAAGAGTCACTAAGAGTGGACTTTCCACGAGAAACTCTGTAGCATTAAAAAGTCACAGTCTGTTGGATCATGCTTTGTCTATTGCAGGATTTTGCATAAGCTTTTATATATTGGATTGACTAGAAATGTGATTCTACCTGCTTTGATGTGCATGGTCTATATTAAATGTAATTGTGCCTGTTTTGATATGTATGTTTCAACTGAACAAATATTCTCTCTGCATCTCAAAGCTCGAGATATTTATAAGCAATGTGGTTTGCTTTGTTAGTACAAACTTTTCCTTCTCTCTAGTGTCCCTAGTCACTCATAAATAATACAGACCATAGTACATTTTGATTTTTCCAACATCTCCTTTTTGCATTTATCTAGGTTTATTTTTAGCATTCACAGTGAACTGGTAAAAGTTAAAACTAAAATAAATAATTTCGTTAATGTGAAAGACAATTTTTTAGGAAAAAATGTAACCAGGATTGATTAATTTCAATTGAGGCTGTGTTTTTGTTCCATACACTTTGGTTCTATATTAAAGTACCAGCTTAACTAGTGGTTGTGGCTAGATCTAATTAAATGTAATAAGGACGATGATCCTTTTTACGTTGGCACATAGATACCGGCAACTTACATGTGTATGTTGCTGTATTATGCCTTAGATATCTTGAAGCAGAGGAAATATAAACATGTCTTTACTGTGCATCTGGTACTAATGTAGGAAAACAATATCCTACAGCATGATAAACATGGAGGAAAAAATAAACCCCTTCATTTTATCTATAAATTAAATTTTACTACCATGAATACCAGCTTCTGATTTTAAATTGGGCTTGGCCAATTTTACAGAATCATGGAATACTCATGGTTGGAAAGGACCTTAAGATCATCTAGTTCCAACACCCCTGCCATGGGCAGGGACACCTCACACTAAACCATGTCACCCAAGGCTCTGTCCAACCTGGCCTTCAACACCGCCAGGGATGGAGCATTCACAACTTCCCTGGGCAACCCATTCCAGTGCCTCACCACCCTCACAGGAAAGAATTTCCTCCTTATACCCAATCTAAACTTCCCCTGTTTAAGTTTTAACCCGTTACCCCTTGTCCTGTCACTACAGTCCCTAATGAAGAGTCCATCTCCAGAGTCCCTATAGGCCTCAATCAGATACTGGAAGGCTGCTAGGAGGTCTCCGTGCAGCCTTCTCTTCTCCAGGCTGAACAGCCCCAACTTTCTCAGCCTGCCTTCATACGGGAGGTGCTCCAGTCCCCTGATCATCCTCGTGGCCCTTCTCTGGACTTGTTCCAACAGTTCCATGTCCTTTTTATGTTGAGGACACCAGAACTGCACACAATACTCCAAGTGAGGTCTCACAAGAGCAGAGTAGAGGGGCAAGATCACCTCCTTCAACCTGCTGGTCACGCTCCTTTTGATGCAACCCAGGATAGGGTTGGCTTTCTGGGCTGCAAGCGCACAATGAAGCCGTGTACGACCAGCACCCCCAAGTCCTTCGACCCCCAATCTCATTGACCAGCACCCCCAAGTCCTTCTCCGCAGGGCTGCTCTGAATCTCTTCCCTGCCCAACCTGTAGCTGTGCCTGGGATTGCTTCGACCCAGGTGTAGGGCCTTCCATTTGGCATGGTTAAACTTCATGAGTTTGGCATCAGTCCACCTCACAAGTGTGTCGAGGTCCCTCTGGATGGCATTCCTTCCCTCCAACGTATCAACTGAACCACACAGCTTGGTGTCATCAGCAAACTTGCTGAGGGCGCGCTCAATCCCACTGTCCATGTCAGCGACGAAGATGTTGAAAAAGATCGGTCCCAACACGAACGATGTTTTGCCTCCATCAAGGAATATTCTGTCAGGGTTACTCCTGGAAGCCCCTGAAACAGCACATTTTCTTTCTGTAACACTGAATCCATTGAGGTTATCCATGTATTTACAGTGGTTTTCCTTATGATTCTTTTTCTGGGAAACATGCAGACCTTATTCACTGTGAGACCTCACCTGGAATATTGTGTGCAGTTCTGGTGTCCTCAACATAAAAAGGACATGGAACTGTTGGAACAAGTCCAGAGAAGGGCCACGAGGATGATCAGGGGACTGGAGCACCTCCCGTATGAAGACAGGCTGAGAAAGTTGGGGCTGTTCAGCCTGGAGAAGAGAAGGCTGCATGGAGACCTCATAGCAGCCTTCCAGTATCTGAAGGGGGGCTATAAGGATTCTGGGGATGGACTCTTCATTAGGGACTGTAGAGATAGGACAAGGGGTAACAGGTTGAAACTGAAACCGGGGAAGTTTAGATTGGATATAAGGAGGAAATTCTTTCCTGTGAGGGTGGTGAGGCACTGGAATGGGTTGCCCAGGGAAGTTGTGAATGCTCCATCCCTGTCAGTGCTCAAGAACAGGTTGGATGAGGCCTTGGGTGACATGGTTTAGTGTGAGGTGTCCCTGCCCATGGCAGGGGTGTTGGAACTAGATGATCTTAAGGTCCTTTCCAACCCTAACTATTCTATGATTCTATGATGATAAGCACTGCAAAATGCTTGTTGCTATCTATTCCTGAATTTGCTTCTTCTTCTGTCTAATCTGGTTCTTTTGTTCAGTTATGTATTTACAAGGTATAAATGCCCCTAGAAAGACAAAGCCGGCTGAAAAAAATAAAGGATGTGTTTCAAGAAAGCAATGTTAGTATTAGTTAAAAGGAGCAAACAGAATCAGGGAAAAAATTATAATTTAAAATTAGCCCAAAGCAAGACTAAGTTATGCCAAACTTTATGCAGTTTAGGTGGCAGACACTTGCCATTCTTGTTTTTTCTTGTTATTGTACAACAAAAACCAAGTACTTATTAACAAGTACTTATTATTTTTAATAACAGTGTAATTTATCTTCTTGTAAAATTCAATTAATAAATAAAATGAGTGTGTATGCATCTATTTTTTTATATACATGTGTATATCAATGCACTAATATCTACATACCTATGTGAAGAAGCAGATTATGTTCTCATCTCTACAACTCATTCCCACGTGACTGTGAAGAAGATGTACTAAGCAGAGCTTCTGCACTAATTTGCCTTTTAAGGGGTTTGATCTGAGACAGACTTTTCATGCATGCCCAGAACTCATTGCTCCATGTGACATCAATGATAGTTTTGGTTTGAATGTACCAAGAGCAAGACAATGCGAACTAATCAAAGAAAAGGGTCTTGGAGGTCTCTGATTGAGTACTCAGCATCAGTGCACACTTCTAGGATTAGTGTCTATGCCCCATGTCCCCAGCTGAAACATAAAGAGTAGCCATTCTGTCATTTCACATGGTTGTTATGAAGATAAGTGTGATTGAACAAGATTTGGATAACGTGATGAGCACTGGAGAAACATTAATCATTCTGATTTCAGAAGGTTGTTTGAACAATATGCATCAGGGGGCTGCAAATGGAACAGGAGAAAGAAGGCAGCATAGCTGTTCATTGACTGAGTAAGCGTGGTCTACTTTGTGCCCTAAGTGAAAACAGGACAGATACCATGCAAAACTGGATTGTGGTGAGGTTATTAGAGATTGCTTTATTAAACTTTTTACAGATATTTGCATTTTTTAGCTTTTAAGTGTTTCACTTTCAAAGCAAAATTATCCTCTTCAACTGTTCTTAAAAATATTAAAAAACAGTTATTAGAGACAGGCAATTAAATTGTAATTTCAGTTTTGCAGCTTTGTGATTTGTGTCTGAGTCATCAAACATTGTTAGAAGTATCTTGTCACCCACACTTGATAGTTTTGCTCAGCTGTGCAAATTGTATTTACTAACATCCCATTCAGGCATTTCTTGCCTTGTATATTAACATAGGTTACGACTGGGGCAATTTTTCTTAACCTGCTCTTGAAATATATGCCTTCTTTGTTTAGAAGATGAAAGAAAGGTTTGCTTCCCAAAGTCTTTCTCTCCTAAGTATTAATTACAGTATTATTAGAGATTCGTTTTCCACGAAAATCCTTCCTTACGGTCTCAGACCACCACCACAATGGCCCTGACTCTCTCATCGCTTATCACCTGATGCATTCCAGCTGCTCTGGTCAGTGACTCTGTATACACAGCACCTCTTTTACAGTTTATGAAGGCTTTGGGAAATTAATAGTATGCCACAGTGAAACTGCTTGGCTCATTTTCTTTCTGACCCAGTCTAGGACTGATTAAACGGATACCTAGCTATACATTAAAAAGGACTGAAAACAAGTGGTTTCTCTTTGCAGAACACTGCATGGAAATGAGCTAGGGAAAACAAGATCTTTTATAGCTTTATCATTAGGTGGAAGCTCATCCAATGTGATCAATGCTTTATCCCAGCCCAGGGTGTTTTCCTCAACCCTATTTTGCCAGCACTGCATTTGGATTTCTAATGGGCAGCAACTGGTACACACTGCAGATTACGGCTCTTTGAATTTGTTATGTAATGCGCACACCACCACAGGAGAAAATTGGGCCAGAAATCATAGTCTGGAGGCAAAGAGATTTCCCTTTCATTAAACTAACAGCAGAAGCTGTACTGAGCTTTTCCCTGCAAGCTGTCACTCTTGGATGTTTCTATAGACTTCCCAAACTGCTAAGTTGCAGTAAATAACAAATAAAATAATTTGGCCCAGTCACCATTTGGATCTATGAAATTTTGCATCTCAGAAAGCTTCTAACAATCAGACAAGCTCAACAGATTTTGAAGAAAGTGTAATCAAAAGCCTGGAGGATGTGTTAGAAGTATGAGTTCTGCCTGACTGCGAGTGAAGATGAAGCCAACTGACAGTGTGTTATAAAGAATTATATGTCTCTGTAGTGATGCCTTTCATGGAAGAGCACTTGATACTTTCTGATGATGAGCAAAGGGATGGAAAAGTGTGGTTTTAGTATAGCAGTCATGCACTCCCAGTTATGTGAACTGAACTCAGACAGGTAATGGACAACTGAAATTTTTGACTGATGTTTGATAGTTGCTGTTGGCCAAAAATCTGTGATTTTTGGACACTAGTAGCTAATTTGTTGTTTTCCTGTAACAGGTGGGTCATTAGAACAGGTGAATCATTTGTTAATAAGTTTTGTTCTCCAGAGATAAATATTTGTCATTGCATGTTTGTAGCTTTTTTTATTTCGTTTTTGTTAGCCATGGTACAGTATGGACTTGTACTGTACAGGATGGGTTTATTCCAGGGATGAATCTGCATGAGTCAATGCTGATCCTGTAAAGCATGTTTTAAAACTGTTCAGTTGGACTTACCACCAGAGAAGACAGAGCTGCTGCATGGCAAGGGTGTCTTTGCTGTGTTGCATGTATAGTTCCAAAATCACAGCTTGCTCTTTGGAGCATCCAGAAAGACAGAGGGAGAGAAACTGCTGGGTATATAGACTGTGATTGCTTATTTTAACTCAATATAAAACATAAGAATACAAGACTACTGACAGATTTAAAGCTCAGCAATCTCCAATATGTTGATTCTGCTATTCTATACATTTAATTTTCTTTTTAAAATGTATCATATTTCTCCAAGCAGTGATTTGCTTTTCAAATTATCATTGCCTAGCTAAGACTTGTGTACCAGGTGCCATGTAAAAGCAAGTTAAAAGTAGATAAAAGCAATTTATCCTGCCCTCTAATTAGAGATGTCTTGTCTTTACCACTGACAATAGCAATATGCAGCTGTGGCAGAGGCGAGATAATAGCACCAGAGCAGAGAGAAATTAAAGATAGGTTATCATATGTTGGCTGATGTAGTGTCATCTCTCCATTGCATAGCTAAGATGGTCCTTAGAAAGAATACTACCTTAGCTTTTGGCCTGACTCAAGCAGATTTATTTTAGTTATTAAATTCAAGGTAGGATTTCATTATAATGAGGCAGTCGGCAGAATAATAATGTCTCCGTTAAATACACAGAAAGAGAATGTGACTTGCCATGATTGCTGTATCAATAAATACATGCACACCACGTCCCACGATGTACTGGATCTTTATAAGGGTGTAACTGAGATTCATTTTGCCCTGTGCAGAGTTCCTCTTCAGATGAAGTGAATGAGTGTCAGGGGTGTCATATAATGAGACAGACGACTGAGTGACATGTCGCCTGGATGATATAAATGGTACCTTTAGTTCAGCAAGAGTCTCAAAATGAATGGAAAAAGGGTGGCATAAGCCTGTACAGATATTTTTTTAAAATCCTGGTACCTCTATATGTTATGTATAGGGAGTAAGTACTGGAAAAATGAGGTAGTAAACAGAAATCACCATCAGGGTTAGAACTGAGCAGTCTCGGGAATCACAGAATCATAGAATCATAGAATAGTTAGGGTTGGAAAGGACCTTAAGATCATCTAGTTCCAGCCCCCTGCCACGGGCAGGGACACCTCACACTAAACCATGTCACCCAAGGCTCTGTCCAAACTGGCCTTCAACACTGCCAGGGATGGAGCATTCACAACTTCCCTGGGCAACCCATTCCAGTGCCTCACCACCCTCACAGGAAAGAATTTCCTCATATCCAATCTAAACTTCCCCTGTTTCAGTTTCAACCTGTTACCCCTTGTCCTATCACTACAGTCCCTAATGAAGAGTCCATCCCCAGAATCCTTATAGCCCCCCTTCAGATACTATGAGGTCTCCGTGCAGCCTTCTCTTCTCCAGGCTGAACAGCCCCAATTTTCTCAGCCTGTCTTCATACGGGAGGTGCTCCAGTCCCCTGATCATCCTCGTGGCCCTTCTCTGGACTTGTTCCAACAGTTCCATGTCCTTTTTATGTTGAGGACACCAGAACTGCACACAATGCTCCAAGTGAGGTCTCATGAAGGCAGAGTAGAGGGGCAGGATCACCTCCTTCAACCTGCTGGTCACGCTCCTTTTGATGCAGCCCAGGATACGGTTGGCTTTCTGGGCTGTGAGCGCACACTGAAGCCGCCTCATGTTCATTTTCTCATCGACCAACACCCCGAAGTCTTTCTCCGCAGGGCTGCTCTGAATCTCTTCCCTGCCCAACCTGTAGCTGTGCCTGGGATTGCTCTGACCCAGGTGTAGGACCTTGCACTTGGCATGGTTCAACTTCATGAGGTTGGCATCAGCCCACCTCACAAGCGTGTCGAGGTCCCTCTGGATGGCATTCCTTCCCTCCAGGGTATCAACCGAACCACGCAGATTGGAATCATCGGCAAACTTGCTGAGAGTGCACTCAATCCCATTGTCCGTGTCACCAGCAAAGGTGTTGAACAAGACCCGTCCCAGCATCGATCCCCGTGGGACATCAGTCATTGCTGGTCTCCAGCTGGGAAAAAAAAAGAAAAAAAAAGTAAAATAAATTTCTTTTTGTTTTTTATAACCCGTAATTAATTACAAATGTAAGATAGAGCCTGAATCAGCAAGCTCTGCCTGGACAGACTCAGATAGTTTCAATACAGCGAGTGCTAGAGACAAGTTACAGAATTAGCTGAAGTTCTGGCACAACTGTAGGCATGTCACAGCTTGGGTGCTTGTGAGCACAAAGTCAAAAACATCTTCAAAAGCAGAGGAGACCATGAGTCCAATGATGGATAAACAGAAGGGAGAGGACTTATAAATAGGTCCCTTGCCTAGGAAAGATGGAAACTGCCTAGTCATGACAAACCAAACCAGGTCAGCAGAACCTTTAGAAACACCAACTCAGTCACTTAGAGTTGAGAAAAAACATGGCTACAGCCACCCAAATTTAAGTTTAATTTCTGTTTCTTCAGGTTTGGTCTTTTTTTTGGCTGCTTCTTTGTTCTCAACACACTATTCTTAGTACTGGCAGGGGGGCAGTTTGAGAGTTATTTCGTTGTCCTCCACATCACCATCCACCTGAGCAGCTGTCGCTCAAGCACTGTTGAAGTACAGACTGGAGTAGGATCCTGGCTGCTCGAAGAAATGTCCACTTCTGACTCCTTGGATGTTTTAACTTTCTTTCTCTTTAAGGAACGCGCCTGTGCAGCAAATCCTGGGAAGTCATAATTGAGCCCCTTTTAAGCCACCCTCTTCCATAAGAGTTTCTCCTTCTGCAGCAACCACTTTGTTACCTTTGCCTCCTGAATGAGTGAATGTATCCTATTGTACCTCCCGACAGCGGGCTGGGATGGCTTCCGGAATGTCTTGTTGCTGTTTTTGAAGAGGTTTTCATGGACCCTTTCAGGAGCTATGAAATGACACTTCAGCAGTCTTTCAAAGAACAGGTAGTTGTTCACTGTGTCTGGAACAATTTTGGCCGTGTTGTCAGACTCAAACTCTATAAATCCATAGCTGTGAAGAGAACTGTGAGGAGGTTTGATGTGAGGAATCCAGCAGGGAGAAACTGAGTGAGAGTAGACTTAGATAGCTTTTGCTGGCTTTTACTAGCTTCTTTTGGCTTTTGAAAGCCTATTTCTTCATGCTGTATCAATACTACTGGGGTAAAATTCCTAACTCCTTACCACAAAACCGTGGTTACCAAATTTTTCAGGAGTTACGGAACTTGCTGTTTGTCTTCAGGAAGATGTTAACAGGGCAGTCGTCATCAGTGAACTTTGTCCAGGTCAGAAAAGATCGAAGACCAAGGCCAAAACTCATTTCTGGGGGAAAGCGTGCTTGTGGAGGGAGTTTGTGTTCAAGATGAGGAGTGAGATCATGACCAGGAAATGGGCCAGATCATGCCACAATCCTCTGTGCTCATGCAAACTTTGACCTATGTCTCTGCTTCAAAGTTAACTCCTAGACTGTATGTCCTGAATTCAGAAGATGTCACATTATGCATCTTCCAACTGTTCTAGATGCATGTGCAGACATTATAAAACTGAAAGAATTCATACCAAGGCACAAGAAGAAACTAAATTTTAGTGTACAACATTCAGAATCAACAATGACTTCTGCAGTGACTCCAGAATGAGTAATGCTTTCATTGACATTACTTAAGTTGGGAAGTAAAATATTTGTTTAGAACATAATATATATAAAACCATGAGTCTCCCTCTATTGCTTTTGCAGTGCGATGCCTGAGAGCAGTGCTTGTCACTCACCTCATGCTATGGTATTGTAGGTACACTACGCAGTTTGAGAAGCAGAATTTTTTTGCAACTCTGACCTCTCTAGCTTCCAATTTAATGGAAAATATATTGAGATATACTCCTCTACTTCTCTTGTTGTATCAGATAGAGACATAGTATAAGGTTTGTAGACTTGTTTAGTTGTCTTAACACATTTTAGGAATGCCACTTTCAGTACTTGACATTTTATTCAAGATCGAATGATTAATACTTTAGTAGTACTGGGCAGAGTTGGAGGGGAAGGTGTAGGTGAAAATCAGTTTAACTGGTTTGATATATACTGATACGTTTCTCCAGATTTTTCACCTGAGTAGATCCCAGCAGGGACTGACAAAGTTCAGACTCTTTCTATATTAAATAAAATGCTGATGTTACCTCTGAGTGTAAACGATTCCTGTATCTACCACAGGGACATTGTCACAAAAGAGGACTGGAGATAAATCTATTATGCATACTCACAACTGTGGTACTCACAGCAACAGAGAATGATCTTAGACTTAACCTGAGCTTTGTTTTCTGTTTTCAGAGAATGTGAACTTAAGCACTGAAATCAACAAGTTCATCCATTCCTACATCATAAGTATAATGCAGAGACAAGTTTGAAGGTCTTAAAACTGTGTTTATGTAGTATCTGAAGTATTGCAAAATTTCACCCTGTAATTTTAGATTTATCTTCTGTGGTTCTAAGATTTCAAAATGTTTTTTTGATTTTATAAAAATAATTTTACATGATGCCTAGTGGGATTACAATTCGTACTGCAGGACCATAACTAGCCTTTCAGTTAATGGCCTCATGCTGCTGCTTACTATTGCTAAGAAATTGTTTAGTTTTCCCAGGACCACAGCATCTTCATGGTTTAAATAACAGTCAGGTCACTGATATTACTATGCCTGTTAGGTTACATTGCTTAATAAGGATAATTTATTTTAGGTTATTTCCTTTTGTTTGACAAGTAAATCTGTGTTTATAAAAGTTTGTGATGCTGGAAGCATTGGCAATAAAAGTCTTACATGTATCTAAATCACTAATACTGTGACATACTGTGAACCTCTTAGATATTATGCTTGCCATAGAATCCCTGCCTCCTAAAATTAGTTGAGCATATGAGATAATTGCAGTTCATCCTCTCACCCAACCAATTAAATGACTGCTGGTGTCACTGTGTTTGCTCTTGCAGCACAACACATCTTTATAATACAGGTCAAACACTGCAGTAGCAGGGGAAGGAGGAAAGAGGCGAGGGATGTATCACGTGAACTAAGTGAATGCAATGCCTGCAGCCTCCTCTAGCACGAAGGTGGCTCATGGAAAAGATCTTTTCAGCACTGAACTTTTAGGGAGAAGAAGAAGGGAGGGGGATGGGGAAACCTCAGGTAAGGGAAAATATTGCAGCAAGAGAGAAGTCGGACAGACAAGCACAAGGCTGAAACCAGGCAGAAAAGCCAAGTATGCAAAGCCTGCAGCATGCTCAGTGCTTGCACACCTGGGAGGGTGAAATCCATGAAGCAGGTTGGGTGAGCTCAAAGGACACTGGGGCACAGTAGGCAGAGGGAGGGAGGTGACATGGAGGCCCAGCTGGAGAGCAAATACGTAGAGGTGAAGAGAGTAAAATAGACCTGTGATGGGAGCAGTGGCATGATAGTAGAGCACTGGCAGAGAGACAGGGAAGAAAGGGAGAAAAGTATCCAACTGACTCAGTGACTGAGATAGAGGCAGTAAAATAGATCTATATTCGTGGGCTCGGACAAATAATCCTTGCTGCACAACAGAGACAGTGATAGTTTTGTGCCACCTTAAAATTCCTTAAGCTTGGACTGGCATGTTATTTAAATATGAACTTCCAAAGATGTCAGCAGATGTTTGTCTGAGGCTATATCGACCTTCTGCGCACACCAAACTTGCCACAGATACACAGGAGGTACCTGCCTACAGTAAATGATTGCTGAGGCAGTAAAATAGCTGTGACTTTTGTGGCGCCTTTTCTAGACCTGCAGTGGATGCTGCCACCAGCAGCTCTGGATGTCTAGGGCTGTGGTGACTACTGAAGGGAATCAAGATGAGTGAATCCTCCTGCTAGTACCAGTCTCTACCTCTACCTTTCCCTTGTTCCTAGTAGTAACAAGAATGGCACATTTTCTTCCATGTTGGTCCCACACTGCTGCTTTCAGTCCCTGGTTAGCCCCAGTGATCATCTGAGAAGTAAAACCCAACTTTTCCTACACTCTGAAAAGATATAATCCAGTTTCTGAGCTTCTCACTTTGTGAGAAGACGCTCCTCAGACTTGGAAGGAACCTTCCCTGAGCACTGAAGATGCCTTTGCACTTACTTCATGTTGCTGATGTGGCACAAACAGAAGGAGCTGAGCTAGTTCAAAGGGGCCATCATCAACAGGGTCCACAGTTCTGTAATTGCTAGCAATTTCCTTTCTGCTGTCTGGAATTCAAAACCAGATAATTTTGGATGTGAGAGAAGATGATGCTGCCACTATCACATATATATTTACACTTTTAATGTATATATTGAATCTGGCAAAGAGGAGTCCAAACTGGAGACTCCAGTTCCATCTTTGGCTTGTATTGTGAGTTTGCATTAATCTCCAAAGTCTGGCCTTTTAGAATGGAGTGTGTGGAAATTGCAGATGCCCTTGTGGGCATACAAATGGGGTAACAGCTGACCAGAGATAAGTTGGAGCTGATTGGTTTCATGTAAAAGTAGCAAACTTGTATTTGCAATTCCAGCAACTGCACACTTATCAGGTCTAAGGCTTAATTTTTCTTAAGTGAGAGGCATGACTTTCAAAACTGGATGCTTAATACCATGGATTAAAAGAACTGAGAAATTAAGGTAGCAACTAATTTGCTGCAGTGGTGGGCTTTGAGGTTGGAATAATCAGTATTCATAAAATATTTTAGACTTTTGCATAGAAGTGTAAATTTTACAGAGGAAAGATATGTATATAATTTGTGAAGTGCAGTATTTTTGTGAACAGAATATTTTATTGAACTCTCTAACGGACTAGGTAAATGGATTGCCCCATAAAAAGTTTACCAAGGCAATAAAAAGATCAAAGACATTTTTCACATTGCATCTCAAAACATCCAAACCACTGAAGTTTAAGAGTTGTAATGTGACCTTCCAGCCTTGGAAAACTTGTTACAATGACTAATTGTCCTGCTTTGCACTTTCAAAAGGTGATGACTGTATAGAAGTTGAGATCTGAAGAAGGAGTCGTGTGTGTGTGTGTGTGTGTGTGTGTGTGTGTGTGTGTGTGTGACAGAGAGGCAGAAAACTAACCCTATAAACATCCAAAGGCAGAAAGCTGTAGACACAGGCTATAATTAAGGCCTAATGAAAAAAAAGAATGGGCATGACATAAACAAAGGGCAGAAGAGTTGATAATAACAGGAGGGAGGGTGGAGAATGTGACAATGAAAGGCAATGTCCTAACACAAATAGAATAAAGAACACATATAGAACAGTGGTAGAAGTGGAATGTGGGGAAGAAAGCAAAACGTGTGAAGCTCATTTACATTGCAGGAAATGTAATCAGTACTTGCTTGAGATCATGTAGATATTTTATTGGCGTCATCATCTGGGAGATAAGCAGACATGCCAGTCAGTAGCAAATAAAGTTTTATCATGTACAGTGGAGCGTTATTTTGTCTTTTTCCCCAATACTGTTACATGCCCATATAAAGTGGGTATGCAGGCTGGCACTACATGCAGTGAAGGACAGGACCGTGCAGATGTATAGACGATTGGAGCTTTGGGTTGGGATAGCCCAGAGATTGGTGACTTTCCTCTGCCATGTCTTAGGAAGGAACCCACCAGTCCACATTCCTGGTATGCAGTTCATACCCTGACACAGGCTGTGGGACTCCTCAGATGCAGCTCATGACAGACAAACTGATGGGCTGGTAGTCACCGGCAGAAGGGAGCAAATCACTGCACAACACTGACCTGATGACACTGCAGCGGGAGCTCTGAGCACAGAGGCTCTTCTTGCCAGGCTGTTTTTCCTCCACAGTAAACAGCCAAGCAGAGGGTGTTAAAGCTGCTCCTGGACAGCATGGGAAAAGTGAAACCATTTTTCTTAAGGTTCCCAGGAAGAGATTGGTATCACCCAACAGTTCCCAGAGCTGTTAAGTGCTGACCATCTTCAATGCTCTGCGCATCTTCTGCAAACTCTGAGCTTCCACAGCTCCCCATGGTTTCAGTGAGAGCCAAGAGTTACTTCTTAACATTACTTCTTAACACAAATCACCCTGAAAAGTCAGGCTCTTGGATGCAGCAAGTGCTTCTTAGGCAGCTGTAGGTGTTCCTTCTGTCTGCTTAAACATGCTTGTATGCTCAACAAATCATACATAGTCATGTCAAATTATTAATATCTTGTGAAATTTCTGGAGTGCTGTGGGAATATTTTCCTAATGTTTTATGCAAACTACTTTACTTGTTTTTATGAGATCCTTTATTTGCTTATTGAATCACTGATCATATTCAGGACAATATTAACTATTTAATGTATGAAATCTGTTAGTCCATGCAGTAGGACTTCTAATTTTATTTTATTTTTTTTCCAAAAAGTACAGCATATTTTTGTCTTGAAGGAAAGACCACACAGGCTTTAACCAAGTGAAAACAGCTGTGTACAGTCTCTGGTACTTGCTTTTCAAGATCACATCTGTGTGGTCAGCATGTGCTGCAATACTGAGAGTAGACTATATATAGATCAGCTGTTTAGATGTGGTGATCTATCTGAAAATGTCAGTAGCTACTCTATCTGTTCACTTGATCATGGCTCTATATTTGGTCAAACTGCTAAAAAAACAGCTTGAAGTGCAGCTATGGTTTTTGCTTATTCTCTGTCTCTCAGTGTTCCCTGACTGATGGTCAGATGGAATATTTACCAGCTTTCCAATCTTCATCTGGAAATGATGTAAAGGGTGTGCACTCTCCTTTGCTTGTGAAATTCAGTATACCAGAAGGTCTGTATAATGCCTGCTTCCTACTTAATTTCCATTTAGACTGTAAGTGTCAGGAGGTTTGTGTTGCACAGGCCCTGTGTTCCCGCGGAGGCTAATGCTTACCATGTGTATCCAAGGTGAGTTTCCATTGTAGTCTATCAGATTTCAGTTCTAGGACAAGTATTTCCAGAGCTTTGGCTGCTTCTTTGTATCTAATGAGGATAACTCGTGTACTTTATTAGATAACTGCCTTGAGAAATATACAGTTTTGCAGAATCCCATTTTCTAATAGGCATTATACTGCTGAGGTTGTACAATAAAAAGTTTTAAATGGATAATGGATAGCATACATTTGTGAAATTGCCACTGAAAAAGCATTATTTTTTTCAGGTCCATACAGTAGAGTAAGATGGGATGTAAAGACATCTGTTTTTCTGTTCTCATTTTAACCAAGATGAGAAAATGCCAAGTGGAAGAGTTGCACCATTACTATAAGTTTCAAATTGATGTGGCCACTGTTTCCCACATTGTGGCTCAAAGGTGACCGCACAGAGAAGTGTCACACAAGACAAGGGAAGTCACACATGAAGAATGTGCTTAGATGCACTGAGAAGTATCTCAAGTGTTTCTTCATCAATTGATAGACCAGTATAACGTGAGGATGAAACTATGAAGGTATCCTAGCAACTATATTTTCATAACAACCATGGCCTGTAATATTGTAATGAATGCCAGATGCATTTTATTAATTCAAGAGGGTGAGAGCAGATAATTTTAATTAATAAAACTTAGCTGCAAACTCCTAATGCAGAAATTTGATAAGCCCCCTATTGTGGACACCACCACTACAGTTTCATAGAGCTTTGAGAGTTTCATAAATCTGAAATTATGAACTAGTCCTAGACATTTTAAGGCAATTCTTATGCTATTCTTATTTTGCCACAAAAGCATGTTTTTAGAGCAGGACCTCTTGTCCTTGCTATGAATAACAAACAACAGGGGGAAATGTTTCCTGTTCAGGGGAACTCTTCAGTGACAACCGCCTGTTCCCTCCTGAGTGACCCATAGCCCTGTTCCCTGGGAGCGAGGTGCCGGGGCAGGGCATAGGTTGACTGCGAGCGGGCAGGGCTGTGCCGAGCTGGGGATTTCTGCTGCTGTGCCAGCAGCACACGTGTGTTGCACAGTGGCAGCCAAACTTGTTTCTGGGCCAAGCAGCTGTCATTTAAAGAGCAACAAATGGTTTGCTGTAGAGCAGATGGAATGGAGAATTGACCCTTTAATTTATTTGCATGTCTCTGTATATAGAGACAAAATTCATGCAAAAATAAAAAGTGAGGGGGAGAGGGTGGGAGAAGGGGGTAACAAACTCAAAAACAAAACCAAGAAAGGGTTAAGATACCCAGGTTATTTCATATGAACAATGGCAGAAAAAATAAACCGAGTCTTTCAGATGGTGTAACTCAGGTTAGCTTTACCAAACTTATGTTGCTACTGTGGATTTCTGCCAGCTTATACCAGCTGATGATCTGGCTGATTATGTCTGTTAATTTGTTTGTGACGTCCATAATGCCTTCTTAGACATTTTAACTCTGGAGATGAGTTGTTGGATTCCACATGCTCTGTGATGATTATGATTTTTTATGTTCTGAGTAAGCCAGGTCAAACCACTGCTGCAGGCTTTCCCTGTCAGTGTGTTCTATCAAGACATTTTCATTTGCAGTTCAGCCAGGGTGTACTGGCACACAAGTGCCAGCCAAATTCGGAGGAAGAACATCCTGAGGTCTCTGGAAAAAAATCTTCCTGGATGAAACTCAGCATTGCTTTCTGCTGTAGGTCCTTTAGATCCATTCATCAGCACAGACAGGGGGACTGTTTTATGTGGAAGTACAGGGGTGGAGGGAATCCAGACCCGTGTCAAAGCCACATCTTTCCACAAACCACCATCTACCCTTACTATGATCATTACTTATTTAAAACAGTGACAAAATTGGCATCACTCTGTGGACCAGATCACTGGATGTGACGCTTGCAGTGAACTACAGTTTAGGAGCTGCTGTTGTGGCCGTATTTATGAGGCAGGAGAAAGTTGGGGAACTGTCTGCAAAGCAAGGTTTCTGTGTTGGAGTCTCTCAGAAATCTGCATGTTTTGGAAATACTTAGCAAAGGTAATTTAATTTTGAGAGGTACAAATGGCCCACTGTGTTTGAAACTGACTTGTGGATGAGACAGATATGTGGAGATACCCCATATCCATATGTGTGGGGTTCCACACATATCATATACATGTCTGAGAGAGACTGTAGAAAGAGCCATGACACACACAAGAAATCCTTCCAGTGGTCAGAAAAGCATCTCATTTAGTCTACGCACAGGTCCTGTGCTAGCTGGCATGCTATTGCCACCGTCACAGGCTATCTAATGTAAGAATTATGAAGAATAGAAAAGGAGAGTTTTCTTTTTTTTGGTTTTTTTTTCCACAAATCATCCATGATAGTTTTTTGGTGTGCTGTATGAAAGCTGGAGACAGTTTTCCCACACTGCTGGGAGAACACTGGCGCAAATGTTCTCACAAGTCTATATTTAAATGAGCATTCACATCACTTTCACTTCTTCGGCTTTCTGCAAGTATTTCTTCAACATAAAACATAGTTCACATAGAAATATACAAAAGGGAGGATTTGAACCCAGCCTAAAGATGATGTTCTGCCATATGCAATAGGTGTGGTGGGATTTCATAAAGTCATGAAGGCTCCTACAGTATAAGTCTTAGATTTTGTAATGTCAGAGCTGTCAAGCAGATCAGGCTCAATGTGGTATCCTGTGAAAAAGGACATGCTAAACTGCTGCTAGGGATTTCTGGTATATCCAGAGCAAAAGCAACACTTACTTAAGTTGAAATAAATATCTTCTTTATGGAGATTGCTCATTCTCAGTTCAGAGCACCTAACTCCGACAATTTTCACAGACAAGACTTCTTAAATTTCCTTCTGCTTTTTTCATGTCTTCCCAAAAACACACAGAAATTTTAAAATCTCATAAGTTAAATCATGGAAAACCTACTACAGGCAACAATTTGTCTTTACAACATTGCAGATAGATTGATATAATTTAGTTTCCTGATTTTACATTCTTTGCTATAATGAAAAATGTATTCACATGTGCATTTTAGGAGCTGAGAACTCATTTATTTCTACACTTCTCTATATTTTGGGACAGAGCTTTTGTTTTGGCCAAACCATATTAAACCTTGGAATATTTACCTCATAAACCATTTTGTCCAATTTCTTTCTTTTTTTTTTTTATTTAGCTTCTATCAATCACTTGTGTAAAACTGTAGGGTGCAGCAGTGCAGTTGTGTTCTTTACACTGTTCTGAGCTTCATGGAATCCAGTCTGCAGTGCTTAGACCATTGGCTGAAGTTATGGATGAGCCATTAGAGATTATAGCGGAGGACCTATGGAGGATGAGTGACTTCCAGGGGATGGAATAGGGACAGGGTTGACCTTGAGAAATTAGAGCCATCAGGATAACTTCATGGTTTAGCAAAAGTGATCAAGGCTGCACAAAAGAAAATGCAAGAACTGATTTGCTTCATTATTGTTTTTTAGAGGCGGTGGTCATTTTATTTGAATCAGTTCCCTTGAAGTATATTGGATCTTAATTTTTATGTTATTTTTAGGGGTTTTTAGCTATGTTTTAATTCCAGCTTTTCTCAGGGGAAGGAAGAAACACTGGGGAGAATAGCTGATTTGTCTTTCTCTTCCTAACGTAGACTTTTGGAGTCCTTGACCCTAACTCAAGTATAATTGTTTAAAATTTGCTCTTCTTTGGTAATTCAAACATGTACTTTATAATTGTTATATAACTTTATAAAATTATCAATGCAAGAGATGCCTTCTCAAGTCGCTCTTCCAATTAAGTAGCTCTACAGTTAGTTTTAATGTCAGAAAGCGTCCAGTCTTAATAGCGGGAATAAAAAATGATCTCCCCTTCACCTCCTAGCATTTGTGATACCATAGTTTGATAAAGACTAGAAGAATAGAATTTATAATTTTCTTTATTATGTACAAGTAAAGAATCATTTCATTTGGAAATTAATTATAGTAAAAATATGTAACACTTATGCTTAATGCTTACAAGGTTGTATTTTGTGGCTGCTAAATTGTTTCCTAAACAGAATTGTTAATGCTAGATCAACCAACCAAATGTTTTTGTGAGGCTGAGCATCCTTATCTCTTAATCTGAAAGATTTCCTAAGCCATTTTTATTTTGTTGATTTTCAAAACGGAAGAAGCTTACTAACACTTAAAAAATGTGAATGGAATAATAATGCTGATCTGTTTACAATGCATTTCATCACAAAGTGCTTAACAGCGAGAGAAAAAAAGAAGCTAGAGAAAAATATTTTGCAAATTCTAACAAGTATGGATTATTCCTTCTTATTTTATTCGTTCTATTTTTAAAGTTTCACATATTTTGGTATTTGTTAGCATCATTTAAATGTTTAATAAACAAACAGGTCTATTCCCAAAGTACTGTATAGATTTTGAGGTGAAATTCAAGTTAACACCAATTTCTGCTAAAACTAATCAGTGCACTTCCAGAGAAACACTCTTTCTCTGAAAACCAGTCTTATTAGAAAAATAAAATTGCTAGAAATACAACCAAAAGCACAGAGATTAAATGATTTTCTCACAGCTATGAAAGCATCAGCTGAATCAAAAAGCAAAAGCTGCTCTGCCCATCTATGCAATTTTGCTCTTTACAGCTCCTTTAGAGGGACCCTTGGCACCCAATTAGAGATGGTTGAGGAACAGACAGGTTAATTCCTGCAACAAAGCTGTGAATGAAGAAAGGCTGCTTCAGAGGTCTTCTACAGGTTGCTGAAGAACTGATTCATGCAGGCCCTTTTGAGCAAAGACATACATGAACATGAACTTTTTACTTTATCGATTTGTGGCTAGACTGGAAAAATATTTCTGTAGGTGGTAGTGATTTCTCACCTCAATATATCCCCACTTTGAAGACAGTTTCAAACAACTGTGTGGACAGAGAAAGACAGGGACCCTGTGAGACGGCTACACTCAGAAACAACCACTTGCAACAGCAATTATATTTCCCAGTGAAATGGGAAATAATATAATGTGAAATTAAATTGTGTCAATAGCAAGGAGTGAAGTATTTTGCCATTGGATGATGGCAATATAAGGAGAGGATATTCTCCTGGAAGGGACAGTGAGTGCTGAGACCAGCCCCAGGAAGGGCAGGTAAATGAACCCGAGACCCCCATGTCTCTTTGAGCCATCAGACTCATGAGCAACTGCCCAGAGAGGATGTATCTGAGCTGTTACCTACATTTATAATGTTGATGAGGTCCCTGCTAAACAAACATTACTGGTGATGAAGTCATCAGGAAATGAGACAAAATGCTGGTATGTTTTATCTGCTCCCCAAATTTCCCATGTCTGCCTGGTGTAGGCTGTACACTTGTTATTCCTTCTAAACAGTCACCTGGCTTGTTTGGATGATTTAAGTGTAATAATTATGACATGAAGTAAGTCTTGACATCTGAGTATAGCTCAGCTGCTGGTGGATATCCCTGTGTAAATTGTGCAAAACATGAGGCCTTGAAATGAATTCGTATTTTGAGCTGTAACTGCTGTGCAGCATGATACACTTCACCTGGCAGATGCAGAAGATGCTGGTGTGCCTCTAGCATCTGAATTTGCAGAGAAAGCCCAAGTTGTGTTGTCATCATTTCAGTGTTCATGAGTTTTTAAAAGAGCCTCTGCCCTTTAGTGTTGCTTTTAAAGACACAAGCTATATGTCTTTCTCCCTTCTCCTATGGTCTTCCTGTGTGAGCTAGGGCATGCTTTTGGGTGGCTAAGATTATATTTCCTGCACTTTGTTGTTTACAATTACTATGTTTTGTAATGTTTTATTCTGAAAGGAAAGGGGAAATAAAGACAGCAACCTTTGACTAAGATTTCCAAACAGTTTAGGCAACCAAATCCCATTCAAAGTAACTCACCTCAGAAAACTTCTGTTATTCCTTCCCAGTTTGTGGCTTGTGGCAGAAGTGTGATAGACTGAATTGAAAAAAATACAGATTTCTGAAATAGTCTTGGAAGAATTCTGAGAATTTTGGATGCTGGAACTGCAAGCATATTTAATACACATAATCAATGTTTAATACTCCTCTATATGATGTCATATACATCAGTGCAGCAACTTGCTTTAGCCAAGAATCTCACCAGTGTACTTCTGCTATCTTTGGGCTTTGATGTAAATTTTATCTTAAACTTCAGTTTTTGAGTGAAAATCAAAAATAGATAATCACATCTAATCAAAACATAGATAACCTAATAGATAATCAAATAGATATCTAATAGATAATCTATTCAAAAATAGATACAGTAGTGTAGTGTAATTAGTGTTCTGCTGCTGTACACTGCATTTGGTTTGTTTTGTAGAAAATGTGATTGGTACAATTTTTGAGGAGCACCTAATCAAGATCATAATCACAAGTTCTTGTTTTACACAAAATATAAACACTGATAAAGGAAGTATGTTAGAAGTCACAATTAGAATTCTGGAATAATTGGTTTTGGCTTAATGGAAATGAATGTTGGAAATTGTGTCATCCTGTTAATTAAATATTTTTTTTTTTTTGCAAGAGACTCCCATCCTCAAAATTATCAGAAAACCTAGCAAGTCCTAGCTATTCCTAGTGTGTTGTACCAGAAGATAGGAACTTTCTCTTTAAGACAACTTCTCTTTCAGAGAGAACTCAGACAACTGCCTTTCTCTTTAAGAGAGCTATAACTCTCTGCTAAACAAATAGCTTCAGTAACTTCTCAGAAAAAAAAACCAACCTAAATTAATTAACACTTGGAACATGAAAAATGCTATAGAAATGCCAAGTATTATTAACAAAATGCCAAGTAGGATCAAAAAACCAAGCAGATATGTAATGCAAAGGTATAGAGAGATTATAAAAATTAGCAGCAGCTGAACCCAGGTGATTGTTTCAATGGTACTTTATTATTATATGTTAAAATATTACTTCTATAAAATCTCATTTTCATCTCTTGCTCAAGGTTCCTGCAGTGGGACTCCCTGTAGCTTTGCCATTAAATTCAGCAGTTTGCTTGTGCTCAGATAAGTGCAAATATGAACTGTGTGAAATTGCCATCACAGGAAAGAAAAACAATGAAGTGGCTCATATTCAGTTTTCTGGGCTGGGGGAAGAGTGGCAGTGCACCTACCTGGCTAAACAATAACTTGCAGTTCTCTATGTCAGGCTGCAGTCGCTGCCAAAAAAAGTCTATGCACAAACTTAGTTGTGTTTGTGTGCTCAAACCAAATCCTAGGTAGGAATGCCTCTCGCCTTGCACCAAGGAGGACTCCCTTAGACGCTGCATCAAAGGGAAATATATAGCTTGTAGCTTCAGTACCTGCCCTTTAGCTAAATCTGTGGAGAACTGACATATCAGCAAAAAGACGTCATCTAAATATAAAGGCCAGACAAGTAAATTTGCTTCTGGAGTATGCTGAAGGTAATGAAAAATCTCCCATTTGCTCTAATCTGCTATTTTTCCAAGATTTTTATCTTTTTTCTCTTGATTATATTTTAAACCAGTAAGAAAACTCAGTGACTAGCTCAAAGAGGTGATAATAGATTTTCTCACGTTGTAACAGTGTGTAACATAATGCCAGTACTGACAACCAACTTTATAGTTGTACAAGCTTTATTTTTAGAGTTTCTTGTGAGGAAAAGAATAAATGCTAAATTCCATTTGACAAGTATTTAAAAGTATTATTTAAAACTGTTTCTTTTTTTTTTCTTTAATTTGCAGTAGTACTGTTTAAAACTCATCCTGTTCATCTGTTCCATTTGTTATGTATAAACTGTTCTTTATAATAATTCCATGACAGGATATTGTCGTGGTTTAAACCCAGTCAGGTAACTCGTTCACTCACTCCTCCCCTTCTTTCCCTCCCCCTACTCCTGGAGGGACAGAGAGGAGAATTGAAAAGAATGCAACTCCCACAGGTTGAGATAAGAACAGTTTAGTAACTAAGGTATAACACAAATCACTACTGCTACCACCAATAATAACAATGATAAAGGAAATAACAAGGGAAGAGAATACAACATCTCACCACCAGCCGACCGATAACTCGCCCCCCCAGCCCGACCAAGCACCGACCCATACCTCCTCCAACCCCGCAGTCTACCAGCCCTCTGGCTAACTCCCAGTTACATCCTGGGCATGACGTGCTGTGGTATGGAATACCTCTTTGGTCAGTTTGGGTCAGGTGTCCTGTCTCTGCTTCCTCCCGGCTTCCCCTCCTCCCTGGCACAGCATGAGGCTCACAAAGTCCTTGGCCAAACCAAAACATCAGTGTTATCAGCTCTGTTCCCGAGCTGAAAGTCAAAACACTGCACTGCACCAGCTACCAAGAAGGAGAAAAATGACTGCTGCTGCTGAACCCAGGACAGATATATTACTGTTATTCAGTCAGCTAGATGCTCGCAACAGTGATGGTGTAAATCATTCTGTACTTATGACTGTTTCCTATGAAATCATCAAAAACTTACAGTTCAGAGTTATGACACTCAAGGGATTTACAACCATCACAATATTGCAGAGGACCAAAAGGAGTCAAGAATGACAGTCCTGTTTAGGCGATGAAGCGTAAACAAATTTCTTGATGCTGTAGACCTATTAATCACAAGCAACACTTCCTAAATCAGATTGTTTTAAAGATGAGAAAAAAAGTGCTCCAAAGAGTTTCTTTCTTCTCACATGGCCCAGAACAGCAAATAGTATTCTTTAATAAGAATAAAAAAACTTTCAATGGTGTTTTATGTACTGTAGTTGAATTCTATGCCCTGCCCAAAGTAATATGAACAAATCACGTATAAAGATTTTCATCTGCAAATACTGTCAGTCTCTATCTTCTGATAGAATAAATATATTTAAAGAACATGGACGTTAAATGTACGCTAAGTCTACCTAAATTATATATGCAGTCTACTTTACTTAATATATGCACACACATATTAAATTCTTCCCAGCAGCAGAAAAAAAAAATAAAAAAATAAAAATATAAACCTTATTTTTGCTTCTACATAAATGCTGTAGTACTAAAGTAGTATAATAAGGTCTATAACAGCTAATGAAACTGAACTTCTTATTATAGCAATCATTTTTAACATCTCCTCTATGTAAATAATTCATCCTGTCCTAATCTAGTATCTTTCCTTGCCTGGTGCATTTAGTTTCTATTATTTGCTTTTTCGTTACTGTCAAAAAGGTAAATAGCATGACCTGGAAAATTTTGATCTGGACAATCCAGGTTCAAATCTAAACAAAACGGAAAGAAATTCTAATGGAACGATGAATGTAATTCATCAAGGTTTCAATGCAAATAAATCAGTTAAAAAATAGATTGATAAATCCACAAATTGGATTGATAAGGAAAGTGTGTTGAAATAACAAATACCTGTAAAAATTCTGGCTTAGTTTCCATTAATATTTTGGTATAAAAGAGTATATGCAATATGTACAGCAAGTAGTATACAGATTGAGCTTAGCTACCAGCAGAATGTGAAATGCAACTGTAAATTGAAATCATTGTCCAACAGGAGGTTTCTAGTGTGTTCCTCTGGGATCTATTCTCTGTATACATACACTATCCTTGATGGTGGTAGGAAAAGCAATACAAAATCATTGCTGGTAACATCAGCAAATGATTAAAAAGTAAAAGGTAAATAGAAAATAATGATAGGGGATGATAAGATATGCCAGACTGACATGTTGATAAAATGAGCTCATTGTAACACAGCTGAACTTCAGGTCATGCTTCTAGAAGCAAAGAATACAATCTTAAAACAGGATTTCCTCCTGGAAACCTGTGACTCTTTTTGGACTAGGAAAGACAGAGAGGATACTAGTATAAACAGCCAGCACTACACGAACTACTGGCATGATGTAAAGCTGCTTTGGGATATATGTATTGCCATACTGTGATTAATGCTGGATGTCATTCCAGTATCGTTGACTGTACTTCAAAAGCAAACTTGCAAATTTGAAAAGATGCAGAGAATCAGTACAAAATAATCCTGATACGTGGAATATAGAATTGCAATTATTAAGAATCCAGCACTGCTTAGCATAGCCAGCGCAATTTTAAAGAATGACTTGATATGGTGCAATTATTGAAATTCACTGGACACTGACTAAGTCAGAAGCTTTTAGGCAAGAAAACACTTTATAAAATTCAAGGTAGTGTTTGTAATTGCATTTTCCTTTACATGCATGTTTTTAAAGCAGCTTTAAAAAGTGTGTTAAGCAAAGTACCTGAAGAAAGGGGAGGGATGACCCAACACTTCACCAATAAGATTGTTTACCTCGGGCCAGCCTACCTTTGACTGCAGAAGCAATAGTGGTTTGGTCACACAAGGAGCGCAGGAGTCAATGCAGTGCTCTGTGCTTCTTTCAGCTCCCTGGTCTTGTTGAATTAAGACTTGACTGCCTGTTTTTGCTCTCTTAGATCCTTGGAGACTACCCTGGCTTGCTGGGCTGAGTGTCTGTCTTCAGAGGGACAGAAATTCAAAAAGCAATCCTGTCTTAACACCCAGATATTAATTATAAAGTGAATTCATTTTGAATATGATAATACCAAAACAAAATCTATCTTGAAGTGTTTGTCCTTTGATCTGGTTTTGCTGATTTTTTTTAAATATTCGGTGAGACTGATAAAAACCTAATTCATTATCACACTGTACGGAACATATACTTTGAAGACCCAGTTATAGTAAAGGCTTAGGACAGGAGTGACAGGAAAGGAAAATTTTTGTCTGTACATGAAGTCATGGAAATAAAAACAAGAAACATATGCATGCATGTGATTAAGTCCCTAAGGTGTTTTCGCAACAGGACCATTCCACAAAAGCCTTTTCAAAATGTTTCTTCATGATTATGTCTTCAAATGCCATCTGACCTTAATAAAACTACCCTGGCTCCTTTACAGGGCATAATGTACTGTTCCTAGTGGTCTCTTACAAACAGCAGTATTTTTATAGTGTTTTCTGATAATTTTTCAGAGCTGAGCCCAGTTCCTGATAAATTGCTGTTATTCTCCCAGGCTGATTGTGAGTATTTGTTAAATATGTAACATGGTATAAAACATAACCAGGAGCTTATGTGTGGAAAAATTTAGACAAAGTGTGAAAGTTTATCTTTGCATAGAAAAAAAAAATCTTATTTCATGATCTTTTTCTTTTTTTTAATGGGAGCCAATAATCCTAAGGAGGAGAAAATGTGTTTATTCTAAATATTTTGCTTTTAAATGCACTGATTTTATGCAGATATTTGCAATATTCATAATTATAGGCTTAGTGTCACAAATTACAAGATGGTTTTGCACTGTTTTTCTCCATTTCATGGAATTTTTTGTTTACTCCTCTGTTGTGTGACGTTTCTTTCAGGTGTTATGATTTGCAGAATAAGATGCTGTATAAAATTAAAAGGTATTGTATTATTTTATGCTTTCCCAAGAAGTTTCATCAAAAATAATATTCAAATTCCACTTCCAAATACTGCAGTTTGATAGTGTTCACCTCTAAGGATATCATTTTAGCCCAATATAGATACTCAAAACTAGTAGCGTAGCAACCCATGCAGGGCTTACATTCATAGAACAAAGAGACTGTATTTGTGACCTTATTATTTGTACGCTATTCAGTATTTGTCTCTCCTATGCTTACTGAGAGTTAAACTCTGCAGTGAAGTAGAGAGGGCACCATGCAAAAATTTAATCCCAAATTCTCAATTACTTCTGCATAGCCTCTGCATTTCTGCTTGAAGAGGGATCTGAGGCAAGGCTTGCATAGGTAGCTAGAAATATTTCTGCCTCTGACTTGGTTATCGTTATGCAAAACTCTCTCACACACTTCACAGATCATCTCCTTCTTCTAAATGCCAATTCATATGGAAAAGGTTTACTAATTCCACAGTTGTGAGCTAAGACCTATGAATTCATACCACCTCATTTTGTTTTTGTTGTGTTGTCTTTTCTCGTTGTAAGTGTATATTTAATATTCTGCTCAACCTCAGCCCTCTTACATTATTGCTTTTTTCCTCCTACTACATATCTTGTTGGAGTGTTTTCTCACAGGGGTAATATCCTGCATTTTCCCAGCTTTAATCTTATTTTCTTGCTCATCTTCCTAACCACTTGATGCCATTTTAAATATGTTTTTCCTCACTAGCATTAGCAGTTCCTCCCATCTTAGTGTAATCTTTGATTTTCATTCATATGCTACATCATGAATGATAACATCAAATATGCCTAAACTGAGTACTTACCCCTGCAGTACCCCAGATGAAATCTCTCCCTCCCCTGAACTGATACATGGCCATTTATCATTCCCCTTTGTAATTCTCCTGGAAAGGTTAGATCTAATGGGTTTCTAAGCAAACACATAAAATCTTAACTTCCCTATCAGAAGTGAAGTGGTGGAAGACCGAGTCAGGACTGTCTTTCATCAACATAATATTTATAGCCAACAAAATGAACACTTCAGCTCTGCAAATCCTAAATTTGTTGCCAGACAGTATCTGGAGATTGTTTTGCATGTTTTGATTAAATGCAGATTCCTTAAGCTGCTTTTTTTTTTTTTTTTAACAAAGCCAGAGTCCTGTTTTAGTTCATGTTCTTTGTTTTCTCTGGTAAGGGTCTGTGATGAATGAGATGTCCAATTAATGACCCACGTCAGTGAGTGTAAAAAGTCTCTTTGTTCATGAATATAGCAGTTCACTTAAATTAACTTTTTACAACAGTTCTGAGGGAAAATCTAAACCTCTGCTCAACCCAGGCCCCAGGGGACACATGAAAAAATAGTAATTCTCAAGCTTTAAAACAATTTGGCTTTTTTATACACGTGAAATTTTTGAATGTTTCAGTTCTGCCAGAAGTTGGACCTAAAAAATAGGTAATCTACTTGAATAAATAGGATCTATCATTTAATATGTCCAGATTGATTTACTGCTGATGTCTGTTTCCATGCTACTTGAAAAGAATACGCTTGATTCGCAATTGTGTGGAAAAGAAGCTGGCCCTTTGCAATATTGGTACAACTGCATTATCAAAATTTCAATGAAAAACTCATTACCAGTCTGATTACTGGTTTTGAAAATGTTGCAGTCCTAACTCTACTGCTCTCAGAAATGTTTTTCTCATGGTCTGTGTGACAGACATATGGAAGAAAAGAAACCTTCATCAGGAAAAGGAACAGAACTGAAATAATTACATTTTTGTTTCCAAGATGGAACATCTTTCAGGTATGCATCTTTATGGGGCTCCTGAGAGGCCCTGAGACACACATGTCCCATGGGAAGGTGATGTGCCTTCTGTTCCCCTGAAGAGGCACTTGGCCTGTGCAATGAAACTTTGAAGAAGCCACAGGTTGTATAAGGGTTAACAAGCAGAAGTAATTACAGAATTCAACAGCACTCATCATTGCAGCTTTTGAATTTCCAGTAACCCTTTCATATGACTCTTGCAATCAAAAGCTGGGTATTGGTGAAGGTATTTGCCTGTCATGCTGGAGGTTTACAAGCTCCACTGATGTTTTGTGGTGTTGTAGTGTTAGTCAAAAGCAAATCACCAGCAATTTTTGATTATGACTTGCTACAAAAAAAGTCTTATGTTAAAGAAAAACAGTATAAATTTTAATTTTTCATGGAGCATCCCACTGATCAAGTTAGTGCTGGAGAGCAAACTGGCTCAGTTGCCTCTAGGAGTAGTTTTGCCCCTTTAAGTACTGTTCAGCTCTGAAGGGCTTTGCTTTTTAGTGCATAAATTGGACCTCCTTGTGTCTAAACATCCCTGCATCCTGCAAGGTTTGTCCTGTGTTGCCTTCCATGCTCCAACCAAAAAAGGCACCCAGCTCCCATTCAGCTCTCACCAGCCTCTTGGCAGGGAGCACACAGCAGGTGCCCCTGTTAGCCCCTGGATGAGGCCATGTTGAAAGACTGATAATGCCCATGACAGTTTTCCTCTTGTATGGCAGCAGAATATAGAACAAAATGCATAATGCACCCCAAAGACTACAGTCAGGTGTGACACCTGAATTTGAAAGAGTTTAATGATTAATTTGGATACTTAGAGGACAAAAACTGAATCTTATTCCTGATTATTTTATCTTCTCAAATGCATCCACATGCTTGATTCTTATTACAAATAATAAGTATTAATTATACTACCTTATGATAATTCCTTAATAATTATTTAAGTTCCATTACACTTTTAACACTAATTAGAGCAGGTACTGTATCGCAGTTGTTCCTCTTGCAGCAAAGTGCTGTAATCAGTGTGATGAAGAGGCATTTTCATTCTCTCCTGAACTGGTCGCCTCTGAAAAGATCCTGTACTAGCACATGCCTGCTTGGATAAGCACAGTTCTTTAAGGAGAGCATGGGCTGAGCATAGGTTTCTCACATTCTCTTCCATGTTTTATTCTTTCCAGACCAGACTGAATTCTTTCTGTTAGCTAACAAGACAACCAAAAGGCATGTGCCACCATGCTGACTGTGCCTGAGTAATTTGGTCACTATTGTTTATTTCCTGTTATAAATCTTAAGAATATTTTGAAAATCTTTGAAAGAGTTTATGAACTTGTACTTCTCCTGTGTTGCATGCTTTTGTTTCCAGTTGTAGCAGCAGATGAGCCACTGTGAAAGAATTGCTACATGTTACCTGTTAAGTCTAAACAAAAGCTGAGAGGCAATTTGCAAAACAACAAAACCTACAGGAATATATGTATGGTTGCATTGTCTCAATGCAACAGGGAGTGCAACAGGGAGTACAACAGGGAGTACATCTCAATGCAACAGCAGTACAGGGAGGGGAAGATCAAGTTTAGTAAATTGTTCAAGCTTAAGGTGGGAGATGGTTGGATTGAAGAATAAAATTTTTATATTCTGGATGTTGGCCTTGCCATCCAATCTGGTACTATTCCACAGAGCACATGGAAAAACAGGGCATGAAGAAGCAGATGGAGAATAAGGATACTCCAGAGGTGACTGTTGAAAGTGCTTCTACACAGTGCTGTCCCCAGAAGCAACAGTATGAACCGTCTTGTTGCCTCACCCGAGCTGTACTCAGTTTCTGGATGGTTGGTTGGCTGTGTCTTCCTTTGTAAGACTTTATTTAATCCATTGTCCCAGGCTGTAACAGAACAGCATTTAAATATGAACCTTGCTAGCAAGCTGCTGACTGTGGTTTTCTAGTTCATGTAGGGAGCCATGGAGAGTATTCTAAAGCATTCTGGACAAATAATATAATACTTCACTAATAGGCTCTATATTGGCCAGAGGAAAGTTTTTAGTAACTTGAGAATCCTGTTAGCTAGTACTGCTTGAAATATGATGACGATTGCTCTAAAAGTTGCTTTATTCTGCTTCCCATAAGACATTTCCTGCCCATAGGAGTCACTGGTAGGGTGAAATATCAAAATATCCGTAAGAACTTTCATCAAATATCAAAAGCTCTGTATTTCCCTTGAGAGTCTATTTCCCCTATCAAAGTATATGAGAAATTGTCCAGAATCAGTGTTGCCAGAATAGAGCCTCCTGCTTCTTCCTCTCTCCCTCCCCTCTTCCTCCCAGCTCCCTCTGAGGCTGCAGCTCTCCTTCTGCATCCAAGTGCAAGAGTAGGGGTGAATAACAACAGACTATCTTAACTCAGCCAGGTCTTTCTTCCCCTGTCAGGCTGTTCCCACCACCACCTTTAAAGCCTTACTGCTGGTCTGTTTGCCCTTTTTAAAATTCCTTTCTCGGAGGTGAAGCAGGGCAGTCTAACAGCTCACTGCTGCCAGGAGCGAGGTCCTTTCTGTCTGCTCCTCTCTTGGCCCAGGCAGCCCCTCTTCTTTCTTCAGGTCAGCGTTGGTGCTCATGAGGCCTTTCACTGGGCTGGTTCAACTTGTGAAACCAGAAGAAAGATTGACACATTTTTGGCTACTTTAGCTGTCAGGGAACAGAACTGGGTCAGCACAGTGCTGGCCTTCATAGATGGTACAAGGAAAAGGAGAGGGGGGGAAGGAGAGGGAAAGCAGGAGATTACCATTCAACAGTGGTCTGCCACTAGTTTATTTCAGGTGCTTTAACCCTAAAATTCATCATTAACTTGAGTGAAATTAAAAAATAGTTCATATAAAACCAAGCATAAGAATGAAAAAGCCACATGCTGCTTTGTTGTCCATGCACTGAGTTCGTCTTCATAATAAACAAACAGATTTTGTGCATAAAATCTCATGCTCTCTAAGAGACTTGTTTTTGAAGTGGGCACCAGTGCGTTGTGGCTTCCTTTGGCTCCTGAAGAATCCACTTCGCTTCATTCTGTTGAATATGAGTAGCAATGTTGCCACTTACTTTACCTTAGATGCCTGAGGATTTGGCCTCAGGAAAAAAGTTCTGAAATTTTGGTGCCTATAATGGTTTAACACCTGTTAGTGGTATTAAATAATTAGTAATTAAATATTTAATACCTGTTAATAGTATTACCTTATTCTTCTGTAATGGCTTAATACCTGAATCCGAAATAAATCTGAATAAGTATACAGGGCAATAAAACTTTTTTTCATTGCTGAAAAAAATCCTGTTTCCCACCTCCCATCCAGTGCCTTATGGTGCAGTCTAGGTAGGTGTGACTCCATTTACCATTACATAATTTTTATGTGACTGAGAGATGAATTTTTCCCTCTAGAGTTACGTAGCAAGATTAGTTTCTTTTGCCTAGAGAAATCAGAGGGCTAAGCTGTGCTGCAGAGTTGCTGGCTTGTGTTACAAGTTGTATGGTCATTAATTCCTGAAGAAAAAAAAGTAGCCCCCACCAATCAGTCTCCTACATACATAGGAGACATACCACTTATGAAAAATGCCACTGAGAACACATTTTAGTTGCCTCATATCTCACATCACCATTTTTACATAGCACACTTTAAACTGAAAACCAACCATATACTGCTTTTTTCTTTCATTTAATAATAATGATGCTTTTTGAAGACCGAAAGACTTTTCAAGCCATATCATAGAAGGTTCTTTTGTCTAGTTGCTTTACTCAGAGGTGCAACTCAACACATTCCCTTACAAAACCTTCCAAAGATCTCTGTGCTGATCAGCCGAAGTTTTTATATTTGCTAATTCCTACTTCACATATGTTTGGATCCTCAGCTCTCATGTTGTTCAGATAGGCTCCGTATTTCCTACTATCAGCTTGCTCAGTGTTGATGGCTGTTGTCACGAGAACTTGATACTGAGGCCGAGAGAGCATTGCATTTGAAGTCAAAGTATTTAACATAGCTAACAGGGCACACCTCTACCCTCAACCCCCACAGAGCTGACTTCAACTTAATCATACAATTATAATCAGATTTTTATTGTATAGCTAAGAGATAAAAGAAAAGCACAAGGTAAAATTTGGAAGGTGTCATTATTTCTAAGTCCTATAACTATATAGGCAGCAATGATGAATATCTGGAAATCCTTCTGCCATGAGAGTCCTCTCATTCTGACTAATGTGCAGCCACCAACCTCCCAAGAGGCCCAAACTCAAATAATATCTTAACTGATAAGCTGCAAAAACCCCATTTGTTTATTTGTCTCAGAAAACTGCTGTCTGGGACTGTCATATAGAGAAGTCTACATTCAAAACAGTGGATAGACTGCCTTTCCTTCCAGATTACCCTGCATTTTCTGGAAGTGTGGAAAACAGCGTGAAATGAGGGTGAAAAATATTGTTTGTTGTTTTTGAGCAAGTGTGAGTCTCTGTTCTGCTTCTCAGGTGGGACTGAACAGTGTGTGGCAGAAAGCAAGATACCAACCTTCTTACTCCTGAAAGGTTGCACGGCAATGGGTGCTCAACACCATAAATTAGAGCAGCCTTAGGGTGGCTTCTGTTTGCACTGCCTTCTCCTGATAGACCTTCAGCCCCCGGGATTTGTATCCTGAAATCACAACCCCTACTGAGATGGTAAAGGAGAAAGCAAATCACCATGTGGCCCACTAAACTTAGTCTAGTCCAGGCTAACTTTAACAAAGAGCAATAAGCAGCTTTGTCCCACAGTAGAACCTAGCACAGACAAACAATATATACCTAAGTAGAAGAATTATTTACTCATTCATTTGTATAAAAAAACAAAGACATCCATTGTCCGTGACTGTTCTTCAGATGAAGCCTCTGTAAATGGTGTTCCTAGGGTCAGATCCAGACTCACAGTGCTGTTGTGGAGACAGCAAGGGGGGCGTTCTTAAAGTATTGAATAGTATGGCCTGTTGGCTGTCATTTCTCCTGTGAATAAATGACTTCTTGATCTCATAGAACAAAGTCCTCAACTAAAAGTCCTCAGGCTTCTGAGGGGATCTGAATTCCTCATACCCTCTGAGTGCCCTCCCTGGGGCTGCATGCATCTCAGAACTTTGTAGCCTGGTTTGCTAAACTCACTTGAAGCATTCCTGCAGAGAAGTCATTTAGCCTTTCGCTTGAGGAGGATGGTCTCAGATGGGGGAAATGGCGACAGAGCAGCTGGAGAGGGGCTTGTGTTTCACACTGCAGGTAGGGCACTGCTTTCCCGAGGAAGACACCATTTCCACAGTTGCCCCTAAAGAGGTTTTTAGGAAAAGCTAATAACATTTCAGGTGACTAGTGAAATGAAGGGAAATGTTCAGGCTTGGTTGCAGAGCTAGCTTCAGTGGAAGTTGACATTAGGTTTCTGCAGACTCCCCGAACCACAGGACAACAATAAATCCATAGTCAGACAACACAGAGTTATGTTCTCTTTAGCTCTGGTTTAGTGTGTCCTTCTCAGATCTGGCTTAGCAGGACTTTGGAATTATGCAGTATTTTTACCACTTCACTATTGTGTTGCTTTGATAGAGATATTTTCTTAAGCTGTAAAAATTGCCTGTAATTCACAGTAGTGCTAAAACAGCCTATAAGGCAGGTACTCGTATCTAGATGGGGCTGAGTATTATTTTTCTGTACCTTGTTTCATCCCTAGAGACCAAATATGTCTATAAAACATTAGAAAACTGTGAAAGCAATTTGAGCTCCTGGGGGTGATAATGTTATATAAACTAACCAAGATGAAAGAGATCCTGGTAAGTATACAGACTTGGCTGTATCAGTTACAATGGTACAGACATAATTGCTTACAGTTCTAGCCTCGAACATGAAAAAGGCCTGCCATTTGGTCATTCCACATTAAATAAACTACAGATAGTTCTTTGATGTACTGATCTTCTTTTCCTTTGAGGGTACCTATTTAAATCCGGTAACACCTTGCCTGTAATGATGAACAGTGAGGGTCTGAGTCTGCTTTCAGATTGGTGAGCAAGGTCAGATGGTAATCCCAGTACTAATGAAGTTGCACGAAGCCTTAGTGCTCCTCACTTCAGAGAGAAAAAACACAGCTCTGCCCAGCACCGTCTCACAGCTCTTGGAGTTCGCTTTGTTTCACCTGAAGTTATCTCAAATAGCTTCCCCTACCCCTCCCCAAATGATCCTCAGCTCCACACAGGCCAGATCTGCTCTTAACATCTTTTATTAATACAGTTGTGTGAGCTGGTAGCATAATTTATTTTTTATGACACTTTTACACAGACAGATTCCTTAACATACTCTTAGTTGAAACATCAGCTCCTTCTGCCAGCAGTTTGTTTCATCCAAGAGTGGGTGAAGCATACTTGTCAATAAGCATCACATCTGCACTGGAAGGATCTCTAAGGAAGGAGCTTTACCAGCAAATCTTTTTATTTCATAATAGTGGGTCTTAAGCCAGGTTTGCATTTAGATGGCTCTGTCAGAACAGCAATTCTAGCAAGCCCTGTTGACAGCCCAATAGATACATTGCATATTTGCAAAAGTGAGCTTTCTAGACAGTAAAAATCTTTAACTGAAAATGAAGGCCCATAAACTGAATCAAAGCATAGGAACTGCTGTTCAGAAGTTTGGGCATCACTCCACCAAGGGACTTTTGCAAAATTTACTTGTAAAGACCTGCTTTAGATAAAATATTGTCAAGGCAGCATTTCTGCAGGATGCCTTAAGAGCAAAGACTTCGTATATGTGAACAATGCTTTTCACAGTCTCCAAATGTTCTTGCAAAATTACTTTGGCTTTGTCTAATCTACATAAATTACTAGCTAGAGATAAGAAATAATCTGGGGGGAGTTTATACGATTTATTTTGAATTTGATGATAAAGTGAAAATTTAGGGACAGAACTTTGGTTTAGATCAAGGCAAAGAAAACCTGAGGCATTTCAGCAAATAAAAATAAATATATTATAAAACCTACTACTAATAAAATAATGTTGCCATATACTAAGAAAGGTGAACTGAAAAAACAAGTTATTTCAAAATGCTAGCTGAATCCACAAAGCTGTTGGGGTTTTTGAAGTTTCAATTGAGGTTTTTTTTTTCATCACATTCTTTTCCAGAATGACATTCAATTTCAGAAATAATTCCAGTCTCCTTTTATGGTGAATATATTATTTATCAGCAGATTTGTTTTTTGAACAAATTTTTTTGTTTGCTGAACCCAGGACAAGTACAGTTAGCCTGTTCTTGCTTTCTCATCTGATGTTCAAGACTGAATTAAAGTAATGAAACCAGAAATTCTGCTAGACGTTTGTTGGGTGGCATTTTGGTTGTGGGATTTTTGTTTTGTGTTTTTTTTTTAATGAAGTTTTTTTGTGGTAATTTGTATCTAATTAACAAAAGAGAACAAAAGCAATGACATTTTAATTCTTTTGACCTTGTGAGGCCTTATGCAGGAATCTTTTGTTGCTGACTTTTCTTACAGGAAAGCACACGCAAAGCTTGAGTTGCCATTTTACTTCTCCAGATTAAAAAGCTGTTGTTTGTTCTAAGTATTAACTTTAACAACAATTAATATCACTATTTGTCATGGCAGTAGTATGATTTACTCTTCCTAAGTGCCTAGCACTAATCTATCGGATAGTTTCTTTCTTGCCAGTTTGCGCAAGCAGAGTATCCCAGACACATCTGAAATGTAGAGAGCAGTGAACTTTTTTCAGTAGTCTATATTATTTTATTTAACAGTCATTGGCATAAGAGACTTGGCATAGGGTTCAGGTTCAACTCTATCGCATTTAGCCTTTGGTAAGGTTGCCTGTCACTACAAATTAATCTTTGAGTATTGATTAGATATTGATTTCAGTGAGACTGACTTCAGTCTCATTGATTTTATCGAGATTTGGGCATTTCTGGAAATCCCACTTGACACCTACCTACAAGGTTAAATGACAAATTCCCTTGGAAAACCATGGCTCTTGGTCAATAATATCACATCTTTAAAATGCAGTGTAAGTCCCTGTGTGATTTTAGGCAGTTTTGACAGTTAGGTCCATCTGACCACTTATTTAAGGTGGAATCAAACATATGTTGCCTGTTTCCTTAGACCTTGAACCCATGTAGTAGGACAATATTTGGTCCATCTTCCACCACCAGAAATGATTTGATATAGATCTCGTTCTTGAGTCTATTTTCCAATCTAGACTTATAGTTCAAAAGTCAGACCTGGAAAAGAGAGTTGTTATCACAGCATAAGTACATACAAGTCAGTAGAGATAGACAAACTATGTACATGTATATAGGTCACAGGGAGTGCAAAGTTATAGGGATTATTTTAAACTTCTTCAAACTATTTCACATTTGGTAGGGAATGAAAGCACACATATAACTTGGCTTACTCAGTGTGTAGTGATTTAGTAATTCACAGTAACCTGAGGATATTTCAGGTCTTAAGCTGCAGCAATCAAACTTATATCTGGTTTCCAAATAACTTCAAAAGGTGAGCTTTGGTTTAGAGTTTGACCCAGTGATGATTGATGGATATTTGAATAAGTTCAGAGCAATATGTGAGTTCCAACTTCTAAAATATTCTAAAATATGAGAATATTTGAATCTTGTGTCTGTACCAATCTTTAATTGTTTGCAGGTTTCCTTTCTGAGCTGCATTATTTATCTATTTATTTATATGTTTGTGTCACATAAAGCTAGCAGCCTGAAGAAGGAGGTAAAAGAGCTGTGACAGCTTTCTGTGTTCTTTTATTGGTATGGTAATTAATGCCAGAACAATAAAATTTTCATGTGGTTGATTTTGAATGTTAGGCATGCCTGTGTATTAGCATGAAATGAAGACATTTTTATTGCTTTTCACAGCTCTTGTTGTGTACAAATTGCAGCACAATATTGACAGATCAGCTAGCAGTAGATCTAGATTGCACATCAGTTCAATAGGAAGGATGAGAAAACACCAGTACTCCTGCTGGATTGGATTCCATCCTTTTTAAATATCTGTATTTGATCAAATAGTATGGAAGATTGCGCATCATAGAATCATAGAATAGTTAGGGATGGAAAGGACCTTAAGATCATCTAGTTCCAACCCCCCTGCCATGGGCAGGGACACCTCACACGAAACCATGCCACTCAAGGCTCTGTCATATATACACGGCTTATTCCTGAGGTATGTAAAAAAGAAATTTCTGTTAATCTTTTCGCTCTTGAGAAGGGAATTCCAAGGGTCCAATATATACATTTTCTTCCCCGCAGGAAAGGAAAAGAGAGAGGGAACAAGAGTGAGCCTACAAGTTGGTTAAAATGTTTAAAAAAAATAAAAGGGTTGGGGGAATGGGGAAAGAGTTTACTTTTCCATGTTTCCTGAGTAAATGTGTGATCACAGTCATTCCGCCTGTGTCCTGATGGCTTCTTATGGCCACAGCAGTAGACTGCTTGTAAAACCAACCAAATAAAAAACTTCATATAAAGAAATTAGCACATCTATTTATTTTTTTCCCTCTTCTTTTGCTGCCACTCAAGCCAACTTTCCTTTCCACTTGCCTGGAAGCAGCTGTGCTTCCACTTTTTAATTGGAGAAGCAGTGCTGCTTCATATGAGTAGCATTGGCTTTTGGCAGCTTGAGATGTGTTAAATTCAATCAAAATACCCATGAGCAGCAGAGAAATCAGACATTTTTTGCTTCCCACTCATTACTTGTGAAACCTGAATCTTTTCCCAGGTAGCAAGCCCTTCAGTTTTTAATTTACTTTTTAACATTTTTTGCATTTAACCAAGTTAAGTTGAAGAAACGTAACATTTTATACATTATATGAATTTGTGTCAATGAATGAGATTATTTTGAGAAAACTGCTTATTTCCCACCTATCATTTCCCAGGCTGGTATGTCATTGTTATGAAATGTCATGTCTCTTTGCAGACTGCCTGAAACTGATTGACATAACTGGAGAGGATGCCTTGGAACTATTTCATGGGAGTTGAGGGCATTTGGAAAAAAACTCACTTGTCTAAAAAATCACAGTTTGAAAGGGGGGAGGGAATTAAATGTCTAGGCATAAAAAATATCATGTTTTTGAGGCATGTAAGGTTTTTTAAAAAACTGTTTCATTTCCAATTCAAGATGATATTTCAAATTAGGGGTGGAAGCAGAATGCCCTTATTTCTCATTTTGACACTGTTTTCATGAATAAAATAGTGTATAAATCTAGCCATTGTCTTAATCAGAAAATATTTAAACTGCCTGGAGAAAACAGGTTGCATGATTTTGTCAAGGCCTTCTGCATACTTTATGGGCAACATCTCTACGCATCAATCCAAATATTCTACTCTGCACCCATTTAAGTTAACAAATTTTATCTCTCTAAATAATGTTGAATAATGGAGAAGGGACTGGCAGAAAGAAGCGAAATCTGTATCATGGATTTGGATGTTAAAAAAAGTTGCAAAAGCAAAGTTAAATCATAAAACCTGTCTTGTTCATCCGATGTCAGAGGAACATAAGAGTGGAATGGATTGTGGAAGGGATGTAGTTGAAAGAGACATGGCTTATTAATTAATTTTTTAAGTGTTGTCAGCTGCAGCACCCAACACTCAGATAGCTCTTCTGTAATCTATATCATATCTGAACCATCCTCCCTATGGAATACATTGACATCCAGACTGGCTTAATTCTCAGAAAAATAATCAGTAACAGTAGTGGGGACAGCTGGAGGCACACGAGTGGAAGAGGATGTTTCCATACCACCCAGTGTAATTAGAATGCCTGGTAATGCAGACAATTGGGCAAGGAAGATACAGCCAGACACCCTGGCACGAAGAGAAGGGGAAGTCGAAATACAGACTGTGGTCAGCAGTGGTCCTGGCATCACACAGGGCATCCCCAAGCCTTCAGTATCTTTGAAGCTACCTGTCTTTGGGAGAGGATGTGGAGTGATGAAGCTTGCAGACCCAGTCTACTAGAATATTACCTAGCAAAATCACCATTGCTTTTTTCTCCAGACTAGGACATCCATCCATGCATCAGAAAAGTACTCTTAGTGTGGTTCAGAATCTCTACATAAATACACACTTAAATAATTTATCGAAATATATATTATGTAGCTGTTATACAGGAACAATTTGGTTTGTCATTGAATATGTATAAGGCAAACATTTTCCTTTAAATGATTGCCTGTGGATCTGCTTGGGTTTGTTATACCAATCTGTATTTAGGACATGCTGTCCTGGAGAAAAACAAAAAATCCAAGCTACAAAAAACTAACAGACAAACAAAAAGCTTTTATGAAAATGTATAGGAACTGAAAAGTCATTTCCTGGTACAATACAAATTTGTATATGTTTTAGGTTTTTAATTTGCAATGCTAATATTAATTAGATGAACAGAACGATCCCCATACAATTTTCATGTGTATATATTTAAAGCATCTCAAAAAAGAATGCAAGGATAAGAGGGAGAAAGCAGAAGGGAAGAGATGCAGGTCTTTATGACTCAATATTTAAATTATTTTCTATAATAGCTGCAAAATCTCATGGGACTCTGTGTGTCTGCCAGGGGTGTAAAGGAGGTGAGAACTTGATCCAGACACTTTTCAAACTGATGAAGGGATCTTTTGGGATTGTATACATCAGTGTCTCTGTTCTAGAGGACAATGATTGATTTGGATTTCTTTCTTAGACTAACAGATCCTGGTTCCCTCTAGAATCAATGGAATTAGTAAGACTGCTATCATAAGTATTTAACTAAATGTTGCATCTACCTCTCTTTGGGTGTTTAAGGGGTCATAAGCTAACTGGTCTGGCAAACCTTGAATTAATTGCTCTGACTCATTCAATGTTTTCTTGAATTTCAACTTAAGTACCCACTATTCATTCATCTTAGATGTCACAGATGTCACAGGAGGTAATCTCTCATGTATGTTTAGTCCCTTAAGCATATTCTTTAAAGGGAAGAACATTCACCTACACGACAAGACAGCTGGAGTGAGGTGCTTGGACATATTTGTACTTGGTGTAGTTGTGTCTTCAGTGCAATCTGTAAAACTCACTTTTGCTTCAGTGGGAATAGAGGAAAAGAGGCTGCCAAGGGAAGTGGATTGAGGCTGATGGTGAACTGATCAGGCTGATGAGAACTTTTGCACTGCTTTTCCAACCAAAGATGGAAATTGCTGGAGAGATGGGTGGGAGAGCAACTTTCTAAGCTAAGGCAAGCACACTCAAGCTCTACAGATCTGCCAAAATGAAGAAGTGGCCTCACAAGAAATTAACATTACAGGAATTTCTGAGGCACAGCATTTAAAAATTTTGGCAACTGCGTCTCTGCTCAGAAATTCACAGGCAGTCAGTGTATGTTACTGAGCTCCCCAGTACCTGAAGTCCTGATGAAGCACGAAACGATGGATTACAACATCCGCTGATCATCATACCCGATCTGTTCAGGTATCTGGATGGTCCATAACTGACCTCACACAGAGGACTTGGCTACTGCTGGTGCTGCAGAGATGAAATAGGTCCTGACAAAAATACGGGATCATGAAACAGAGAACAAGATGAAACTTCTAGCAAATAGGAGAGGCCTCTAGAAATATCAGTCCACCACTTGCCTGCAGAACAAGAAAATAAGTAGGTGTGATAGATTTGATGGCTGTTCTGCAACTGGCACCTCCAACATTTTCCACCAGGTGAAAAACCTGACTGTGAGACATTTCTCAGGTGCCCAATAAAACCTTTAAGAATCTTGTTTTGGAAGAATCTAAGCAGAAGTGAACTTGATTTTTTCCAGATGCTTGTTCAGCTCTTTTTCCTGTTCTTTTGATATATCCATATGCAATTTGCTTTCTCACTTTAATCTCAGAGGTTAATTTCTTACTCAGAAACAGTCCAAGAGAGAAAAAGTTCTCTTAGGGTGATGATGACCATGAAGTAGACTTAATTCAAGACTGTTGTTTCCTCAGAGTGGTGTTATTAATATGTATTCTTATAGTGCGCACGAGGTGTCAGTGAAATGCCTTAAATACTGTACTGTACACCAGAGGCACGAGTTCACAAGTTATTCCAGATCTGTGCTGAGGGTTGCTCCCAGTCAATGGAACTGTTAGCAATATTGGACTGCACTGTTCAGGCTGAGGAACCACAGACCATGAGATGTTAACACTCACCCATCATTCTCTTCTATGCTTAGTTAGAGACATTAGCATGCCTTAACTGCACTGGTGGGCAAACAGCACTCATACCAGCCATCTACTGTGTCACACTTTGTCACTTCTGTAGCTATTTGACTTTCAAATAAATAATCTCTGTAGCTCTATCTGGGAAGAAAAACAAAGTAAAAAGAGAACTTGGACATGCCTAAGAGAAATCACGGAGTAAAATTGTAATATTTGAGAAAGAAAGGACAGAGAGAGCTGTCTTTGGAGTACTTTCTATGCTGTATGTTTGTGCTGAGAGTCATTGATATTTGAACAACAACTGAACTGTGTGTGTTCACAAAGAATCTGGAAGTGAGCTGCATGCTCTGGAGTGTTCACTCTTATGCCCAATTACTGGAAATAGTGAATTCAGCATGGGATGGATCATTGTCTTGTACAGCATGAATGAGATTCCTAATTGATTTTGCTTGGTGTGAGGTCATATGCCAAAGACATGTAAAGTAGCCAGGTAAGGATCTGACCATACCCTTGCTAACTAGGACTGCACATGGGTGTGTTATTTCATGTGACTGTGAAGACAGAAATTACACTTCAGCTCTGCATGTAGTCTAGATATTCTAGGAATGATGCCATAGGCAAAAAAAGGGAAGCCCAAAGGGAAGAAAGAAATTATTTCTAAAATTCCATAATTCTTTTCATCTTCTATCCTAAAGTGAACTGTTACCTCCCAGCAAAAGATATAAAACTCCTTTTTTCCTCTTTATATGAATTCATCCATAGAAGAGAGAACAGAATTAATTCCCTCAGAGTTTATTCTAAATAGATAATGACTGGAGAAAAAAAGCCTTAATTTTTTCTTTGCAAGAAGTTCTTCACTATGAATCTATACACTAAGGAGTAATATGCATCTCTTTATTGACATCTGGTAAATATAATATCCATAATCATAAACAAGGGTGTCAGTAACTGCTGGTGGAATATCTTCAGGAAGAAATAAGGAGCTAAGGTCAGCAAATATGTGTTTGACACAAGACAAGGAGTCAAGGTAAGACTTAGAAACTAGAAGGTCTCCAGAAACAATTCTTCAGTTAGTGTTATTATTCTGAAGCAAATAGAGATGCTTGGTCTGTATGGCTGGCTGCCAAAATGTGCCTCAGGAGCACAACTTTGTCTAATGGGGTAGTTGAAGTTTTGAGGTAGCCTAAAAGAGTAGCAGATAAAATTTCATTTAAATATACTTAAAAAAAAAAGAGAAGAAAAAAGAAAGAAAAGAAAATAAAAAAAGAAAAGAAAAGAGAAAAGAAAAGAGAAAAGAAAAGAAAAGAAAAGAAAAGAAAAGAAAAGAAAAGAAAAGAAAAGAAAAGAAAAGAAAAGAAAAGAAAAGAAAAGAAAAGAAAAGAAAAGAAAAGAAAAGAAAAGAAAAGAAAAGAAAAAAGAAAAGAAAAGAAAAAAGGAAAGAGGAAAGCGTAATAGGGTTATACCGGAATGCCAGAATGCTGTGGTATAATCATATTGAGTGTTAAAAGCACTGTAGACCTAGTTCCTGGCTGGAAACTGATGGTAGAACTGCCCACCTAGGACCACACAACTTAGCTTACCTGCTCTGCTGGCAAGAAATGCTGGAAGCATGGGTTAAGACATAGCTATGATGTGGCCTTTGGAGCAGGTGGGGGCACAGCTTAACAGTGCCCATACCATGATAAAGCCCAGGACTTTCCTAGAGAGAAAATTTAAGACAAATTTGTATCCAAGTAGACCTACCTGGATGCTGAAAATCTGTCTTAACATATTAGCCTCTCTATAGGAGCCAGCAGCAATGCATATTTTTGTTTAACATTTTCCCTGGCTTCCTGAGTGTCCTAAACAAGCTGTAATCTAGACTCAACAGAAGTTCTTTGGAAAGCCCCCACAAAAGTCTGACGCAAAGCACTTTAAATGAAATACAGACTTATGTTCTGTCCACTCCCAAACTAATGGGAAATAACTACACCATTTCCTCTTGAGGTGTTTTTCCATGTCAGGATTTTCTAAGTTGCTCATTGCCACCATGCCTGATCTTAATCCACAGCTGCTCGCTGAGAAATGGAGGCATAAGTAAGTGGCTTCCTCAAGGTTGCACAAGAAGTTCAAAGTAACATTTTGAATCAAGCTCAAGTCTTGGGACTCTTATGTGTATTACCCGTCAGGTTTTCTTCCCTCCCCTTACCTCTGGGAATGGAAACAGACCACAAACACCATACTTCTTAGAGCAAATTACCTGCTTTGTTATTCTGCCTTTCAACCTTTGCCATAAATTCCACTTCATTAACGCTGGCTGAAACACCTCAGTGAGCTGCACTACTTGGGCTATAAAATGTGTCTGGCTAGTAGGCAGGAGAATGTCTTTAGCCACGACCACACAAAAGAGCAGGATTAGGAGGCTCTGGCTGTTCTGACATGAATCGTCAGTGGAGAGTAGTGAACAGAGATTTCTATTTTTGTTTTTTTTAGCTGACCACCACTCTATTGAAGTGGTGATGTCTCACCACACACTGTGGAAAAGGGCTTTGCACTGTCTGCTAGTAGATGATGATTTCAAATGGATAGCCTGTGCAATGCTGCAGGTGAAATCCCATCTGGATTAAGTCTTTCCTCTCTGAGGCACGCCTCAGAATGACAAGGTAGCCAGCAGCTCAGCCCATCTGCAGATCATTACTGGTATGTGTGACAAAGGAAACACCTGAGCAGGGAAGCAGAGCTGTGCACGGAGTTCACAGGTGTTGTTGTCTAGGGAACAGGGTGAGTTCTGGAGGGCAGCTGGAAAGCCTCAGACCACCAACGTTTTAGCGAGGTTTGACTGTGCACCTTCTGTGCAGTGCGCTGATAACCTAAGGGTCAGGTGCAGGAACAGGGAGAGATGCTGAACCTTCAGGAAAAATGCAAGAAAACAGATTAATCCTTCTCCCATTTTGAAAGGGTATGTGATAGTTGGATTCTGAAGTATTTGCGTTGAAGTTGAAAATACTCCTCTGGAGAATGAAGTTTGTCCTGGTTTGGTATCTCAAAAGCAGTAAGGTGCTACAACAGAGTTCAAGAGATTCTTGCTTTATTCTGTTGGTAGGCCAATCCACAGAACTGGAGACAGAAATGATCTACTGGATTTCCATCAACTTCAGAGTCTGTAGCAGGCCAAAATAATGAGCAGACCTGGATAATTAACAGGGTTTTTTTTAAAGAATACTTGTAGCTTTCCTTAAGAATATGTTGAAATGCTGGGAAATGAACATTCATCAACTCCAAACAGCTGTTATTTACAAAAATAGATAAACACCTTCCTTCATAGGGAGGTTGTATTTGCAGCTTTATTTATCAAGCCACTTATGAGAAAAAAGGTGGTTTGTGCCTGACAGCACACAGAGAGCTGAAAGGACAAGTGTGAGAGCAGAGATTTTACTTGCCTGGATTTTTCAGGGTAGAGACAATCTAAAATCCAATGCCACAAAACCACTGCCCTTCCAAAACACTGTGGCTTTGTGGAGGTCTCTGGTTTTGTTTCGTTCATCTTCCTACACAGAAATAACAATATATCTGTGTTTTTTGTTCCTCTCCAAGTGAAGCATGGGAAATGAGGTAAGTAAAGGCATTACCAAGGGCAATAGACAGTGGAAGATTGACCTAGGTATGTGTTTAGCTAAAATTAAGGAAAGAGAATGTGAGAAAGATAAACAAGCAATCAGTAAGACAGCTACTGAATTTTGCCACCAGTAACATCTCTTGAAAGCTACCAGCAGCATTCAAATCTCTTTGATCTGAGAAAAGACAAGGCAGAGTGCACAGATTCTTTATGCTACTAAGCGGTTTTCCCTCAGAGACAACTATGTTCATAAGAATATTTGAATGTGAAAAGCACTGGTGAATTGGGTGAATCTTTATACTGAATACCTGGGGCACAAAAGCTTAAATTGCACTTGATTGTTGCTGAACTACTGCTCTTTCACTCATCAGAGCCAGATAAGGGACAGTGAGAGAAAACTGAAGAAGAAAATAAGATGGGGTGGAATACGTACCATGAGGAAAATGAAAACAAACTGTGAAAAGAAACTCAAGGAGGAAAGAACTGGGTCCTAACGCAGAAATAAATAACACAAGGAGAATATGGTCTTCAAAACTATATGAAGCAGGCTGTTATTTCAAAATATTCTACTGCTCCTAGAAGCATAGACTTCAGCATTATCTTTAAAAGAAAAGAAAAAGAAAAAAAAAATAGAAATCTATGATAAATCATTGTCACTTGAAGTAAGAAAGGAAACTCACAGAATTAAAAGTCAGTGAGATTCACTTCCTTTGCAGAGAAAATGCAAACATCTGAGAGACTCCTGTGAGCATCTACAATATACCAGAGCAATAAATAACAAGTGGAAGCAAACAAAACATGCCAGATAACGCATCACAGAAGTAAATTAAGCAAAAAAAGTAGGTGTCATACGTCTTGAATTTAGTAATGTTTTTGACACTGTCTCACATGATATTCAACAAAAATAAGTGAAGGATACACTGACAGAATATAACTGCTTGGGAAACTTTACAGAAAAAGTAGTTACCACCAGTTCGCTGTCTGACCAGAAAGATAGATTCTTCAAACTCTATCTTGGGCCCAATGCTATTATTTAGTTTAATTAAGATCCTAGATGGTAGAATATTAAACTTTCAGATAATAATACTGACCATATAGTATTTCTAACCAGAGTTATCAAAGTAGTTGGCAGTGTTCAAGGCCAGGTTGGACAGAGCCTTGGGTGACATGGCTTAGTGTGTGGTGTCCTTGCCCATAGCAGGAGGGGTGGAACTAGATGATCTTAAGGTCCTTTCCAACCCTGACTATTTTATGATTCTATGACACCAAGCCAGGAAGGATTGCAAAGACTTTGGAGGATGACATTATAGTGGCAAACTGGGAAAAGGACTGAAAGTGAAGAAGGTGCAACTCAGTGTAGAGCTCAAGGTGGTATGCTTGGGTCTCAGACATGTTCTGCAAGATGGCAGTGTGAATGGCAAAGCAGCCATTCTTCATGAAGGATCTGGCTGCCAGAGAGAACATGAAATGAACATGAGTCAGGGAGGTCAGACTGTTGCCAAAAAAGGCAAACATCTTACTGGATTGTATAAACAATGCTGGCATATCTAAGAAACCTGAAATAGTCCTTCTGCTTTCTCACCACAGCTGGAGCACTGGGTCCAGTGTGGGGCACTGCATTTCAAGAAAGATGTGAATCAGCTGGAAAGAGTCCAAGGAGAGGAGCAAGAGCAATCAAGGGTCTGGAAAACATGACCTGTGAGGAGAGACTGAAGGCACTGAGGTTGTTTAGTCTACAGAGAGGCAATCTGGAGGGATGTATGATAACTATTCAAATGTTTAAAAGGTAGCTGCAAAGAGGAAAGTAATAAATCGTTGTGAATATCCAAAAGAAGTAGCAGGCTTAACTTTGAGGAAAAGAGATTAAGGGTAGAAACAATGAAATGTTTTCTGTGATTGTAACAGAATTGATTGGCTAAGAAGCCTATACTAACTCCACTGTATGAGGGTTGATAAACAGGTTGGACAATCTGTCAAGAATAATTTAGGAACAGCTGATCCTGACTTGGTAGAAAGGATGGCCTAAATGATCCCTTGAGATGCCTTCCAGGCTTATTTCTACAACAGTATAATCAATGTGTAGAAGAAAGCTATGGATTGAAATTAATTAGGGCAGGTGATGCAGAAAGGGACCTAGGAACTGAAATATTCATTCATAGAGGTTACGAAATTTTAAGTTACATGTTCATGACCTTCCCTTCCTTAAAATCAGATGTTCTCGTAAGAGCAGGGTCAGATCTCAGACCTTATTAACACTTCAAGCACAGTAGAATTTGGGGATGTAACACCCATGTTGGACTCTACCAGCTAACTTCAGAGATCTCAGGTCCTCCAAATGGGATACTGATGCATTTTTTTGTTGTTTGTTTGTTGGGGGGGGGGGGGGGGGGGGGGGGCTCTGCTTTGGCAGTGAGAAACTTGTTCTTAATCAAATATGCTTTTGGAAAGGTCAGATCTGATAGGAGTGAGGTTACTTACCAGTATATATATATGTATCTCCATAATTTGATTCCAAATCTGGGCTTGTTTAAAATTATGAGTCTAAACATACTTACAACACTTTTCCCTTCATTTTATCCAATCCTTTATTTTGTAAAAGGGCAATAACGTATACATGAGTGTTTCATCTTCTCAACTAAGATAATTTGTAGTAGTCACTTTATCAAAAAGTCCTCCTGATACGTGACCATCATTTTGTATTTTTACCTGTCCTTCTGATTCTTTTCTTGTCTTGAAATCTCTAAATAAAATTCACAGTGCGTATGCTAGAGCTCTAATCAATTAGTAAGTTCACACCATTAGTGTGTTCTAACCAATGAAAACAGGACTTTGTGGAAATTGTGCCAGCTTTTGCAGAATTTGTATCGGTCTACTATTTGACTTACAGTTGTTTGATCTTTAGAAGAAGCCCTGTTTCAATGAAATTTATAGAAATTTAATGTATGCAAGACCTGCAAATTCAGAGCCCTGCAAATGACTGTGTGCTATAGATCTCAGTGTATGGGTCATGTTGGGTGCTTGTGAAATATATCTATCAGCAACAGACAGTTACCTTAAAAGAGATCTGCATCCAGGTAGATAGTTTATAGGCTGTCAGGCCACACTGCTGGTTTAGATTTGAGGAATTACTTTGGAAGAACAAGGCGGGTTCTATTTTTGACATTTCAGCAATGAGACCACTTGTACATTATGACCCAATTTGATTTACTGTAAGAAAATAAGAGTGCTGTAATTTGTAAAAGACATTTATTACATGAGTCAAAAAAAGGAAAAAAAGGGAGGGAAGGGGGAGAGAAAGCAGCTTAACGTCTCTGTCCATCCCCATCTGGTTTTATTTTAATCTCACTCTAGTCACATATGAAATTTTGCTTAGCTGTCTTCATTTTCTTAGTCAATCTTGATTAATGGCCTTCAAAGTAAAAATAATTGGCCTGCATCAGGCTTGTTTTATAACTCTTGTTCACAAAGAATGTGAAAGGCTGGAAAATGAGCCTAAACAGAAGGAATGCATTACGTTAGCCTTTGAGAAAGAGCAGTCCTCCAGTTGTGTTTCACTGTGTATTTTTATAACAGGCGCCTCCTTGACTGTCCATGATATTGCAGATATGCAGTGCCAAAAGCTTTTGTATACTTCATCAGGCTGACCATGTCACCTCGCAATCTCCAGCAGCCGCATGTGCACAGGCAGAAGGAGGGAGGCATATCCAACCCCACAAAGCAGAGCACCTCAACATGGGCTGTGCACCGTGAGGCAGGCACTCTAAGAAGATGAAGGGATGCTTTCATGCAAGTGCCCTCTAGTTGCTCTGGTCCTGATCTTAAACTTCAAGAGAGTTGCCATGCGATATAAGGACTGTGGATCTCCCTCAAGCACAGAAAAGTAGTCATCTGTTGATTTTAGCTGGGGTAAATATGGTCCTGTGGCTTTATAGTTACCTTTTTTTCCCTTCAGTGAATGCAGTCCTGGTAGAACAATCCACCAAACTGATTATAAAATTTACATATTTAAAAATCTTTCATGTTATAAAAGATTGCAGCAATTCAATGAGCTCAATTTATTTTTAGATAAACAGAGTATGTGCTCATTTTTAAGGAAAAAACGTGCAAATTTTCTTTGGCATATCAGGTAAGGGCCTGATATGGAAAGTTAGTTTCTCTTGGGACAAGCATTGTTTTGAGCTTGCTTTATTGCTGTCAGAAAGTTAGGGAGATTCAGTCTAGTACCTCCTTTATGTAATGTATGAAACAGATTATTGTGCTTGCATGATTATGGCAAGATTCATTATTATGTCCCACTTACCAAAAAAGAAGTCAGCTTTCTGTTGCACGTCTTAGGCATGAAAACTACTACTTAGATGTTAACCAAAGAGAAAAAAAGTTTCTAATTTTAATTATTTGTGGTAATGTGGGAATATTTGAGTATCTCATGATAGTCCTGTGAAGTTATTATGACATTATACTTATTTCCTTGTATAGTTTTGAGATAGGAACAGTTTATGCTTTTCCTGATGCTTCTCATGTAACAGCCTCAACATATGAACTGAACTTCCATTAAGCTTCCTAAGATTTCTCTGGAGTATGCATGTGATATACTTAACGATACTTTTGCCAGACATGGCTGGATCCAAACTTGGTCTGGAGAGAAACACTTTTCCCAGAGTAGCTGAGACCAGGTGCTGAGTCCTGTATCTTCTCTTCTCCCAGCAAAGCAAGCAGGGGTTGCACAGATGGTATTTTCATGTCAGTGTAGATCAAGCTGAGCATTAACTTCATGGCATGGACCAAAATCTGTCTGCAGGGCTGCCTGTATTTGGTGGGAGAGGAATGCATGTTTTGTTCTTTTCAGAAACTGGCATGCAAAATGCAGATATCAAGAGATCCTGTTCCCCACACTCCAGCATTTTCTATGCTGTTCTTTTAAACAGTTCATGATGTATTGTAACCCAGACAACTGACCTTCAACAAAGCCCAGCCCCACCATAACACTCCTTTTAGATGCCTCAACAGCTTTTGGAAAGTTGGTTTTACAGCAGCTCCTGTAAGAACCAGGGCAGGTAGCCAAGGTACATGAAGAGCAGAAAGCAGCTTGCTGTGATCTCCCTCCTACTGCAATGTGTCTGATTCTTCAGCTGCAAAGTCTTCTCAGTCCCTAAAATCTTTTCTTCAGGAGACTTCTGGACCTTCTCAAGAACTGAACAGAGGAGAGACACCTTTGCTAGACGTATGCTTGAGAAAATGTCACCAGCTGGAAAAACAATAGTAGAAACTCCTTAACATTTAAAACTAAAAATTATGGCAGTGCCCTCTTTTTCCATGGACATGTTTTTCAAGGATTAATCATTCCCACCATTAAACCCTTTGGTTCAGCTTTTCTTGGGCCACACGATGTCATTGCTCCTACTACCTGTTCTTTTCATTATTCACTCCAGCCACTTGTTTTGCCATAAATTTAATTAAAAGTAAGTTTTTGAGGGTAAACTTTCCATAAATTTCCTTTCAAAATTGCTGTTGTTCTTTAAATAAAAGGAATTTTTTCATCTTATCTGGAAAGATATTACATCTCTTCTTTTTTTAGAACTAGTTTTTTTTGCTTTGGGGAAATAAGCAGTTTTAGAGTTTGTTTGCTTCCATTTGACTTGAAATGAAATTTTTCTTTTGGATTACTTGTTCTGATTTGATCAGCAGCTCTCCCAGTCAATTACTTGCATAGTTCAATCTGTTACTGCCTATGTGAAGCTGTCTGAGTTTTCTGTTACACTGCTCCTATATGACAGTGGAAAATTACTGATAACATCATCACATTATCTTATGAATCAGTGGCGTATTTTGTCTTCTACTGTGTGTAGAAAGTGTAGTAGAATTAGGAAAGATACCCTAGACAAGGGTAGCAGATGGCCACAGATAATGTGTAGCTTTTTTATGCAAAGAGACTAAACAGCCTTTGACTTTTCAGTTTAAAAGAAATAGCATTTTGAGGATATGACAGAGGTACATGAAGTCATGGATGCTTCAGAGAATGTAAATAGGGAGTTCACTATTTCTCACAACAGAAGAATGAGGAGAATCCAGTGGTGCTACCAAGCAGCAGATTTAAAAGAAAGGGAAGTATTTCTTCTGTACGAGCCATTTTGTATCACACTGTGTTGCAGAGACCAAAGTTTGAAGTGGATTAGTAAGAAATTACACTTTCTTATGGTTTGATCAGATTGAAACAAATGTCAGAGGGAGGTGGGCAGTTCTTCCCCGCTGCTGTTGCTGTTTCCCTGCAACTGGTTCTGCTTCGTGGGCAGGACCTGGCTGGGGGCTGTCAGTCCAGTGGACTGTGTGGGACATGTGCTGGTCCTGCCTTGCTGGGAACACTGCTGCCTTCAGACACTGTGCAGCCTAGCATCAGCATCCTGCTTTTCAGATGTCAGAGAGGCAAACCAGTGACTCAGCGACCCATGTGTGGTTCCATGCTGTGCACAAGAGCTTTACACATGTGAGGTAGCACAGCTGTGTTGTAAGTTTTGAAGAAACAAGGGGATAGAAGTACCAGGGGAAAGTAACACATAGTTTGCTATGTTTGCACAATGTTTACTTGAAGATGAAAAATAAATACCTAATTATTGGAATGGGAAATGAGGAATAGCCATACACAGTCTCTGTGAGAGTGCTCAGAGGCTATCCAACTTCTTTATTCTTTGAATAAGAGCTTCTCAGAACAGGCTATCTGAAGGGAGCTGGTGCGCAATGAGGAATGCTGAAACTCATCTACATATTTTCGTATAATCTTTTCATAATTCCAGTGTGGTACATGAACCTGTGATAGAAGTGGGCAGCAGAACAGTTGAAAATGGGGCCATTGTATATTTTATAGTTTATAAATTAATTTTGTTTCTTTTTTCTTTCTCCCCCCCCCCATTCTAATTGGCATATCTTCTTTTCTGGAAATTGATTTTTCAGTTCAAAGCAGCATTCAAAGGAAAACGAAAAAAGAAACTGAGGACATTTTGAACCCATTTACATACTTCTAAAGAATTAATCCACTTTTTCAGAGAAAATGAGAGAGAAGTATTTACATTTCCTTACCTCAAAAGAAGCTATGAAAAAAATAACACTTTCATCCAATTTTACTTATGATGCATTTCAGTTTTTGCTGAAGGAAGTCAGCACTTATTTTACTTCTGTCTTATAGGACAGAGGTAAAAATATCTAGAATTTGCAGGTAATTGCATGAGGTATGTAGGTATATACTTAGAATACTTACAACTGCTTGATGTAGGAGTTGACCTTGCCTTGCTCTTTTTCCACAAGAACTTCTTGAATTATTAAAATCTGAGGATTTTGGTTTTGCAGTGCTGACATACTTACCTACATGTGAGCAATGGACTCTATATAAACACTGTAACATTGCCAAATAACCTGTGATATGCAGTCATTTCTAGTTAATTGAAGGTTCAGAGATGAAGTCTTCTTCGTGCTAGCAGCAGATCATTCACCTCTTAGAATTTAAAAAGTTATTATTGCAGCTTATGGTGTTGGTATAAAATGTCATGATGCTCTCCTTGGATATGAGAGTGGATATTAATCTGAAACTGCTTCTTTTGGTTGCTCAGGTTGAACTCTACCATGTGAAAATACATTTATTTGTTTGTCTAAAAAGATTTAGGATTCCACATCACCTTTATCCATTGTAAATATTTTGTTGCATACAGTATACTAATTATTGCTGAACTGAAGTATTTTTCTAGCCCCAGTGGCATAATGGAAATTATACTTCAAAATGCATAATATTCTTGGAGAGAGAATATAGACTTAGTAAAGAACATCATCATTTTGCTATAATGGTAACGTACCTATTTACATAATGATAATGTACATATTTACTGCCAAGAATGTTTGTTCTGCATTAGTGTTAGTAGTGTAGCAGGGAGAATTGTGAAATGGAACTTTGATTTGTGTCTGGTGGCTGTTGTCTTGCAGGGGCACAAAGAAGGGAGAGCAGGAGATGGGGTGTTTCTGGGAAAAAATAAAAAAGGAAAAAGGAGTAAGGTTATGTGTTAAGCTTGCATTGTGTACGAGATCAGATCTGCACATGCCCATTTGCTTTCCTTTCTTCTTTTTTTTCTGAGGGACCTTGTCTGTTAAGTAAGTGAAAATCCTTTGTGAAATTCCTGGCAGCAGGCATCAAAAAGATGCTAAAAGTCTATGTAAGCTGCGTGCTCTCTCTTTGAACACATTCTCAAGTAATGCCACCCTTGGAATCATTTAATCGAGAGATGAAAAAGAAAAAAAAAATCTACATTTTTGGTTTCATTTCAAAACCTGTAAATCTCTGTATACATCTAAAGAAGTGGGAAATCTTACTTTTGGAGGAGACAAGAAAAAAAGTTAGGAGACACTGTCTGGTGAGCTGTCATATGTTTTCTGAACTTTTTGTAAGAGGAAGAATTCTCTAAAGAGCCCTTTTCTTCACTCCTCTAACAAAGGCATGTCCCAGTTTATTAAAAAATCATACACAACAATGCTGCCTGCCAGGTTTTATAGCCCTAATGAAAATTTGGTCCAGAGCACAAAAAAATAGCTGGAAAAATGCCTGAAATTTCCCTGTCGCAGATGTTTCAACAGAAGGTGCTTGCATGCCATTCGTTAATGTAACGCCATACGGGACTCGGTATGACCACTGCAATAACCAGTAAGTAACACACGCAGTGTGCGCATCACTGCGCCAAATTTTCCGTCTGTTGTGTGGGGCTTGTATCCTGTGGATTGAGACGTACCTTGATAAAACTGTATTGTCATTGAATGATAATATTTGTGGATCACTCTGCTAGAAAACAACCTATCAAGAATGTGGGAGGTCTGTGTAAAGAGTCGGTGCAGCTCATTGGCATTGCAGTCAGTTAGAAAAGATGGGAATGTTAGTATTTATGCCCCTTTTTTTAGCCTATCTTTCGGATGCCAATTTACAGGAGCAGCACTCCAGATATTAAAGCACTTTCTCTCTGAGAGAGGCTGTTGAATTTTAATCTCAGGCATTATGTAATTAAAAGGGGCGTGTGAAATACCGTAATTATCAATACAGTGGAAAAAATTACACAGACATAACATTCTCCTGGGATAATTATATTTTATTTTGCAAGTTTAAGAGAGGAATGGACTGAAAGAAAAAAGGAAAAAAAAAACAAAAACGAAAACTTGAAGTACACTGTACTCCATCAGCTCCAGTTCTGTATCCTGAAAGGCAGAGAAGCACCTAAGTAACCGACTACAAATATTTCCCTGTGCACACAGACAAATATTGTCTTCTGCTCTTGGGATGGAAGGGGTGGAGTATTCTGCTTTGATTTGTGTATGTCTGAAAGAGGTGGTATGGCCTAGTAGAGCTGGGAGTTGTGTGTACAAATCACCCATACTGTACGTAAGAGCTTCTCAAGGACCAAACAGTCACCCTTACAAACATTTCTGCAAGGGTTAAATCTGCTAACGACAAGGCGGGTAGAGAGGTTTTTGTGATTTTTTTATATTCTTCCTCTCTGTTCAACAATAGGATTTCCTGGACAGTTGCTGTCTCTTTTGTACAGCAATGACCAAAACAAGAAAAAAGTGCTGAGTCTGATTTGCCTAAAATTTGAGTTTCAGTTCAAGGTTGAGTAAGGACTGAGATTCAATAGAAATAAGGCTTTTCCTACCAGCTAAGAGAATAATAAAGGTACCATCAGGTTTTGTTAAGCATGTTAGCAGATTTTATTCTTATCTGCAATGAATCTGGAAAATCTCTATGGGTTTGACACAGAAGCAAAATCACTGAAACAAATTCAGTACCTGGCTTGTGAAGCTACATTCAGACAACTTGAGTTTATACTTCATATGAAAGACAAGGCTTTGTCTGTAGTAGTCTTTGTAAACTTATATCCTCCCCCATTAAATCCAGATATTCTATTCATGGTCTTTCACTTCCTTTAAGTGTCACTTCTTTTCTAAGATAGAACTAAATATAGATGTTTCTAAGAATATGTAAACCATCATGAGTGGGAGTAACAGTGGTATCTCCAGACAAATGGAGATCACTACATCACAGTAAAGATTATACATTTTGTATGCTAAGCACTATTGACAGGACAGTGCTACTGGGTTTGGGGTTTTTTTGCTATTTTACTTTGTAAGTGCTTTCATGTACAACTTTTCATTCATAATTCGAATCTTAGATCTTCAGATTAGGTCTCTGCCAGTGGGTTTTCATGACACTGTGGATTCGGGAGAATGCTCAGGACATTCCTATTCAGGAAAGCAATCTATCTTTAATGATCCCATAGCCAAGTTCACAGTTGGGCTTGCTGCTGCTGCCAGGGAAGGAAGAGTTGGGGTGCATCCGGTTTTGGCTCCTTGTGGAGTCATCAGCTGCCCCTGCTGTGATGTCGGCAGCAGAAAGTATCAGGCAGCCCAGCTCTTTGATGCTGGTCTCCATCCCAGTTCAACTCATTTGAACCATTCTTCCTGTGGCAGGAATGCCCTGACCCTCCTCAGATTTGTACCATGCCAATGTTGAAAGATCTTGAGTGTGATCTGCCATCAAAGATAAGGTTTTCAGAGCTCAAGCATATCAATTGCACAGATTGTTCCTGGGACTTCTGCTTGAAAATTATATAAAAGCCAACATAAGCTCATCATGTGCACAGTTAGCCTAATCTAATCTCAGAAAGAGTCTGCAAGAAAGGCAGAGAGAACTGCCTCTAAAGCCTTTGCAAACTGAAGCTCAAGAAACTTGCAAACAAAATGTAATTGTATGAATGGAAAAAACATAATTATCCAACCTTTCCTTTGATCTGGGAAGAGATCAGTATTATTAGACTAGATTAATTTCAGTAAATCTATGGTATCTGTTGGCTGTACAATCATTATTATGTATTTTTCCTGGGTATAGAACTGATTGAATTTGCAAATCAAATTTCCCTGCACTGTGTAAACTTTTTTTCTGGAAGTTAAAGTAAATGGTTATTACAGAATCACTCTAAAGGAAAAGTATGGGGAGGTGGAGGAGGAGGAAGAAAAGCAAAGAAAAGAATAGGAAGTACCTTGATTAATGCCCACTAGGATGAATTATTCTGCAAGGATTTTGTTTTCTAGCCTGGTGTCTCAGAAAAGAGGTGTGCTGTTTTACTCCCCTAAGCATATATTTATTTGTAATTTGTTTTGCCTTTTGTAAGATTTCTTTTTGCTTTTGTAAGCACACACCTGCTCTATTTTCTCACTGGCTTCATCAGGTAGACTCCTTTTTATATGGCCTCTGGAAGTACATCATTTTCAGGTGCTTTAATGAACTTGGACAGCATTAAGGGGTCAGAGAAATCAGAGGTGGAAATGTCACACAAACCATACCACCCAGGGAATTCCTTACCAAGCAGAATGATACTCCTATCCAAAATTGCAGAGCAACTAAAGGTGTCTTCAGCTCCCAATGCTGTTCACAACTAAAGTAACGAAGGACCTAGGAATGATACTCTATGAGACTGAGTCCCTTTTGTGGCAGAATAGGTGCTCCCTTATGGTGGTAAATCTGGCAGCTACAATACTGGGAAAGCGCTGTTGCAACAGTCCTGCCCCACCTGGTTGTTTGCATAGGAGGATAAGTGCAAGGGCAAAGCTATCATACATCCACTGTGCATTCACTCTGGAGGATAACTCAGAATCTGTTGGATGAGTGAGGGCAAGCCTTGGAGGCAGGGTTCCCATTGCTCCTTCATCCTTTCCTTCCTTCTGCAGCGGCTGATCTCTGTGGTGTGACCCATCACAAAAGGCAAACAAGCAAAATCGTCACATAAAGTACTATATTTCCAACCCCAGCTGAAAAAAAGACCCAGACACCTCCCAGAGAAGCTAGACCTTGAACGTATGATTCAGCAAAATCATTCTGTGAGCAGAGAGGTTAAAGTCACACAACGAATCAAGGTCCTTGTTCTGCTCTCACTTGCAGGTTACAGAGCTTGAGAACATTTCTGATGTGTTGATTGCTTTTCTCTTTGGAATTAATTTTTCCCCTGGTGTCTCTTCCACTCATTTGCATTTTTTGATTATTATACACAACTTTTAATTGTGATAACGCAATGCAGTTCCCAAGTTGTTCCTTATTGTGGCTGGTTAGGGTACACTTTTTCTGGGAGAGTGAGTCTCCTAAATCCTCTGTGGTTTATTTGGTACCTGTGTACTTCTGGTGTGTAAATCTGCTTGGATGTTTCTCATTAGCATCACCCTAAGTGGGGTCTTTTGCACAAACTAATGTTCATTCATGCATGTGTGAAAGAGCAAGACAAGGAGAGGGTAAGGTGAGGGATTGGTTTCATTCATTAACCCTGAGACTGCCTTCAGATTTGCCAAGTCAGAGGGAAGCTGTGTTGCTGTTAATCAACAACAAAATATTTACTCTGTGGCAGCGATTTTCTTCAATACACTACAATGTGGCAAAGTCCCTATGACTCATTTTGACAAATCAGAATTCATTTGCTGAAAGACCAGTTTGTATATAAGAGCTACTATATACACACTGCAAATTGCCAGCTTTATAGGACATTCATCTTCAAAGGCATATAAAGAATCTCATCCAACTCTTTGCTAGTGCAAGACTGTTCCTTTTAGGATAATCAGTAGTTTCCTGTACATTTCTAAAGCATTCAAGATATGATGCTTTCACTATTTATTAAGAAACTGGAGATGAGAACATTTATAGATTTTTATTCCATTTTGTCTACCCTGCACTCAAAATGCCCACAAATGTTTTTTTTTATGTCTGTACTTTGCCTACTTAATTCTCTGCACCCAAAAAGATTTTTTTAATTTTAGAATTCCACATCATAGCTCAGAACTTCCACCTGAAATAATGTTTCATTTTTCTACATACAGGTGGCAAGCATTTCCAATTTTGTTCCAGCCAAACGCAACATCTGAAGCTGTTATACTTGGAAAATAATCTGGACTGCAAAGAGTTTTACTTTTTGGACAAGAAATGACTGGCAAGAAAAATGGACATCAAAAAGAGAATTGGTTTTACCAAACCACCAAAAGCATTCTAGATTGGTAATGTTCACCCTTGTTTTGATTCTGCATATGACAGTGGTATTGGTATTGGTTATTATAAGATGGCCTTATGGAACAAGTGAATCTTTCAGACTAACTGATAATTATCTCAGAACAAATCGTATCATCAACTGCCATTAGCCTTTATGTGTATTTTCTTTCCACTCACTTATTTTATATAATTTCTATTCCATCACTTCAGAGCATCTTACTCTAGAAACTACCTTGAGAATTGTAATATTACTTCTATGCTATAGATCTAAGACTTCCGAGAGCATCATTTTTAAACCATGTTCCTGAAATCTTCACGAAAAAGCCTCCTTTATTGCTTAGATCGTGGTATTAAAAGTTTGGTAACAGAAAGGTAAATATGAAAAAGCATGAGGGAAGAAGCAATGGAAAAATAAACCCTGCAAATACAGTGTATATCTGTATAAATGTATATCTGTATAAGTGTATAAGGCAGAAGTATGAAAGAGTTCTGGCCTATAGGATAGTAAAAATACCATTAAAGAACAAGAAAAGTATTGGAGGTCGTATGCACTGACCTAACAATTAAGAGTTTTTATTTGCAGTTTTCCAAATGATATTGCCTATCTGATTTAGCAGTATTTATGTTATTCCCTGACTGTTTCAGGGCTAGAAGGGAGCAGATCTAAAGTTCTCTGTTAATTTGGCTTTTCAAACATATGGTAATACTGCATGTACAACTGCACAATGTATTTACCCCCTCTGCATATTGTATTCCAACTTGCTGGATAACAAATGGTATATAATACATATTATTCCAGAGTTAAAAAATAATAGAAAAATTATACTTGTTAAAAAAATTTGTGCACAATATTAAGGATACACTGTTAGTATTTCTGGATCTAGTGCAAAGTTGGTACAGCTAAGTAAGCAACTCAAAGATTTAAGAAGGTTTAATACTGTTTGTTTGGTTGACGGAGCTATAACTTACCTAGCCTTCATTTATTTGGGAAAATTACTCTTCACTAACTATAGCAGTTGCTTCTTCATGTATTTCCTGGAGATGTTACATTCCACTGGAAAGAAACCTTAAGGCTGTCAAAACCAAGGCCTTTGTGTTGCAAGCCACCAATAGACCATATGAGCAAGCCTTTTCTGTACTCTTCTTTACCTTCTTGAGGCAACCACATACCAATTTACCAGAGATATCTTTCCAGTATGTATGCTTCCCCTGCTGAAAACATGATAATGGCCTCATACCATATTCTCCTCTTTTTTTTTTTTTTTGGGGGGAGGGGTGTGTGATGTTGTTCAGTATCATCTTTTAACTCATAGTCATTGTGTGACTGACTGACACTGCCAAGTTCACCTCTTCTATCACCTCCTGCTCTTGAATTTACATATCCTAGCAAGCTGTCGGCAGAAGCAGATGAGCTGATGTGCACTTCACATCAAACTTATAGGATTCAAACCTATGCAAACATGTTGGCTGGTGCTATGTGCATGTCTCCTTCCACTCAGCATCAGAGCTCACTGACCTTACCCCACCAGGTAGCTCAGTGTCTGTCCCCTAAAGGAGCACTAAATGAGAGACCATGAAATATCATCTCCACCCTTATATAAAAATGGAAGGTGAGCCTTTCTTGAAGAGGTGTACAAGGTGTGCTTACTCCTGAGGAGTGCTGTACCATAAATGTTTACCAGTGGAAACCAGCCACCCAGCGCTGGCACTGTCCCAGACTGTTCCTACTCCAACCAGCCACACTCCTTACTTGTCACTGACGGATTCGTGGTGTGTGTGCAGTGGATGACTAGTGGTGGCTTTGTGTTGCCAGGGCATGATGCCACAGAGCTGTATTTCCCCTCCACATGGCCTCCATTTGCCTTTTTCCGCATGATTATCACCCATCTGTTGCCCTCTGCCACGTATGAGAGGGCAGCAGATGGGCCAGGAAACTGGAACACGAGAAAGCAAGTTCCTCAGAGAGAGGAGAGAATGCGTAAGGTCAGAAGAGGGATTATCAGCCTAGCTCCAGGCAAAGGAGTGCTCCATGAGTGGGTAACTCACCATCCACAGAAACCCTAGAAAAAAGCAATTAGGCAAAAAGAACACCAGTCAGAAGGCAACGTTTTTACTGGCTGGGAAAGTTAGGAAGTTCTGTTTGAAGCTGTCACTCTGATTGTTTATTCTTCCTGAAAGACAAAGAAAAGGCTTTCTCTTACTATGCCATCGTATGATACAAAACAATCAGGCAAGGAATAAATGCCTTTTGCTTCTCACCTGCAGAACCATCAGTTTTATTCAGTTTGTTGACTTACCTGTAAGGACCATAGTATTTGTTTACCTGCATAATACATTATTGCAAACTCATAGCATAAGACATATATAACAAATACAGCCATTTCTCTGTGTCTCTTCCAGTCTCCAGCCGTTGCTCTTTACCTTTGAGGTTACAGTACATGAGGCAGAGACCCAGGTGATCTCTACAAAGCCATCACAGTGCCCTCAGCATTTGGAGTCTCTCTAATAGATTGGCAAAGAAAATAACAGTGTCGAAGCAAGTGTTTCCTAACTAATGCTGTCTTTAGCTGCAGGAAAAGATCAATAACAGTTCATGCATGTTGCCAGTGTAATGGATGTCCTACATGTAGTAACCAAGCCATGTTTCTTCAGCAGTAATTCTACTGGATCTTCATCCTCAGATGCTTGTTGACATTCCCACTGTTAATAAGCGTCCTCTTTAAAAAGCGTGTAAGCTTTCTCTTTTTATTTCTTTATTTTTAACTGACAATATAAAGAATAACTTTGAAGCAATTGATGTTTTAGCAGGGGCAGCTTGTGAATCTGTATCCTTTTTATTTGTAGCTCTTAGTGTCATGCATATGATTCCAGGGAGAAATTAAAGTTTATGCTCTGAAATGTGCTGATGCTAGATGCTGATTAAATGAATATTTCAGTGTCCCTCCAGCATCAGGTAGAAATAATGTATGCAACTCCCGTAACCCCTCAGAAAGGACTCACACAAAGTTTTTCTCTGAGAATATGCAAACCCTGTGCTCATTTTTGTCTTCACCTCTTTCACTTGCCCAGGCAAAATGCAGATAGGGGAGCAAAAATTTGTGTCTTTGGACAATATTTCTGAGTTTTCTTCCTAATTATCAGGATTTCCTAAATACCAGAATTTCTGATACTCTGTGGAGCTGTCATCGCATTGTGAAGCTGAGTATTCAGCAAGTACTCAGTGCATATGCAGTATATCAGAGTCCTCACTCAAAGGAAAGGAAATGCAAGGGAAATTTGAATCATATAGGAGGGGAGCTTGAGATACAGGTGGCAGGAATCTAATGAGGAGTAATAAAGTAGTGTTCAATGGAAAAAAAAGAAGGCACAATTTTAATGTTTGGAAGCATCCAATTAAAATTAGTGATATTTTCTTGAATGGCTGCATGTGTGTGTGTATGGTATTTGTAATTAACATTGATTAATGCTTGTGATTAAGGGCTGAGGATGCAAGGCCTTCAGCATTGAACAAGATCATGCACCTTCAGGTGTAAATGAATTGCATGCTACCTTCAAATCATATTGAGGGCTGAACTCAAAATTTACCCTATAGGAGGCCTGAAGTAGCAAGCTTGTACCTTCATGATTAGTAGTAGCCACAGTGGAGCAAAACTGACCTACAACAGAGCTCTGTGCATGCCACTGCTCTGGGTGATTTGGGGAGAGGGGAACAAAGGGGAAGTCCTACATGTAAGAGTCTCATCTTTTATACCCTGAATGTAGCAGAAAAGGAGCTTGAATTTGTGTCTTCCTTGTTCATGACTGACAGAAAACCAGCCCTCCATCTCCTCCCAGAAAACCTGGTTAGGAGCCAAAAAGAATATTTTCAGTGAAGTGTCTTTACCAAATATAATTGGCATTGGACCTGGAGGCTCCAGGCATTAGAGGTGGAGAAAGACATGAAGCAAATACTAGCAGTCAGCTGGCCAGGGGGCTCCATTTCTGGCTTGGGGTCACTACAACTTGTTGGTACAAGCCATTTTATAATGTTTTTGAAAAGGTGGAGTTTTTTCCTCACCATGTTCCATTGGAAAAAAAAAAAAACAAAACAAAACCTTGAAATTCTGAAGGCTGTGAGAAAGTGGAACTTCTGTCCTCTGCTCAGGCTCCCCGAGTGATTTCTGGATGACATAGAAAGTCAGCCATGCTTCAGGCCATGTCACCACGCAAGCCTCTGCAGCAACAAGAAAGTGCCTTGTCTCTAATCAGTGCTATGATGAAAAAGAGAAATCTGTGGCTTCTTCCCATGCTCTGTAGTTAACAGAAATCTGTTCAGATGTTTAAATTTCCGTGCAAATAACCCCCTCAACTGCAACAGTCAAAAGAGTGGAAAATACAGGAGACTCTTTGGAGAGTTAACACCCAGGCCCTGTGAACATGAAGATGATTATTTTCCTCTACAAGTCTTTTTCACATGTGATAAGCTTGGCATGTTGCCTTGGTTAAGTGTCAAGCCCTGAATGTTTTTGGTTTTGCCCTGGTGGTCCTGAGGAGTTACTGGAATACTTGTTGGACCTGCTTTATATCACTGTGTACACTGATAGTGACATTGAGAAGAAACAGGTAGAAGAGTGGAAAGGGGATCTGGATTTTCTCTTGTTCAATTCTGATAGCAGTCTCCCTGTCTGCCCAGGCAGCCCTACATCTTCCTTCAGTCTTTCTTTGGCTCCTTGACTGTGCTTTTTGCATTATTACATTGTAATCTCTTCTTGCTTCCCCCCCCGCCCCCCGCCGCTTTTGCTTCCAAGGGAGAGTTGTCAAAACCCCTTATCTGTTGATGAATGAAAGGAATTTTTGTCTCCACTGCCTGGAACTGGTTAATGCAATTCTGGACAATACTGCTGGGTCACTGAGTCAAGCGAACAGCAAAAGTTTAAATACATAGAAAGAGTTTGTTTGGTGCCAGTCTGTATCGTCATCTGCAGATATTTTCTGCCATGCAAGGAAGTGAAAAAGACAAGACTGAAGGCAGTTGTAAAGAGTTTCTAGAATTGAAGAATAAACATTACCAAATTCTGCAACTTTAACGTTGACAGTGGGAATCCAAAAAGAGATGCTTTAACATTTGCACTAAAAGGCATTTTCATTCTGCTGTTGGAACACTTTTTCTCATTACTGCTCATTAGAGTGTGATGCTAATCATATTGTTGTGTGTCTGGTGTGAGAAATGGTACTTCTGGCCAAATCCAGCTTATCTGAGTAAGAACAATAGACATTGTCCATGAATACAAGACTGATTAACAGCTATGCCCTTTGGCAGTGGCCCAATTCTGTAAGGTCCTGTGAGTTCAACTTCCATTGAAATGACACCTTGCAGAACTGAATTTTAAAGGAATCAGGAAATACTTAAAAACTGAAACCTATAGCCCAAGTTCATTTCTATTTTCAACATTTTTTGCAAGTTACAGTGGTGAGAAAAGTCTTGATCCTGTCTTTGTTGAAACCAGTGGGAGATGGGGAAATGTGCTGTTGACTTCAGGGAGCAAGAGGCCAAGCTCTACCTGTTTGCTATAGATGCGGTTCTGCTGCTTCCTAATCTTGGACTGACAGCTCTGTTTGGGACAGAAAAATCTTTGTTTGAAGAACTAGATAAAATGTATGTGTCTATGACTCCTGAACTCTCCATAGTTCACTGCTGTATCCATTACTAATAATGATTACTCATAGTTGCGTTGTGTTGATAACACTTCCATATGGCCATATGCAGTCATAGAAGAAAATCATGTATTTGTGCAGGAATGTATATTACCCCAAGTAGAAGCTTCTCCCCAGTATTTGCACAAACAAAGCTCTGCCTGGACAAACATGAACAACAGACAACCACTAAGCAAGAATTCCTTTAAATGGAAAGTCTTGGCTTGGAGCTTGACCCAGGCTCCTAGAAGCCAACAGGAGTCATCATCTGAATTGCAATGAGCTTTGTATCATGCCCTTTCTTCATAGCAGTGTTTGCAAATCATCTTTTGCAGTATTCACCCAGCTGAAATCATACTGCAAGCATATTCATATGGTATATTCACATAAATATGTGCTGTGATTCATAAACAAATTACATTTGCATCTGTCAGCTATGGCTGAGGAAACGACAATAAAGAAAATAACAAAACAGAGAGAAAAGAGAGAAAAAAGTGACTATTGTGTGACAGCGAAAGGAAAAAACTCACCTGCATTTCTTTATCATCCCAGGTATTAGCTAGCAAAGGTCTGAGAGGCTCCCTTAGGTCATTCAAGAAAGTTCTATGCAAAATAAGGTCTTAACTGTAGACCAAAAATGCCATTGTTTATTTCAGACCATGTCAGGAAAATGTTTCTACAGCAGCTCTTGTGTTTCCAATCTCACCTTGGCTTTTGTAGAACGTCTTTTTTAAGCATCCGAACCTCAGCTTGATAAGCCAATAGGAATGACAACAAGATTCAACCCCAAAAAGTTCTCTGGTGATAGTGGTTGCATTGCAGTAAAAACTTGCATGAAAAAATCATGAAGTAAAAGAATAGTTTTCTTTGATGCATGTATGCACATGTGCGCACACACTCTGGAAAGGCTAATTTTAGCTTGAAGACAATAATTTTTACTTCTGCTGCCTTAGGAGAGTGTCAGTATTTGGTTTTATTAATTCTCTTTGTAACACTTTCTTCTTAGCTGAGAAAATTGCCTCTAAGATGATTCAGCCACTGCTGGTTTATGAAAAAATGGCAGTAGATGTGGTTAAAGAAACACCTAGTAAATCAATCATCCTTCTAAGTATGCCAGGGCTTGTAGGAAACCAAACAAGATCCTTGTCATCCACCCAACCAGGAGGAATATGTCACTGCAATCCACTGGGCTGGCTTATGTGCATTGTTGAAATGTTGTTTCTTTCCAAGCTGTGAGCCAGGCTTTGAAATGTACTATACATTTTTCCTTGTTCTGGTCAGAATCCTGCCCCCTCTGTACAGACTATCTATAAAAGCTGAAATCGGCATTCTCAAAGCAGGCTAATTATTTTGAATGCCCAATTAAAGACAAAATAAATAGACCTGATTCTCAGAAGGTGTTGAAACATGGGAAGTCAGGACATAGTAAGACATCTTGATTTAGATTTCCAAAACCAAACTTCATTTCTGAAAATTATATCCCAGATTTCTATAAGCCCTTGGCCTTAAGGACAGAAGAAACCTTCACTGTAGTACAGATTCTCACAACACAGAATCTGTGTGAAACCTCATAATGCTTGTCTTTGGTTTAAGAAATAAATGAGTTAATCATAGAAGCACATATCTGGGGAGTTTCAAAATATAGAATCATGCAGTCTTTGTGCAGCTGGGCACTCATAATCAGTTATGGAACAAAAAGCAGAAAGGTCCTTATGCTTTCCGTATACATTTTTATTTCTCTCCAAATATCAATGCTATATTGACTGTTAATCTGAAAAACCTCATTTAATGTCAGCTTGCTCACAGTTATGAAAATTCAGGTAATGTATTCCTGCTACTAATTGTATTTGAGAAAGTGTTATTAATTTCATATATCAAGTTCGTAGTGGCCATCTGTTCCCTCCGAACTGCTGCGTCTCCCTCCATCTGCCCTGTTTTTCTTCTGCTAATCGGGTGGCAAGGGCTCAGATGATTGGGAAGTTTCACTCTGACTTTTGATTTGTCACTCATCATCAAGCCAGCTGTGCATTTTTAAACAGACTCTTGCAACGGGTGGTGCTGAATTTAAATCTTACTGCCTGATTTTTTTTAAATAAAACCTTTCTTTTTTTTTAATAAAAAAAATCAAAAAGAAGACAGATTGTATTTTCTACAGTGTAAAATGTGCTTTCCTGCCACTAATTTGGCTGCATCTGCACTCTCATGAATATAGATGAAGGTACATGTCCAGGATATTATTAGGGACTGTGGAGAATGGGGAAGAATTTCAAGTGTGGCAAGACACTACAAGTTTCTAGCTCTCAGAGTAATGAGCAAGAACATGTGATGCTTCTGGCTTTAGCTGATGCTAGATTGAAGCTATGATGTTAGTGCAGACTTTTAAGAACAGGTATGAATAGTAAATGTTCACATGTCCAAGTGGGGAAAATTATTAAAGAAAAGTAGAATGGCCTTTAAAAGCTTTTGCTTCCTTTCTTCCCCCTGAAATCAACCACAAGGGTTACTGGTGATTACTGAAAAACTTTGGGATCTGTGTTTCTTATTGCTGTGAAATTGACATTTCTCTGTCATAAGAATGTGGGAATTCTCAGACAGGAGCAGGCTTTGAAGTCTTGTGGACCCCCCATTCACAGAACACTCCAAGCACTCCATCTCAGGGGGTAGCCTGTAGCGAGTGCTGGGAACAGGGAGACCTGAAGAACGTCAGAGCAGTCAGACAAGACTCAGTTTGCGCTCAGAAATGTCCCTTTATAATTTCTGGTAGTAAAAGGATGATCAGAATTCTCAAACACAGGGTTTATCTCCTTTCCAAAATCTACATTGTCCTTAGCTATAATTACTCTAGATATTCCTGTTATCCATGCAAATGTTCAATTCCTTTTGACTGTTGTTGAAACGATTCAAACCTCAAGTGAAAAATTAAATATTTATGCCTGGTACAGAGGGGATATTGCAAGAAACAATTGGATGAAATTAGAGCAGATGACCTTCAAGCTGTACAAGAAGAGGAAATTCCCAGACAATGAGATGTATTAAACAATGGAATAAAATTGTAAGCGATATTATGGAAGCCTCACCACTCGGCCCATTTGACACAAGGTCTGACAAAACAGCTGAAAACATACGTCAGTGGAAATGAAGTGAACTGGATAGTTTATCAGGCTCCTTCTATGTCAACTTTCTATTGTTCTGCAATCTGATTTATGAAATCCAGACTGCACAAGGACATTTGCAAGTAGGAATACATCATAGTACCTGAAGCATATGATACTGTTTTACAGCTTGGAGGTGAAGTTTGATGGCTTCTCTTTGCAGGGGTTCATGAGAACATTTCCTCTGCTTTGTATTTATGAGAGGTCTGAAATAAAGCTCACATGTGGGATCCTGTTTGTGCTAGGAAGATACAAAAAGAGAGACTTGCCAAATCTACCACCTACTCTTTGCAGTGTATTCTCCACACAGACACATGCTTATCTTGGTGTTTTAGGTCAGTTCTCTGCAGGAATAGGAATTATTTCTGTACTGAAAAGTATTTTTGTCAAAGCCACTTCTGCATAAAAGTACATACAAGTTTTATATATATCTATTGGGATATTAAAAACATTTCACTTTTGTTTGATTTTCCCATTTGAACAGTCCCGGATCTCTGATAAAATTTAATCAAAATTTCCATGTTTCATGAGTCTTAGCTGCTGCCAAGAAATAGCACAAATATTACCTTATACTGTTGTGAAAATGCAAATACAGGCCAACCTGCTCTAAAGTTTTGAGAATCTAACCAAATATCTCACTTAACTTGGTAGCACAGTCCAATAGCTAACAAGTTCTACCTAGTTTCTGGGGGGGGGGGGCAGAATGGTGCAGGAACAGGAGGAGGACTGTCACAGTGTCCTCTGTCTGACAATATTACTAGGATATTTGCCACCCTGCAAACATTTGTTTATCTAATCTTACTTACAGAAAATATAGGATTTGTCCATCATTATAGTAAATTGTATTCACAGGTCACAGCTTTTTTATGTGCAGGTGACCAGCTAAACTTGTGGTTGGCTATTTCCAGCTAGACTTGATGCACTGGTGGATCTATCTGTGATAACTGTGTATGCTTTTTGGGAACTTTTGCAAAGATACATACCCAAATACTAGATTGGCTATGTGAGGTGAATCACTAATTAATTGGAAAATGAACCTAGTTACAGTCCAAGCCTTGCAAGTTAGCAAAATCTCCTTCTGGATTTCAGCTCTTGCGAAAAGTGTTCTGTAAGCTAAAACTGAATCTTTATTCTCTTTTATCAGTAGGCATTTTTATGTTACCAGGGGCTATAAAAAGACATTATTCGGGAAAAAAATCAGAGGTCAAAGCAGAGTAAGAAGCTATCCAGTTTTAGTTAAGAATCATAATGCTACTCCTATAATTACCTTCTATTTGTCTGTTAATCAAACTATACAACTTTTTAATGTGTCCCATGAACTTAAGTATTTTAATGTTGATACAAAATTATGAAGAAAAGCCATATCAAGTTGTTGCTTGCTTTTTCATCTACAGTTTGAGGTCTAACTTGCACTTGGTCTTAAATTTTTCAGTTGTGTCTTTTGTAAGGACTTATGTGTATTTATTTCTGCTGAAGTGAAGGGGACTCCATAACTGCCATTATTAACAGTGGTGACAAAATATTTACCTGGGTTCATTACTTTGACTGCAGTCCACATGTATAATCTCATTCCTCTGTTTATCAGGCAAACAGTCTGAGACTGTTAGTGCTATAGCAAGTAAAATAAAAGCTGGGGTAAGATTAATACCTCTTGTGAAAGCTCCCAGCTCATCATACTTCATCACAGCTATACCTAGTTGTGCAAAAGGAGAACTCTACCTGTCTTTCCAAAAATCCAGTTAGAAGTCACAGATACAGTAATTACACAATATATTTACAAAACAAGTGAGACGTAAAAGTAAGTAAAAGCAGCAGATGAAAAACCTTGGGTAAGAATGTTTGTAATAAGATTATCTGTTATAAAGCACACTAAATCAAATAAATCTTGCCAAAATTTACAAAACAGGGAAGATGCACAGTGGAGAGACCCACATGTAAACCTATTGCAGAAAAGAGTTTTTCCTTTTATACTTGACAAAATCAACAAAGGATGGATTGCAGTACTGATAGAGGCGTGTCTGCTCCATCCCTGGCAGTGTTCAAGGCCAGGTTGGACGAGGCCTTGGGTGATACGATTTAGCGTAAGGTGTCCCTGCCCATGGCAGGGGGGTTGGAACTAGATGATCTTAAGGTCCTTTCCAACCCTAATGATTCTATGATTCTGTGATTTGGATTTAGATGGTGACCAAGAAAAGAACATTTCTGGCTCATCTGTGACTTTTCATTGTTCTTATCTGAGATTTTTCATTGCTGAATCTCTAACAAAGATTATCAGCTGGGGATGGGACCAGACAAAAGCAAGCCATGCCCTAACCCTTTCATAGTCACATGGCTGAGAGTAAGAATTTTGAAGGGATGTGTCTATATTCATTGAAGTCAATGAGTGTTAGATGTCCAAACACCTTTAAATATCCAGTTTCAAAGGCCTAGCCTACAGGTCATCTGTCCGTAAAGAATATGTTTGCTACAGGAATAAGCTGATGCATCCACTAAGCTGTCTTGATTAATTCAATTCCATGCTTCCCAAAGGAGCAAAGCAATACTTTCCTTTCTAGGCTGAGGACAACTGATGAGTGTGGCACAGTCAATAGTGCAGCATACAATTTGTAAAATTCCTATGCAGAAATCCATGTTCCCAATGACTCTCATCGCGTTCTTACCAACTACCACCCAGCTGCCTCCACTACCATAGAGTGCTATATAAAACCACTGTAGGACTCTGAGCCTAAGAGACAACCTGCTTGAAGCAAGAGACCTTTGTAACTAATGACTGATTAGACCTGTCAGTGAGCAGAACATTCAGACTCTTCTCATTGAAATCCACCTGTGGGAAAGAGAATGCACAACAGCTACAGAGTAAATGCAGATGTGTACAAAGCCTTCATATAACCTTCTTAAACTCTATTTTACAAGAAAATTATTCATGAGGAAGTGTTCTCCATTTTCCAGACAAGAACAGTCATGTGCAACATATGAAAGGTTAAATTGCAGACCAAAGTAATTGTACAGGTTTTGCAACATCAAAAATAGGAATAGAAGTTGGGATCTGGCTTTGTACATACCAGCACAGCAATAATTTCTTTTTTCCAAGTCCAGTCCTATGCTTTTCTAGATCAATTGTTGAGCTACCAGATCAGATCATTGATGACTAATAATAAGGCATATTTTTCTTCTCTAATCTCTTCCTTATCCTTGTGACCAATGCATAAAAAGTTATGTTATGCTTTGGGAATTTCTATGTGCCTGTGACAATAAAAGCAGACTTAAGAAAAAAGTAATGTCCTGGAGCTAAAATACCACTATCCCCTCTCTGCGTGGGTAATGGAACAGATTCACCTTCACCGTAACATTGGACTGAATTACATGTTCTAGTCCTTGCCATGCTTTGACATGACTAATGTGACCCAGCTGGTCTCAGTGGTAGAAAAATGTGAACATAGAATGTGTGGTTTACGAGATACACATATGCGTTGACAACAAAAAATACCCATGGTTGTGTTTGTGTGATTTAACCAAAAATCAAAATAACAAGAGAGAAATCCATGAGCTTACAAGGCTCTGCAAATATGCAAGCTGTCATATTTCAGTATTTACATGTATCGAAAGGTAGCGGGTGAGTGCGTGTTTATAGTCATTGGGTTTCCAAGTGTCCGTGTGTAAACTGTTCCCTCTGTCGTTTAAAAGATGACCATCTAGCCAGGTTTTTTCACTGCAGTGTTTAACCAGGAACCATATGATACGATGTTTTATTTAAAATTGGGCTTGTACCACTGAAGCTGGAAACTTGTATCTTTAGAACAATTTCGTATTGCACAGTGCCACCATATGTTGCCTACTTCAGTGTTTTCAAAGAGATTGCCTACTGCCTAAAGGTAGCATGTCTCAAATTTACAAATCACACATTGCTTGAGGGCAGAAGCTAAACCATTGATTTAAGAGAATGCAATATGCTTAGTTTAAGGGTGTTAATTCAACTCTATCATCCTCCACTGTTCCTTACATTGAAATGCATTTTAGCACTGGGCAGGGGAAATAAAAAAGATTCGAACTACAGGTTCTATAATTGTGTTTCATCTTAAAAGGAGAGAAGAAACTGATTAGCTAGACAGACATATCTAGCATAAGTGCTCTTGGAACCTCTTGAAATGAACACTGAATTATGAAGCTGGCCTTTTACATTTCTCATCATTAGTGTAAAAAAAAAAAGTAGCCACTAGTACCTTGTAACTAATTTATCAGATGGGCTTATTCTAACATTTGCTCTGAATTACCTCGTGTATATTTTAAAGGGAAAACTTGTAATTTATTTATATATTTTAATATTTAACTTTCTTTAAAAAATTGGATTGCTCACAGTAATTTAATACATTTCTATTCAATGTTTGCCTTCAGATAGCTTCTGCAAATTTAGAGATAGAAAAGTCCTAATCCCTCTGGATGAAAGATCATTACCCACTGCCTTATCAATTATAGATTAAAATATTTAAAGTGATGAAACTTCCAGTATTTTCCTTGAAAAAATATTTCATACCAAAATAATTCTCCCTGGCTTCAAAGCCTAAGGGTGATGAGCAGCTCTTACAATATTGACATTATTATCTTATTTGCTATATTTCTATTAATGTACCTGATGAGGAAGGCAAAACCAAACAGAAATGGAGTCCCACTGTAGTTCAGTGACCCTCAACAAAGACGAGTTTTTGTCTCAGAGAGCTCCCCGTATAACCGTTAGGCATAAATGCACAGGTGGACAAAAAAAGCAAGCAAATAGAACAGGGTGCTGATGTAACTACATAGCTGTCCTCAAGGTCTCAGAGCCGACAGGGGGCTCTTGCTTCCATACTGCCTGTAAGCACAGAAATTGGGTGAAAACCAGCCTTCCCCACACTTTGCAGCATCACCTGTGCAGGTCCAGGTCAGCAATCCTGCCCAGTACAGTATGAGCCAATGTGTTAGCGGCAGGGATCAGCAAGTTTGTGCTTTTACAGAATTCAGCCCCAGACAACTGTGGAACTAGGGTATAGCCTAAGAGAGAGTAAGGTGATGACTTTCTCTGTTCTATGGGGGATAAAGCTCAGAGGCACCTGATAAAGATGACAAGAGCTGAGGTGTCAATGCTTCTGCTACTGCAGTCTGATGAAACTGAGGGTGCTTCGCAAGGACTTGAAAAAATAGGTTCAATGTTAGCAGGTTGTCTTTGCATCCATCCTATTGACTCACTGTTACGCTGAATGCTGGAAAATAGGTCAAAAATGAACACTAAACCAGAGCCTGAATAGGTCATGCAATTAGACATCCTGGTTTCTGCAGTATTTCGTTGGTATAACTTAGAGATTGGAATGGAAAGTTTCTGAAATAGCCCTTAGTCTTTGCATAAATCCTGTCTGTGTTTTATGCATGTCTTGTTTTCTTGAAAACTTGATAAAAAAAGGCATTTTTAAGTACTTTGGTGACAGGTTCCACATACCATTTACTTTTTGGAGCATGTATTTCACACTGGCTGCTGAGGCTCACACCAGAAGGTTGGGTAATTCTTCATAGGAAATGGCTGTGGCATGCGCTGAAAAGAGCCTCCAGTTTCAAACGCAAGCGCTCAATCTATACAGCTTACAAGTCATCCCCATTAGTGAAGACCAGCATCAGTGTCTTTACAATGCTTCCACCTCACTAAATAGTCTTCAAAAATAACCACCATGGCTTAATTTACTTAATATTAGTATCCATGTTAACCTAATACCTTTCTTTCTTAAAAAGAAATGGGCAGTTTATGCAACTCTTTCTTGTCAGGTAATAGCTCTCTAGATTTATTTAAAGAGCCTTTTCTTGTCAGCACAAACAGCAGCCCCCCACCACGGCTGGAGATTAGGTGCCCCCCGAGGCCGAGCTGAGCCGGGCTGCCCCTTTGTGTGGGGTGTCCCTTTGTGTGTGGGGTGCCGCTTTGTGCACTGTTCTGTGGGGAGGAGATTAAGCTGTCCCCCGCTGGCCGGCACTGGGTGTGGGTTTGACCATTTTGGCTGGCAGATGGTGTCAAGCCAACAGGTGCACCCCGATGGCAGCACTGAGCCTGGTGCATCTGCTGGTCGGGCAGGCTGGAGGCTGCTCCCCGGCCCCCGCCAGCTGCAGCGTGCGCTCTCACCAGGCATGGCGGCAGGGAAAGTGGTGAGAGACGGGGCCTGGAGACCTTCAACTATTAACCTTTGTGCATTATGTTCTGAAAGGGGACGGTATGGCAAGAATGCTTTGATCTGAGTATTACAGAATGAAAAATGAATGGAGACCACGAGGTAATTGATTAGCGGGTACAGGAAGTGGTGGGCAGTTTCAGCTTAGGTTTTGCAGTGAGTAATGGGGTATCTTGGCCACTAAAAGCCACCCTGGTTTTAGCCAGCTCCTCTTTTACATCCTTTGTTTTGCAGGACATCAGTGGATGGAGGCTGACTTTGGAGTATCTTCTGTTTCTGCTCAGAAATAAAAGTAGAGCACTCTTTCTGAGGACCTTCATACACAATTCTCCCTCTCTCCCCATCAAAATCACAGCCTGTTTTATGTTAAGAATACAGGCTCTGCACTCAGGACAACATCATAGATTAACATGTTTGCACAGTTATAAGCACAAGAGGAAAGGCAGGACTCAAAATGTTAACTAATACTCCAGTTCTGAATGTGTTTGTCTTAGCTAACTTTGTTCTGTACTACCTTCTCACTTTATACATCTCCTTATTTAATCCCTTTCCTTCCCACCCTGACCAGATCCTCCCATACTCTCCTGCCTCACATTTGTTTCAGTCCAGCCCTAATCCAGCTGAGCTATCACCTTGCACAAACAAGCAGCTGTCCAGCTGATATTCTTGGCTCATTGTTAGACTTTTTAGCTATTCTCTCATTTTAATTCTTCTTCCTCCGTGTTCCCCCCTTTGCTCTCCTTTTGGTCTGACTTAAGGTCTACTCTTCCCTCAGGCCTTTCTGCTGATGTTCAGAGTCCATTGCAAGGTCTTCGCAAACCTGGCAGTTTCTGCTAGACTAACAGCTGTCTCCATCTCTTGTAGCTCTGGGGCTTCCCAAGGTCAGAAGCACATCATGAAGCAATGAATTTCATGACTCTTGTGTGGAAAAAAAATTGGCTCAGATGAAGTTAGAAGAAGCCTTCTGGTCCAGAGGATACAGAACAACCCACTGGGGTCCCACAAAAGAAGCTGCGAAAATGTGGCTAAAGACAGGAAAGCCCACTGGATGTGCATGAGGTGGGGTAGAGTGGTGGGTTATTGCTCTACACCTTTTGAGTTTTCAGACAGTCTTAATGGCTGTGCTAAATTGCGAGCACTTACTTCCTTATTTTGAACAGCCTCAGTTCGCCCCAGGGCTGGAAAAAGGAGACACAGACACGGTGAGAAGTGTTCCCATCACAGGGAAAGCTGAACTACATAATGTCTGGAAAGATGAGTGGCTGCATTCAGGCTTGTCTGGGTGCCTATTTGGGGAGCTGGAGAACAGCTCTAGTTGCAGTTACATGAGTCCTGAGTGTCCTTTAGATGGCTCACTTGGAAGACAACATAACTGATACTAAGCAGACTGCTGTCTCACACCAGAATTACTAGGAAAGGGTAGAACAGCCTTCCAAAGAGGAAATTCTTTGGTGGGAGCAGCAGTTGAAAGCTACAGACATGGAGAAATAACTTCATTAACTGAAACCAACCTGAAGGATTTGAAAACAACTGGTTACTGGATCTATAATCTAGTAATTCATAAGTTCATGGGCCTTTATCCTTTCAAATCCATTATCCTATTTTCATCTTCCTAAGGTATTGATGATTGCTCTGCACTTAGAGATATCAAAACTCCCTCTGTATTTCTAAAGAGGAAACCCTCTCTGCAAATACATTTTATTCAAACATCTTCACTCCTAATTTTAAATGGTCAGAAGCTTATGTTAGTGAAAAAAAATAGCCAGTGTAAAATTTTGAAAGACATTCTTACTGCAAACATAGCTAAGTTCATACACAGATATTTTTCAACAAAACTCCTAATGCTTAATTTTTGTGATTTTGTCCAGCAGGTACCAAATGCTGCAGCCATCACAAATACCTGTGTAATATTGATCTCATGTTTCTGAGGATTTCACGAGCCCTAAGAACAAACCCCGTGTATATGGACTCTGGTCCCCTTTGGAAAGCTGGGAAGAACTGAAAGCTGGGAAGAATTTCATACAGGTGCACAATCTGTTTACATTTTTTTAAAAACACTACACAGCATGCTTAAAGAGTGACAGCATCACAGTAGAGTGTTTTAAAAAGTAGTTAAGGTAGTTACAGAGGAGGGATCATTCTACATCAAGCTGATCAAGTTACAAAACCATGTCTGTAAATCCTCAACATGTTTGTCTATGACATTTTTGTTTCCAAGTGTTCTAAACTCTCTCACATCCTTGTATCTAAGCTCTAAGAAGAGTTAGGCTTACTATGTGAAATAAAAGTATTTTCAGACCATAGCAAGCTTTTCTCTCCAGTTTAAGACTTATAGTGTCTTTGCTGGTAGGTATGCTCCTATTCCAAGCCCTGTGAGGCTTCTGGAAAGCTGACAATACTGTTTTCTTTTGCTGGATGAGGAGCCAGCTCAGAAGGGGTTAAGTGGCTGGAGACCAGCTGGGCCCTGTTAATCTGCAGGGACCAGCTGCTTTGTATAAAAAGGAAGACAAGAAACAGAGCGGCTAGTGCTGAGGGAAAGCTGAGGGTATTGAATTGCTTATGTTCTGGAAAGAGGGAGTGAACACTTGCATGTTCAGCTTTTTGGTGTGCTGGAAAATGAAGAAGAGCTCCGTAGGTATTTCAGTTTGGTTGGGACGCTGCTATTGCTTGTGGTGATTGACAGCCCACCCAGGATACTAGCATTTAGTTCTCAGGCACTCCTAAAAAGGTGTCTCTGTAGGGTAAAAGCTGGTAACTGAGCAAACCAGGTGTAATAAGCTACAAACTAGCTTTTATTTAATTTGAAAGATGAAAAAAGAGCAGTTGAGGTTTTGGTGCCTTTTGGATTCCTAATGCAAGAGCCAGTGACCTCTCTTTTTGCTGTCCCAGGAAGCTGTCAGACAAATGCAACTTGTATTTCTCAGAAGTGACAAAGACCTTTCTCTACCTCAGTTTGCACTGGTGCAATGATTGTACTTGCATAACTGTCACTCCCTATAACACTTGCCTGTGACAAATATGCTGTAGAAGGAAAATCCCTCAATTATTTTTTATTAATTCTTTTCTTTAAATATTAACTTTGAAAGATTTTGCTTATCTGGCTGTAGCTGCTTTGAATGAAAAACTCTATAAGCACAAGTTGAATTGCATAATACTCTGTACAGAGCTATTAAAATTTATTTAGTGATTCCATTAGAAATCTGCTGTTGAGCAAGGCAGAGCATATGGAGAGAAGTTGGTGAAAACCTGATTAAACATTTATATGGAGCATATTTTGATTTAACTTGCATAAATAATTCATTATTTTTGTTTTCTTGTTTTCTTTCTTTCAAAACTACCCTTTCTACACCTGCTGCACTAAAAATAACACTCCCGTATCTGCACTGAAGAAGTAGTGGGAGTGAGTGGGTATACTGCACCTACCAATCTGCAGTGGAGGATACCCTCTCACAGGTTTGACAGAGCTATATCCTTTTGAGAAACAAAATACTTCTTTTCCTATAAAATCTGCAGCAGTTTTCTTTTGTCCTTACAAATAGTAGAGATGTTCCAAGGACAGTAATTATTATGCAGAAGTTAAGTTGTGCTAGGAGTCTAGATCAATAGGAGAATTTCCCCAAAGCTAATGGGAATTGCAGCTCACATATCAGATGACTGATCTATTTTCTAAACTGGGTAACAGTTTTAAAGGGAGATTTGTTTCTGAACTTTGCCAAAGTCTGGGTTTAATATTGTAGTTCAGCCTCAGTTTTTGTACTCTGTTGGGATTCAAAGTCTGATTTGCAATAACACTAAAGGTCTTTTATGGCTTCTTGGTATTAATAATGTGGTATAAAGAGGGTCTAAATCCTACTTTAAGGCCCCCTCTTGCCACTAAATATATGAGGGAATTCAAGCTTCTTCTTAAAGAGTTGATCTGAGTGAGCATTCAGGTGCCCCAAAGCATGGATTTTTCTCTGAAACTCCTGAGAGCAAGGTATTTCACAAAAACTGCTTCTCTTTTCCCTCCCACTGAGTTTCAGAGTTCAAACACTGGCAATTTCCAGTACCATCTCTTCTTCTCTCCTTGTTACAAGTAGGGTTTCATTACCTGCTGAACAACCAGTATCCGCTTTCCAGCATCAGCATTGTCCAGAGATCCTTTCTCTGACTGCCATCACTCATTACAGCAACACGCCGCTCTTTCATGGCAGCCCAACAGATCGCAGAAACATGGGGCTCTGGATCATTACCAGGGAACAGAGTCACTTTGGGGTCATTATCAGAGAAAAGTGTCACTTTTCTTCTTTTTTGTTTTTTTTTTTTTCTTTTTCTTTACAAATAACATTTCCTCTCCAGCTCTGCATGGCGGCAGTTGTCTTCTGAATCCCATCTGACTTCTGCAATATAGCGGTTTCGACTGATATGGTTCAGCAGGGAATTAAATTATGAGATGTTGCTGGAAAGAAGCTGCTGAAGTCTTTTGAAACAAAAATATCTCCTGGATGGAACATGCTAAGTCAAGTCCTGAAGGGCCTTATGAAACTGTTCAGATAAAAGCTTCTGATAGTGTGCGTTTGCCAATATATTAATCATAATGCGGTGAAGCAAAAATCCACCCCAAACTATGAGAGGCTCTGCAGAGTAATTCCTCTAATATTTTAGCCAGTCTATGGACTGATGCTTTTGGCTTATACGAAAGCAGACTTTCTGTTAGACTGCAAAAGTGATCTCTAATGAAAGATAACACCCTTGGCCTGTGGTTTTGGCAGTTATATCTCATTTCTGTACACTTTTCAGTCCAGTGAGAAGAGCTTAGTGTTGCAAACCTGTACTTGAGCAGTCCTTGCAGCACATTGTGTGTAGGGAGAGCGCACAGGTAGTGCTCAACCAGGTTCGCATGCACCAAGAGCTGCTTGGTGCCATAGAAGCAGCGAGCATGTGGGGGAAGCTATGTTGGTTTGTGAATTTCATTAAAAATCTGAGATGTCTATGCACGCAGCCTTATTCACAGTTTTTTCTGTATTGTGATTTTAGGATATAACAAGGTGTTAACAAGAAAAACATGTTTTCATTAAAGCTGTATACAAAATGTATCTTTGCCCTGAGCCCTTCTGTGTGTTTATTTTTCTGAAACAGTCTGTTACTTAAAGAAACAAACAAAAACTGAAGCAGGGGAAGAAACTTTTTCCTTTCTGTGTGAAGGTCCATTTCCACCCCTCCTTTCATTTCCGGCCACTGAGAGTCCTGAGCTGCCAGGTGGACTGGGCTGGCCCAGGTGAGTACCACACCTCACCTGTTGAGCTTATTTAGTTAAGCTGTTGTAAGCATTTGCTCTGTTTTCTTTCTCAAAGTGAAAACACTGTAAAAATAATAGCTGCTGTAAAGACTCCATTAAACACTTTCTAAAAGGTTACAATTTGCAGCTGTGAGGTCACTGCCCTCTGATTATATTGCAGCAGTGAAGCAAGATGCCTTTCCCCCAGTCACCCTCTGCGGAGGCTGGGAAAGCATTGCCTTTGCCTTGCCCAGTGTGCTGGGGGCATTGGGGCTTCAGGATATCAAGTGCTGTCCGGGTGTCAGGGAGGGGATGAGACTTGAGTTGCAGGGGGCGCCTAATGCCAGGCTTCATTCCCTTGTTGTGTGCAGTTGGGATTGGTTATCCATGCATCCCATCAGTGCCTGTCCATGGGTGGTGGGCAGTGGCAGGGAAGGGAAGCTCACTGTTAAGGGTGGGTAATAAGCAGGAGGGGACAACTGAAGATGAGAAGATGACATACAAAACTACCAAAACTGTAATACTTGTAGGAGATCAAGACAAGGAGTGGTTGGGGGGGGGGGGGGGGGGAGAAAAGGGAATGAAAACTGGAAGCTTCAGTAATTTTAATAATTAATTTATTGAAACAGCAAGGGGGTCCAGGTAGGTACAGACCTAGGTAAGGAAAGCATTAACTGGACCAGGCTGGAGCTCATGAAGAATCATCTAAACACCTGTCAATGGGGAATGGGGGTTTTCTTTCTGCTGAGCACACAACCTGTGATGGGTAAGCCCTTAACCTTCCTCACTGCTGAATCTTCCTTGGCTGCCTCCCTCCTCACCCATACAGGTGAAACTGCAACAGAAACGGGCTCCTGATCCAATGCATTTGGGACTTGAAATGGGAGCTGTCAGCTTGTGAGAAAAGAATAAGTTTGGACCCAAGGATGTGATGCTTGTTGCTGTTCATATTTGTACGTCTGTACCTACAACTGTGCACAAATTCACTTTTATGATGTGACAGCAGATGAGACAGCCTGTTTCATCCTATAATCCCAAAGCATTAAGAATCCTTCTGGCATATATGCTGTGTTTAGTCTGCTACAGGAAGGATTTCCCCTTTTTTCATTATTTTTTAGAAGTAGGTAGAATTTGGGCAGACCTTCCCATTCTGTCCTCAGGTTTAGAATCCTTTTTGCTGTTGTAAGCAAGCATGGGGAGGCAGTGGTTGTTTTGCGCCAGGGTATTTCTCAGATTTTAGAAGCAGACAGCTAAAATCATGCTAGGTTTTAAAAAAGAAACAAACATCAAATCACTCAATTAAAGCATGAGGACTGACTAGTGAAACCAAACAGGCACTCTGGGACAGATCATCACTTAGTCGTGTTTTCATGTCAGACCCAGTGGAGATACAGCGTCACTGGGGAGCCTCTCTATCATTTGGATAGCACAGGTGGAGCTGTGTGCTTTTCAGATTTAATGGGCCCTGTGTCCTGGGTTCACATTCCACCAAGTCTAATTTATAGGAAGAAGGGTAAGAGCAGGCAGTTATGTGCTGGATCAGTTGGGTGAGGACTACAAGTATTAGTCCTCTATGCTAACAGGACCCTGGGTTTGTTTGGTCACTACCCCTCCAGCTTCTAGCTATCATGTTTTTTACTTCCAAAGCATAGACCTATAGCTTGAGAGAAGCAATGAACAGCCTTTGGGGACAATATGGTCCTTGTGGAACTAGCTGGAGTTGGGAGAGCTGCACTTTCCATCTCAGCCAAGATACTAATCCTGGCAGGAGTTTTACACTTAATTTGAAAATAAGTTTAGTGCTTGCATTTTTGCCTACACTACCAGTATGGGGAGAGAAAGAAAAGGAAGAGTTGTTGCCAAGTAACTCTTGTAACTGGGCACATGAAAAGTAAGTTTAATCCACGCTTAGTTTAGCTGGCAACTGTCCTTGTCACCTGCTGGAAGGTGCTTAATGAATACAAGGAAAAGAGCAGTCTCTTGTACCTGCTTCATGCAAAGAGAGAGACAGAGAACCAAAGGGTATGTTATTGGTCCCATCTGAAATGTGTGGGTTGAAACTGCATAAAATTTAAACCATTCGGTGTGCATGATGTTCCTTGCACTTGAGGAGACACTGTGCTACATTACTATATTGCACCTATTTTTTCAGATCCATTAGCACTGCACTTTCTTGGAATGTTTTATTCAAGAATTGAGGGAATACTTTGCTTTGTATTTATTACTTAACCTTGATATTCAGAATCTTTATTGCTTAGCCTTAGGAAACCAGATTGGTTATACCTTCTACAAGTAGGTAGCTGCAACGTGGGAGGCACACAGCTGTCGTCAGTCTGTCTGTCTGCACAGGGCTCTAGCACTATTAAAGCTCTCAGATCTTTCCCCCCACGCCAGCTTGGCGCAGGAGTAATGGGAGTGTATGATGATGCTACTCCTCCTTCTCCCTGCACCAGAAAAAGCAGAACGATTGAGTTTTCCTCAGGACAACTGAACCATTACTTAGGCCATTGGTTTTTTGTGCCCCAATTGGATATGTATAAAAAAGTCTTTACAGAGAAATTATTGATGCTGTTTGAGCCCAGACATTGCTTTACTATTATTTACAAGACTGCAGATGTCTTTTTGCACCTGACAGTAATCAGTGCTATAACAGAGAAGGGTCCGCTCTTGCCAACATCTGTAAGAGCTCTACTACGATGTCAGAAGAAGCTGGTTTAGACTGACAGGAGCAGATTTTCTGCCTGACTTTGCTTATTTTGTGCCCAATGGATCTTTTCGCTTTTCCTCTTCACGCTCAATTTTGTACTGGATAAATTATAACAGGCAGAGACTGGGAGAGCCAATGTGAAGTACGATGAACCCTCAGCTGATGCTGGCTCTGGGAACCACTGGCAGCCAGTATGTGGTGGAGAAGCAGAGAGCCTGTTCCCAGATGTGCCCACAGGACATCCCACAGATGAGAACCTATTTGAGGGGGATAGAAAAGGCAGTACGGCCTATGGTCCTTAAAACGTCAGTTCAAAGTACTCATGTAAAGCTTTACTGCAAATAAGAGGCTTTGTTAACTTCTGCAGTACATTTGCTATCTGGGGAGAAAATTCAGCCTGAGAGTGTAGTTCCTTTTGCCTAATATCAACCAAGTAAAATGAGAGCATTAATAATGTAGGTACCTAATCTGGCTCCTGTTTATACTGTTCCCTGGATTGACAGACATAGACACCTGCAGCAGTAACTAATTCCTTAAAATGTATAAGAATCATAGAATAGGGCCATAGAATAGTTAGGGTTGGAAAGGACCTTAAGATCATCTAGTTCCAACACCCCTGCCATGGGCAGGGACACCTCACACTAAACCATGTCACCCAAGGCCTCGTCCAACCTGGCCTTGAACACTGCCAGGGATGGAGCATTCACAACCTCCCTAGGCAACCCATTCCAGTGCCTCACCACCCTCACAGGAGAGAATTTCCTCCTTATATCCAATCTAAACTTCCCCTGTTTAAGTTTGAACCCGTTACCCCTTGTCCTATCACTACAGTCCCTGATGAAGAGTCCCTCCCCAGCATCTCTAAGGGCCCCCTTCAGATACTGGAAGGCTGCTATGAGGTCTCCACGCAGCCTTCTCTTCTCCAGGCTGAACAGCCCCAACTTTCTCAGCCTGTCTTCATACAGGAGGTGCTCCAGTCCCCTGATCATCCTCGTGGCCCTTCTCTGGACTTGTTCCAACAGTTCCATGTCCTTTTTATGTTGAGGACACCAGAACTGCACACAATACTCCAGGTGAGGTCTCACAAGAGCAGAGCAGAGAGGCAGGATCACCTCCTTCGACCTGCTGGTCATGTTCCTTTTGATGCAGCCCAGGATACGGTTGGCTTTCTGGGCTGCGAGCTCACACTAACCCTGCTGCACTTCATTCTAGTTGGGATGCAACACTCCTGAGCTTGTAGCAGGTGATCCTTGAAAATCAACCAAGAGTCTTGGGCCCCCCTGCCCTCTAGGGCTGTATCCCATGGAACCTTCCTAAGCAGGTTCCTGAAGAGGCCAAAATCTGCTCTTTTGAAGTCCCGGGCAGTGAGCTTGCTGCACGCTCTTCTCACTGTCCTGAGGATCTCAAATTCAACCATCTCGTGATTGCTGCATCCAAGGCTGCCCTGGAGCGCCACATTTCCAACGAGCTGTTGGTGAGCACGAGGTCAAGCATGGCACCTCTCCGTGTCGGCTCCTCTATTACTATTATTATTATAAGACCTCTGAAGTTGTCTGAAAGACAGCCCACTCAGTAGACTGGAGTGGATGGACTATACCTTTAACCAGTTGAGCTGAATCCTGCTTTTAGAGCATATCTCAATACAGAATGTGTCCAGTGCAGTTAATAATCTCTTCTCCTGGCTTTCTTCTTTATCACTACCTTTCTCTCAGAATATTTTGAGAACAAAATTGCTTACAAAAAAAGGATAGCAAATGTTGGTAATGAGACTATAAGGCCTGGGCAGGAAGTAGCCTAGCAGCACTGCCCATGTGGAGGTACATCCAGTAGCTCCCAGACTGATCCAGATATCACTTCTGAGCTTGGCCCATCATCCTGGTTTTGGCTGGGAAACCATGACACCCATCAGCATCTATTAGTGCTGTGCCAAACTGTGCTGGCTGCTTTGAGCTGGCTGGGAAGGAACAGTTCAGTCATCCTCCATGAGATTTCTTTTCTTTTATTTGAATGCCTGAAAGTGAGCATCTTCATATATCCCGTCTTAAAATATACCTTGTTTACATGAAATGCCTGCCATTTGTATTGAAAAGTCTGACTATTTCAAACCAAGCTGGTTTTTTAATTGATACAATTTTTCAATAGATTTTTCTGACAACGCTTTCTAGAATTCAAAATAAAACATAAATCCTTCTTGTGTGTTGTTTTTTTCCCTTGTCTTTGGCAATCTTTGCTCCTATATCCTTTCATTAGATAGAGAACTAATGACAAACATTCAATGCATGTCTAAAAATAAAACATTTTATTGTTCTCTTCTGCAAGTATAACCAACATTTCTTCCTAATCAACTAAATAAATGACATTTGTTTCAGGAATTATTACTAGGGCAATTTCCACACACTGCTTGTTACAAATAGTCTAACCCAATGCCTACAATTAAAATAAATCAAGCCAGCTGAGAAGGTTCAAATACATGACACAAACTTGACTAAATAACAACATAACATAAAGGGATGCTGTATTGCCTCCATGATAATAGTTGCAAAGGCTTCGCTATGCAAAATGCAAAAGACCGCTTTTCTGTATGCTGCCATATGTCCACTGCAATTTGTGGACATATGGACGTAGGACTCTCTCATGTGTAATGTATATCACACAGACAAAAATAAAACAGGAGCAAAGGGCTAATATCATGAACACTGTTTAGAGGACAAATTAAAATGTTTGTTGTGGCAAAAACATGGGTGTACTAATTAATAGCTCTAGATTGCTTACTGGCACTGGCTGCCACAGCCTCAGATATTTGATAGGTTTCAATAAAAGACAAAGCTGCATGAAACTAAATATGTGACTTTAAATGCAGTTGCTTAGATAAGGTCTCCTTTTAGGGAAAATGCTTTGCCTGATCTTTTAAATTGCAGTTTACAGTGAGAATTAATGTATCTGCAAAATTACTTATAATGCTGCTGCCCTTATTGCATTCTACTGTTGCTCACTGGATGTGAAAGTGGGGTTTGAAATAAACAGGAGGAAAATGAAAGCTCACAAGAAGTTTTCATATTGATGAAAACATTTGGAACATAAGTTTTATTTCCTAGCCAACGAGAAAGTGATAATGTACATTGAGTGATACGTGCATGTTGTGCTTTCCTTTCTCTCAAAGACAGGAGCTGCCTGTTAAATATTGCCTTGCCAGCAATCAAAATGGTATAGGCTTAACCCTCGTCTCCTTGAGAATCCAGGGAGGTGATATAGATCAAAACTGGTGCTCTCTTTTCTTAGCAAAGCCAGCTGTTTTTATCCTCTTGCTAACAGCTGCAGGCTAAAGAAAAGGTAAGTTAAGACTACCTGGCACCTAGAAAGAACGGCAAACATGTTTATAAATTAAAAATGAGTAGTGTCTTTGAATGTATTACTTTGCTGTACTATCTTGAAGATTAATTTTACATTTGCTTTGCAAAGGGGACTGATGAATGACATCAGGTTAGGGAAGGACAAAAGGATTTTTATGGTAGATAGAAGCTGGACCCTGAATATTAAGAACAGGAGTGAAATCAGCAGCTAATGTGCACATAGCAACTTGCTTCCATAGGAGAGACACCAATTTCTCCCCCAGAGAGATTAATCTCCCCATACATGAGTCATTCAAGCATGAAGAAATATTCTTTGGACATGGTGCACCAAATGGAAGCGCATACATCAGACAATGATGGTGTATTATATTGAGATGTTTATAGGACTGGGACATGCCAGCTGGGATGTACAGCTTTAAGGGAATATAAAAAAAAAAAAAAGAAAATTAAGGTGGATTTGCAGAGAAAATCAATCAGCCAACACTGTAAATGGGAATACATTTACTTCTCCCTTTATATGTATTTCCAAAGAAGAGGGGAGAGAGTCCATTCTTATGGAAAATATTTACTCAAATTTGTATCTGTGCTTTTTTCAGTTACACATCCCAATATTCTTGACAAAATGATAGGATTGCTGCCCCTTGTGAGTGCTTTACAAGTGGGAGCACGCTCTTGTCCAGCCTCACATCAATTACTATAGCTCAGATTCTTTCTGATATTGTTATGTTAATAACGGCCATAGTGACAGGTTTGACAATTCCTGCAAAGGCCTTGAAAAAATGGCAATCTGTCAAGGTTTCCAGAGTACATTTTGGAGAGTGGGTCAACAAGTGTTCAGAAACATGAACTGTTAACTTTTAAACTGGAGATGGAAAGAGGAGCAATTGTAGGTTTTCCTCCTTCTATTGGGGATGACTTTTTGTCAGCATGCAGCCAAGCAAATGCTGCTGGGGTCTCTGCAATGCACAGCCTGCCTGACTTCTGTCAAGTGATGTAAACCTATGTGTTTATTATTAAAAAACAATTGACTTATAAATTTTCACCTACAAGTCAACACAAAGGCAAATACTGCCCAGTGGCCATGTTTTTTCAATTTGACAAAATTCCCTTCATCAGAGCTTCCCTGGAATGACAGCCCTGGAAGGAAAGACCATTAGTTAAAGGAAGCTCTCTCTCAAACCAATGGCAGCACGTCAAGTGCACTTCCTAATTCTGTTAGTAAGTATATAGATGCACTAAGTAAATTGCTATTAATTATTCTGCGCATAATTAACTTCTGCACTTAGGTAGTATTCTTCCTTATGTAGGCAGACAAACGTCTTGATAAGCCGAGTGATACAGTTCACAAAATATGACATTCAAAGGCTTTCCGAAACCCATAGAGGGCAAATGTACTCTGGAGTTATGGCTCCATCAGTGAGGAGTTCACTTTAGAAGGGGCAGGAAGGTGGCTGTGTGCTTACACATGTAAAACAACATTGTGGGGGCTCAAGACTCACAGGTACTCCCAGGAACATACCTTGTCCTGGGTTCAGCAGTAGCAGTCATTTTCCTCCTTCTTGGTAGCTGTTGCAGTGCAGTGTTTTGACTTTCAGCCTGGGAACAGAGCTGATAACACTGATGTCTTGGTTTGGCCAAGGACTTTGTGAGCCTCATGCTCTGCCAGGGAGGAGGGGAAGCCGGGAGGAAGCAGAGACAGGACACCTGACCCAAACTGACCAAAGAGGTATTCCACAGCGCATCATTCCCAGGATGTAACTGGGAAGTACCCGGAAGGGCTAGGACTGCAGGGTTGGAGGAGATATCAGTCGGTGCTTGGTCGGGCTGGGGGGGGCAAGTTATCAGTCGGCTGGTGCTGAGGTGTTGTATTCTCTTCCCTTGTTATTTCCTTTATCATTGTTATTATTGGTGGTAGCAGTAGTGATTTGTGTTATACCTTAGTTACTAAACTGTTCTTATCTCAACCCATGGGAGTTGCATTCTTTTCGATTCTCCTATCCGTCCCTCTGGGAGTAGGGGGAGGGCAAGAAGGGGGGGAGTGAATGAACAAGCTGTCTGCCTGGGTTTGAACCATGACACACATGTACTCTGCTCTGGAGTGCACAGCTGTAAGACTGGAAGGGGAGATATAAAACCATGTACAATCTGCTTCTTAGTTTCTGCAGTTCACCTGTGGCCACTTCAGTAGTTCGTATTTCTACTTTTCTCTAACTAGTTTCTGGTTCTTTTTTTTTTCCTGCACTACAGGGAACATTAGAAGTATTCGTCAGAGTATACTTGTACCTGCCTTTGGGGTAAGGATTTTCCTAAGCCAACATCTCTGTGAGAGGGACTGGCTTAGATTTTGTGATCCAACCTGAAGAAAGGCAAGGGCCTTCCTTTGCAGCACTTGAATCTCTTTAAATTGAGTGCCAGCACAGCCCGTAGGATAAAATACAATGCCTGAGGTGTTACTCTACACTCACCCACAGCTCTGTCAGCCTCCTGCAGTTCACAGTCCAGCCCAGCTTCCTATAAGATTTCTGCCCTGAAGGTGTAGCATGAGGTGGGCATCCAGTAAGCTTATACACAGCTGGAATAACTGCTTTCACTCCCAGGCCTTGTGATTCCTGATAGAGTAGGAATATCAAATCAAAAACAAATCAGCCCTCCACAAAGTTACATTTTAGTAAAAACAAAAAAGACTGAAAATGACAAAATACTGATCAAACTTTTCCAAGACTGTCCTTTTCACTTCTTGTCATCCTCTCTAACAGACTTGTTCTTCCATGCAAAAAAAATAGTATACTGGAATATTTTTGCATGCTATCTGCAGTCTTCCAGACTTGAGGTTGTGCATGTTTACCTTGCAAAATACCATCTTTTCATGTCATAAAAATTTCTAGTGTTAAATAGTGTCTATCAGACAAGCTTCCTGCTTAGGGTATTTAACTCTATTTCATTTCCCTGGCAGGAAATCTGGATTCTAAGAATATTTAAAAGTATGCTTTAATGGATGGTTGTGAAACATTTTCAATTTTAAATTCCACTTACCTACATCAGGAAAACTGATGTGTTTTTTCAATAAAATATTTCATTTTAAATTCATTCGTGCTTCAGAAACACATTATATTTTGATACATGATATACAGTGAGGAGAAATCATACATATTTTATGTGCAACACATTGAATTTGTAATATGTGTCTGATAATGACTTTGTACTAAGCTCCTATTCCTCTACAGTTGCAATGTAATTGCTGTCCTGAGCTAGACAGAGTCTGCTTTAGTGCTACTTACTTGCTTATACATTTGTGGGAAAACTATAAATCTGATTTGAGTCTCTGATGAGACTTTCATACACTGAGGAGAAAAATGATACATCATGATAAAATAGAATACAAGACTTGCTTTCTTCTGGATTCTTGTCTTTTAGTGGTTGGAGACTTTGTTAAGGCTTAAGTACTTTTTGTGTATGTTTTGTTTTAGATATATTAGGGAAAGTTTTTGACTAAACATGGCAGGCTTTTTTAATGATTTAAGCAGACTGAGTTGGAACAAATACTCATGATGCCATAAGGAGAACTAATTATTAGATTTAGAGGTTTATGTATGTATATTTTCATATGTATCTGTAAAAACATAAGGGAATAAATGTAATGGACGTCTGATATCCTCTGCAAGTCCTGCATGAAATAAAAGCTTAGCAAGAGCATGGAGGTAGGACAAGGCTATGTACAGTGTCAGGAAAAATGAGACTGAGAGCTAAGAGTTATTCATTTTCCCACAAGATGGTTCTGACTTCTCGCCAGAAGGTCAGCATCTGATAAAGTATTTTACACTGGTGCCTTTCTTTTTTTTCCATGATCCTTAGGAAAGCGAAGCATGTGGACTTAAGCTGGCAGAGGACAGCCATAGATTTCAATTTCAGCATAACACCACTGAGAGTGGCAGATAGCTAATATTTTCACTTGTTAAATAATAGACAAAGTCTTTCTTAGTGCTTTGCAATAATAGTGGTGTTATTTTTATGGCACATTTTTAGAATGAAAAAGGAAATCCTCTTATTTCAAAATGCAACATCAAAACATGATCTTATTAACATCTTCAAAGAGAGTGAGTAGCTCATCTCCCCTCTTTTCCTCTCCTCTTCCTCTCAGTTCTCAGCTTCTAGTCAACAAAAAGAAGCTCTCTTTAAGAAACACATCTCTTCCAGCACAGAGATCCATCACAGCTGGACTACATTACAGCCATTACGGACAGGATGTCACTGTACGTTTTCTCTGTATTACTGGAAGCACACATACAAGCATTTCCCTCAATCAGAGCCTATGGTCTAGAAAACAGGGATTTTTTTTACTTGTATCTCCTCCTCCTGAGATTTAGTAAACTCTTCACAGGGACTGGCATGAACAAGGGACCTCCTCCAAACTACTTGCTTAAAAAGTGGGAGAAAATATATCCTGAGTGATCTGAGAATCAGGTCCCATCTGGGATGTCATCAGTCGATGGTTTCCAGGTCTATCCTTGAAGACGATTCAGACAGACACCAGGCATTCCTGGGCTACCCAACTAAGGGAGTCAATAAATTGGTGCAGAGCAGGAGGTTGTGATGACTACTATCTAAATACTGTCTTTTGCATTTAAATGAAGATGAATGAAGCTGTGGATTATTCTTCATGTAAATTTGAAGCATTCCTAGAATACCAGGGCTCTGATTCTTAAGTACTGATGCTGCTGTAATATTACTGAATACCATCACCCCTTATTTCTCTTTGCTTGCTCAAACTGACCACCTGCATCATTCCTGGTCAGTTGCCCTTTCTTCTGAGTGGTTTTTGTGCAGATACCTGCACACAAGCATCCTTCATCCTTCTAGATATATAGGCAATTACTAGGAAAAAAAGGAAATGTGTGGAAAACAAGGACTTGTGTTTTCATTGCTTTTCAGTAATTGAATGAGGCAGGCATGTTTTTGTTTTTTTTTTTTCTATAGACACAGGCAGCAGGAACAAATTTTTGCATGAATTTATCAAAGCTGTACCTTGCCTGGTGAGTAAATGAATTCTTTCAGCTTGCTTTTCTAACTAGCGACAGAGCAATCAGCAGTTGAATTGGCGGGGGAACAGTCAGATTACCATAATGGTATGTTAACCTGAAGACTGTCACTAGGCTACAGTGAGCGTCCATGATGAGACCCTGACCTCAAACTAAGCCCCAGCTGTGGCAGAGGTTGTGGTACTTGGCATCGTTCAAGGCCTAAGTGGGAACTTTACACATATGCATGGGCTCCCATGTGGGAACTTCACACAGTGTGCAAGCACCAGCTGATACTCTTTTATCCCAGCCAGAGTTGCTTGGGTGGGAAGTCTAAAGTGCGTGCTGCATGGCTGTTGTCATTTGAGGGGAAGTAACCTTTAAATAAGCCTGAGCTCTGACAGTTCATGAGCGTATAAACTTCAGTGTCATTGCGTATGCAATCCTATGCAATGGCAGGGGTTTTTCCCTCCCAAAACAAACAGGCTGATGTGTATCACAGCTAGCAGAGCCTGGTTTCCTACAGGTGTGGTCTCTGATGTCTAATCAGGAGTTGCTTCTGGCAATGCCTTATCTGTGTTTTCCATGGGAATTCTCTGTGTGGAAAAGAGAGCTCATCCTGAAGCTTCTCCTGCAGTGGGGTCTAAATAGAGTCTTTTCTAGACTAAACAGAGTCCTTTCCCTTTGGCCACCTCAACTCCTGCAAGCTGTTCGAACACAACTTTTTGAAACCCTTATAGCTCTGTCCAATTTGGTTGAAAGCAAGAAGTTCATCCCAACTGTGCGAACACAAAATACATTTCTTTAGGAAATCAATACAATAAAGGGCTTTGGTATCTCCATCCAACCATCAGGTACCAGTCAATCAGACAAACTAACAATAGAAAAACGACCTCAAGAAAAATGCAAATTATTAATAAAATATTTAAAACTTGATTCTTCCTCAGTTTGAAAAGGTGAATTAATGAACACATCAATCAAACCCCTGAAATTCTGAAAACCTTCAATTTACTCTTATTGTAATTGCATGGCAGAAAAATAGCCTTCACCCAGAGATACCTACTAAAATGTAATTAACCTTTTGTTTGTGGAAGAACTTTCTTGGGGAATTTCAGATGCTTATTTGGCGCTCTCAAGGGGTATTGAATCTTTAATAAAGACATCATTTCTCATCAGTGTTCATTTGTTACCAGAGTTAAATGAGTGTTAAGAAAAGTAAAGAATCTAGAGAATATAGCTAAAAACATCTGTTTTCTGCATTGCTCAGATTTCTTCATTCTCTTGGGATGTAACTATCTCACTAGTTCTGCAGCTAACATGCTGTCCTTTAGGATAGTCAAGACCTGGATTTTTAAGATTAAACCGCTTTAAAACAGGCAAAACCCCACCACTCCCTTGATTTTTTGAGGATATGTTGTGTCTTAGGAAAATTTCATTTGTATCTGTTGTAATCATGCACGCAAATACACAGAAACAATGAAGACAAAGACCTTATTTTCTTCTATCCAAGTAACTTTTAAAGTTCTGTAGCTCCAAAAACACATATAGTCTTGACTGTGACCCATTCTGTGGATCCAAGAACAAAGGGAAGCTCTGAGACAATTACACAGAAACATGATGGGAATTCATGGAGCAACAAGCATTAGTGAAGTGCCTACACTAGCCTTTGCAGATTTGTTAGCTAACATGAATTACATGAAAATCAATTAACTTGAGTTAAGAATGCTAATATTGATGAATCTGTAAGAAATCTGGGGGAGGTAAATCAGCAGAGCACTAGTCTCCAATGTATTAAAACCATATTGTATGCACTAGGTGAGAAATATTCTCATGCATACGAATGTCATTTGATTTTAGCTATGGGATGTATAAAAAGGTGATAATGACACATACATACCTTTATAAAGAGATCTACAGGTGAAAGCAAGAAATGTGTTAATAGCTTTACTTTACAGTAAGTAGAATTTATTCTTAGCTGAATGTCTTCGAGGATTCGGCAGGGATATGCTCTGAATAATATACAGGAGGCCTAGTCCAGGCATCTAAAAGCTATTCTTTTATTTGGTTGTTACTAGAGTAACAACAATACATATCAATTTTGATTTTATTATAGTATTTTGGGGATATATTTATAAAGGGATAATATTTGGTTTCTATGTGCATTACAGTGTCATATCATGCATTGTTAGTTTATACTTTGTTATAACACAATATTAAGTAATATAATTTTTCCTATTTTAATGTAGAAACATAAATGTTCATGTTTCTGGAATCAAGCTGTGACACTGGTAGCTTGCAGGAGAAAACAGACACTTTCTTAGTGTCACCCACTTCAGCTGGCCAACCAAGGGTATTATCTGGATACAAAGAATAAAGAACAATGTGCTGTAAACACAGTCAAGAGCTACACTCATGCTCCTTCCTTGGTGCCAAGAGGAGACCACATGGAGAGCTATACTTCAGATCACAGTCTGTGTTTACATGGACAGCAGAGGTGGGCCACTGATGATCTCCACCAAACTTTCCACTGAGTGTTAGCAACCAGCGCCAAGGTTGGGCCTGCCCAAAAGATCCCTGCAAAAGCTTGGCTTGATGATTGAATATACACAGGATATGATAAAGATGCAAAAGTGGTAGGATCAACTGTGGGTGACCTTCAGGTCAACACTTCATTGTTAGCCCAGATGTACCCATTTATCCTGCTTTCCCGTTTTGGGGCACTGTGATCAACTGCACTCGGAGGTGTGGCTGCAGGTTATAACTACGCCTTGGTATTTCATTGCCTGGGTTGGAGTGACAGTTGAGCTTGGCTGTCAGAAAAACACAATACTAGTAATAATTTAAGACCTAATTTTGCAAAACTCCCACTCAACTGAACGAAGACTGATTGTATGAGTGAAGATTTACAGTATTGGTCCTCTGTGACACAGTGATGAAAAAAATCCACTCATCTCCTGAGTTTAATTGTTTCCCAGATGCCTGCTAAACTACACCTTGCAATTCATCATAGTAATTCATTGTCATGCTGCATTATCTAAGTAATAGTGTCAAACGTGCGTCCAAAAGGTGGTAGCTAAAATACGCTGGTAGAACAGGGTATCCTGTGGAGCAGATCAGCTCAGGGCAAGAGACCTACCATAGGGTAGTTGTATTTTGTTAAATCCCTACAAAAACATATATACCTGTTTATAATGCAGTCCTTGTATACCATTTTATGCATTCCTAAATACATCAAACTCCTTCTCTGTTTGCTCAGACAGATCTCCCATTTTTGAAACAAGGCCTGCAATGTATGGGTAAGATGGAATTGGGTTGTTTTTATTCACAGTTCCAGATTTCATACCAGAGTTTCAGGGGATTAGCAAGGTGCCAGCATATATGGATAACAAATTCTTTAACAGCATATTACACGACTGGTTTAATTTCCCAGTTTTAAGTCAGGATTTTATATTTTTTTTTTTTAATTTTCTGTTTCTAGGTACTATGAAAGGTCTTAAAATAATGCTTTCTTATGTTTAATTTTAACTAACGTAATCCCCCCTGGTGAAAGGAAAACTCATTCTCTTTATTAAGTGATCAGTGTGGTTGCATTAGTAGTCAAGTCCCATTCTTTTCAGTGATGAAAATCGCTTAGCTCTGCTGAAAACAAGGTTCAACCTAACATAGACAAGTTAGTGTATGATTTTGAGAAACCATTTTTCCTTAAAGCACAGCAAACTTCATATGCTTCTCCTCTTCATCGCAGAACAGCACTTATGTGTCATTTAAATTCCTGCTTTTCCTTCCTCATTTTGCTGTACTCAACAATAAACAGCTGAATATATCTGACTTTGGGCAGACTTTTATCTGTAGGGATATATAGACAGATAGCTAGAGATCCTTTTTCTCCCATGTGAAGCTGTGGGAAGTTTGACTTCTCTCCCGTACTTGTGGTATGTATCCTTTTGAGAGAGGATACTAAGGAGTTGGTCTTGGCTGGTATATCTCCCACCATTTTGGCCAACATGGCGAGTCCAAGGAAGCATTTTAGACTAACTACCTGGTTTTATATGGCTAAAATTAGGGGTTACGACTGTCTGCACTCCCCTACATGACTTAGAAACACTCCTAAATCACTGCTTCATCCTGACATGGCATTTACATTTTTCTTTCTCAGTAAACAAGAATTCAGCCTAGCATTACAATTAGGTGCTCTTTTGTTCACTGTCTCCTTTCCCTCAAGCACACAAAGTTGGTTGCATGTGCTGTGGAGAGTGAGGTTTAATAAATCACAAAAAAAGCACTGTTTTCTGCTGCTTTTTTTTTTTTTTTCAAAATCTCTGCAGAAAACTTGGGTAAACAACATTTGTTTTGGTTTGGTTTGATTTGGTTTGTTTTTTTCTTATATTCCTGAATCAGTTTTTTGTTTACAGGAAAATGAAATGTTCCCCCAAAGTTACTGACGAATAACAAATCATGTCCCTTGCTCTAGGTGTATCCCTTGCAAAATTGATTTGTTAGTTGCTTATATCTCATTTTACTTTGTTGGTTTGTTTTGTTTTTCACTTGCCCGTGGAGAGGCTTTTCTTACATTTTATATATTGTTGGAAGAAACAGTGTTAATGTGCACACATAATAAACATTTTCTGCCATTCTACCCAATATACAGTCAGATTTTACTAAGACAAAATAGGTCAGGATCTCTTTCCTTGATATGGCAATTAATTTTCAGATTAGCATGCTGCATTTTTAACCTTCATAATTTTCTTCATACAAAAGTAAATCTTAAATTTTGTCATACCTTATAATTGCTCTGACAAAAACATTCACAGTGACATGAGTGGTGGCTTTGGCTACCAAGACAGATTTTCATAATAATGAGTTTTTTCCTGTAGGGGGCTGTGAACTGCTAATTAGCATCTATGACCCAGTATTCTTAGCAAATAAGAGTAATAGCAGTAATTTCTAGCTTTATGCAGGGTGCAAGTCCAATATTACCAGCACTTCTGTTTCATTTGTAATTAACTGCAAGCAATTATTATAGAGTCAAGGAAGTATATCCTAATGCTCATAGGTAATAAAAAAAATTGAAATTATGTTTGTAAAACTCATATGTTTCATGCTGGGTGCACTGATTTCTTTCAGGGAACTGCGATTATGTGCCTATCAATTAAAAATCCTTTAGTGTTTCTTTATGTTTATATGCTTTTGAATGTTGCTGTACAAGTATCTCATCCTTGGTTTAATTCTCATCCTTTTTAAAAAATGATATCCTTGAAATTTCAATTAATATTTTGACCACAAGACCTTAGTGAATACTTAATCTAGCTATTTGATCCCAACATAAGATTCAGATGGTACTGAAAGAAGTTGTTTACACTTTATTTTATGAGGTCTGTAGCTGAGTCCTATTAGAAGCGTGACCCACGAGGCTGGTGACAGAGTGGCGTGTGTAGCATAGCTGACTTTCCTAAACAAGAAACAGATCTGGTATTTCTTTTACTCAGCAAAATAATATATAAGGCTTCCTGCAAATTGACTTACTTCCCCCAGTTATATTCATTTTTATGACAGTGAGAACAGCTATGAAGTAGTGGCTATCAGTGGCAATTTCATAGTTACTGGAATGGTACTGTGCCCTGTCTTTGTTTTGAACACCTTAGCATAACAGGCCTGGGTTATTTACTCAGAAATATGATTTTATCTGAATACTGAGCTCTCCACAGTGGTGGATATATAATTACATTTCAAGTTTTGACAAAGCTTCAGATGTTGGGGCATCTTCTCCTTTGCAAAATGCTCTTTCCTGATAAGATCAGTGGTGTTCAAACAACTTTAAAAACTTACAGATATAGCGCATTCCTGAACCATAGTTAAGTGTGGGCCAGGTTTGGAGGGGCTTGGCATGGCCTCCACTGTGCTTTGGTCCAATGGAGTTTACTCAGCAGCTCTCAGGACTGTCATTTAAGAAATCTGGAAGGCAAGGAGCTCGTATCTTTACAGTAGCTACAGACTGTGAACAAAGTTTCTCAAACAGTCATAGGAGCTCTCAAACACCCTTTGGAGCTGATGTTCATTCATCCTGCAGCCTAGCTACAAAAAAGCAGCTTTGCATCTTTCCTTAATACCTATTTGGACAGTTCTTTGTACATTGTATCACACACTTTCCTGTTTCTTATTGCCTTCTAGGTTGCGTGCCTATTGTTTAATCTTAATTAAGCAATTAATTTTCCCATATCCATAAAATTAGCAAAAGTTTTTCTGCCATGGATGTTCATACCTGGTGCTACATTTTGAATTTTCAAGGCGTGTATCTTCAGCAAACAGACATGTCTGATTGAAATCTTTTATATTTCCTAGTGTAACTGTGATTTTGTTTTCTTGTGCAGACCTGTATTAGTCAATTTCTCAAGAAGTCACTTTCTTGCAAGGCTGTTGCAAGACTGATAAGGAATTTGTAGATCTATAAGAAAACTGTTATGCTAGTTCAAACAATATCTTTTCATTTGAATCAGAGTTAATTTAAGGAAATCCTATGACCTTTATGTACCTGCATATTTTCTGCAATCCAAAGTGGTTTAGAATACGTAATCTGAGTGTCTGGGAAGTTTTTGTCCTGCTTGTTAAAGAATCACAAAAAAATTTACATAAAGCACACAGGAATAGACAGAACTAATAAAATTTGGTGTAAATACTAAAGAATCTGAGAAGAGACGAGTTCATGAAAAAGACTGGGGAAAAAAAAACTCCACACATTTTAGGAGCATGACAAAAACCACTAGAAGAAAACCTAAGTTCTAAAACACCAAAATGAACATCCAAAAATTGAAAGAAAATTTTAAAGTGGTGTTTTCACCTGCAGTGAGGAAGATAAACATTAAAGTTTAAAATTATGTAATTATTAATGTATTTTGATTCTTTGAAATATTCTCTCACAAATATTTCAAATGAGTTCTCTGCAGAAGATCTGTGGGCTATTCAAATGTCTAATTCTATGTTGATTTGTACACTATGGGCCATATTTATTTTTGCTCCTTAATCCAATACTTACTAAACTGAACTGTGTTATCTTGACTATACGTAGAGATGATCATGTTTATTTCTAAGTTCCTTCTGTGCTGCAAGAACTGCACCTAATTTCAGGCATTGGAAGCTTAGGGGAGTGGTGTACAGTTGGTGGAAAGAATGAGCATCTCCATAGGGTGATTCATTCCATTCATCTGAGATGGGTTTTGGTCATAAGGTGATCCAGCTTCTGATACTATCTTTCTGTCTATGAAATTAATCTAGACGATTAACCTAAATTTGTGTCTTAATATTTAGGTTAGTAAGATGGTCCAATACCTGCATTTAATATTACCTTACAGATAACTCCTATTGATTTCAGTGGGGCTTTTCACACAGGCTTCCATCCTATGCTGCAACATGTTAAGTGTCTCCACTTCTCACTCCAAGTCTGAACTCAAATGAAGATAGCAGTCAAAAATACAGAAGGAGCTGTCAATATAGTTACTGAAGAGCATATTTCTGTTACTAGACTCAGGTTGAACTCAGTGTAAGAACACCTCATACCGTCTTCAAGCAGCATGGATATGGATGCTTGTGAATGGGAAAAGTACACTCCATTAGTGTGATACAGCTCCCATAAGAGACAATGAGTAAATCTCCATTGACTTTAAAGGGAAAGAGAAAGTTTTGCCAAAAAAAGTATTCATTTTGAAGAGTGACAATAGGGAAGAAACATTCCCTGCAGCCTGCAAATGCCTTCTGCAAACATAGTCTTGCTGTTAGCTTCATAATAACCGAGCTAATCAGGGTTTCTGTTTAATTTGAAATACATGTTCACCTTCCAGATGATGCAGGAAAGAAGAGTGCATTTATTGTGCTTTTGGCAGGCTTGTAGGGATTCCTTTGAGTGGGTAAGAACCTGCTTTTCTTCCAGGTAATTTGGACCATCTCCACTCATTTGATTTTCACTATCATGAAAAACCTATCCATGTACGAGTTCCATAAAGCTTCAAATTACAGTTAAGTCCAAATCCTTAAAGGCATTTCAAGTGCACATTGTAACAGAGACTCATAGTAATCAAGTTGCAGAAAGACTCTTATAACAGCCATCTCTCTCTTTCTGAATTGCAGGGGAACAGGCAGATGTGGAAATTATGAGTAATGTAATTGATGATCTTGAGGCTTTTAAATATCCAAGCTCTCAACAATCAAGATCTATTTGAGTTCAGAATCTAATAAGTAGTAAATACAATAGGCTTCAGTAGGATGTTTTATCAGGTTCTCTGCAGTGCTTCCCCCCCTCCTTGCTTTTATGGGCAGCATTACCATCTAATCGGCAGACAAGTTGGAAAAATTTATTGTGACACATAATCACTTTTAGTTCATCAAATTTCTCTTTCTTTGATGTGCAGTTACTGTGAGCTTGTTTATAATGCGTGTTTTCCAAAGTTTTTTTCTCCATTTTTTTGAAAGGGTAAGAAGAATACCATTATCCTAGACTGTTTACTGAAAACTTGCTTATTGTGTACAAAGAAAGAAAAACACTTGTACAAAACACCTAAAAATACTGATGAATTAATGTCCTACAGATTTCCCAGGTGCCTTAAATTATAAAAATCTTTTTACTAATGATGACCACTCCAATGATTATTCTGAGTATGTATGAATATATTCTAGAAGTACTTTTTCAACCCAATGGAAAAGCTATGTATAATGATGAGTTAATTTCAATTCTTCATCTGTTTTCCTTTAATCTGCAGACCAGACTGAATGAATCCAAAATTCTACATTATGTTTCAGCTAAAAAAATAAGAAAACATTTGTCAGTGAAGAACCCAACTCATGCTATTACCGTAGGTACAGAGCCTAACACCCTTGCTTACGTGTTAATTTATCCACACAAAACCCCCCATGTTAGAGTGAGGTGAGTAAAAAATATTTGCACCACTGGAAAAACTGCTAAATCACATTTCTCCAGATTCTCTGAAAAGCAAAATATGTTGCAGTTTTGCCTTTGATATTTCCTAGTTTGGTAGGATGAAAACAGAAGGCTTTTTTTTTTTTTTCCCTAGAAAGAATATATTTTCTCTGAAAAAAAAGGGACTTTTCTTTCAAAACAAGAGAATGAAAACTGAGAAAATTTGCATAGGCATAAAAAAATACAATTTCTTCAAGAGGGCATTTATTGATTTTATTACAGGTAAAGAATTGTTTTTTGCTTGAATATTAAATGAGAATATTTGACATTAACTGAGATTTTTACATGTGTCCTTGACATATGGAGCAATCTAATACTGTTGAACTGTTCTTTTGGGGTATAACTTTGCTGCAGCATGTTTCCTGTCAGGTGTTGACACAAATTCAGGCAATATCCACAAACCTGTGGCCATGTGAAATGGTACTTGGGCCAGTTCGGACAGGAATTATAATCTGACATTCTGCTTTTGCTGATGTTGGCATTCCAGTCTGTCATGAGGCACGAAGTAATGAGCCCTCTTAGACACCAATAGTCTTTCAGTGCCAGTAGCTGGCTTGCCTTTCTGCAAGCAAAGAACTATGGCATATGTGTCCTGGAAGTCCTAACAGCATGAACAGTACCTGTTAAGACACAATAACTTGGATATGCTTTTGCAATATGTTCCTAGCTGTCCTAATGCTAAAATGAAAGTATCAGCCTTGAAAGTAACACTCATAGTCCTGCAGTGGATGGTACCTGTACAAAATTGTGTCTGGATGAGGTACATTGACACAGTGTAATGCAATCAGTAAAGAAGAGCTTCTGCCCAGCTCTAGCAGGTGGACTGCTCATCTACCTGCACAGATTGCTCCACACCACCACTGCAGTCTGCTCTTGTACAGACATTTAGGCAGTACCCTAATATTCCTCCAAGCTCTGACAAATTTTAGAAAAACAAAATTAAATAGAAACCGTTAAGATTCTTTAAACTCAAAATTATTAATATTTTCTAGGGAAGCATTTTAGGTCCAGGAAAGAGAAAATCCAGGGTGACAGTCCTTGATCAGCACTTGGTTCAGATTTCTATTCTAGAGAAGTTCTGTAAGACAAGCACGAGCTCCATCAGCTGCCTTAATGGGCAACTCTGGTGGGAGCACATTATCTCCACCTGCAAGTGTTTGCAGAAAGGAGAGGGGAAAAGTTCTTGTCAACTGCCCTCCTGTGCTGGACTAGAAAACTGTTTAATCAAAGCCATTCTGTTTCCCTAACCTTTGTTTTTGATGAATCAGCATCTTTTGTTGAAAAAGAGGGAAAAAAAAAAAGCTCTGTTGTACCATTTCCAACCCATTCTACTATCAATTGCAAAATTATGGCTATTGCTATAAATGGTTTATGTTGGAAATAATCAGGAGAGTCAGGCCAAATTGAATATGCCTTGTATTAGCAAAAGCACTCTGTATCATTTTAAGTCTCCCAGAGTACATACAATTTCTCTGGGTTTCCTTGTTCTGAGTATTAGCCCTGTAATTTAGGCCCATGTTTGAAGCCTGGCAGACTAGGAGGTAGGATACTAATGCATGCATTGATTATGAACGCCCGGGTTAAATGAACAATTATTAACTAGTGAATGAGAGAGTTAAAAAACGTCTCAGTTTACTGTTACTGTATTTCCCAGTGACAAGAATGAAAGCAAGCTAAAGAATCTTTGGATGCAGGGTTGTTTTTCCATGGATGAGGGATTACAGATTGGCTTTTTAACTTCAGCTTTTCCAAATAGTTTTTCAGTTATTTAATTTACTCTACATGGAGTCTATTGATTATTCAAGTTGGCAGTCAATTTTATAGGGCACCCCGCTGTTTCTTTGCTTAATGTAGTCAATGATTGTAATTGCTTGATCAGTGCAGCCCATGAAATAGGTTTTGTGTCTTTTTTACAATGCATTGATGGCTTTATCTGATGCAGTCTTGGCAGGGTCTAGGTTTTACAGCACGATCCTGAACTCCCAGAGGTCTCTAGATTAATGGCTATGGCTTTCTGTTGGAGCTGCTGATACTGCTCTCCAGAATGTATTCACACATCTGGCATGCCACACTTGGCAGTTGTGCCAGCTTTTTGTTGCGCAGTTAGAGAATATCTCACCAGTGCCTAGTTAACTGTTTTCACTAAGGGAATGAGATAAAAAGCCATCCACAGAGTTGCTGGCACGCGCTCTGTGTCATTGTAATCACAAATTTTTAATTTTTCTATTACAGTTTTTATACGGCCAATTGATGTTTAGAAACAACAAAATACGCATGCTATTTGTTGTATGAACTCTGATTTGATTCTGCAAAAGATTCCAAGCTCATTGTGATTTCTTGTAAACGTCCCATTAACGCTTTCTTTCCTAAAAAAGGAACAAGCTTTCCTTTGTATTGTCAGAAAATAAATGGATTAAAATTGCATCTCTCCAGCTCAAAATTTTTTATGACCAGCAAGAAAGGAAATGTGAGTGGAAGAGCAGCAAGAGGAACCTCGAGACCTTGCTATGAGTGAAGTAATTCCTTTGTCTTCCATTGGTTCATGTTGAATTACTTAAGATTCATTTAGCTCTGCTTGAAAGTCAGTGTTTCATATTTGGTAGAATTTGAATCATATTATTAGACATGTAAAATGTATTCCTAATAAGCAGGCCAAGAAAATGTAATGAAATATGCAACACAGGTGCATAAATCCATGGACAATATAATTATATAGCACACATACACCATTTACAGTGCCTAAGGTGACATTCTGCCAAAAATGTAAGTGTGATAGATTTTGGACCAGCTGTGGTATGAACTGATTTCCTCAGCTGAGTTTGACATAGAAGCTGGACATGTGCAACCTCTATATTAATTCTTTTCTCTCCAGGTAGTAAACTGTAAATGCATAATGCATCTTTGTGTAGTAAAGGTCTACTGAGAAGACATCTGGAACTCAATATTTAAAATTCCAAGTCTGTCTTTCCACTGAAATCTCACTTATGTTGGGCAATAACACAGGAATCCTATATATCTATATGCAATATTAATAACCTACAAACTCATGTGTTAACAATAAATAGCCTTAATAAAATCTGTCACAAGGAAAAATAATGAGAATAACATGGCAAACACTTTCAGTGTTATGGGCATTGTCTTCACATCACTGCTGGAATATTTTATGATTTCTGCTGATTTTAGTGCAGCAAAATCCAAAATCCAGTCACGTTCTACAGGCCCATCCCTAAAAATTTTAAGCATGTAAGCAACTGCTCATGTGAACTTGTTTGTCCCTGTGTTATCAGTGTCAAGGCTTAAAACAGATGACTCCTCTACTTGAAATATTACAACTGCTTCTTTGCACATTCTCTTTCATTATGAATACTGTATGACTTTTAATTCAATATTAGCTTGAATCCTTGCTAGAAGGATTAAGGATCTTTGATACATAAAATGTAAACACCTCACAGGAGTGAAGAGTCAAATGTCAATAACAAAAATATTACCAATGGACTAACAAAAGTAGCTGTAGAATTTTCTTTCAGCCATGGAAAGAAGATACCATGACCCTGTCCATGTTTCCAGATTTCCTGATCATTTAAAATGCCTTAGAAGGTAAAAAAAAAAAAAACAAAAAAAAAAAACAAAAAAACAGCCCCCCCTAAAAAAAAAAAAAAATAGAAGTTCGCATTGAACTTCAGCCATTTTCTGCACATTATTAATGATTTGCATATTAATTATTAATTAATTAATTATTAATTTATGGGTTCTGTGGTTCAAAATTATGGGTTTTTACCCTTGATGGAATAACAAAAAATAGTAGCATAATTTCTTTAAGAAAAGGCAAGCCAATCAAAAGTCTAGATGATGGAAAAAAAGGAAAAATAAAGCAATGTAAACTCATATTTATACTGTACTTTTCAGAGTAGTATGTTCTGTCTTTCTTTTCCACACTCTGCTTTGATACTGAAGATGAAAGGTGAAGAAAAACTAAGATGACAAGCACTCAGATTAAAATGTTGAAACAGATATGTGAAAATTTTCTGCAATAGTTTTTCCCAGCAATTCAGTTGCAAAAATACTCTGTATTTCAACTACTTGCTTTTCCTAGAGTCATTAAATAGATACTGCTATTGCAGTATCTGTTGCTAGGCCCTGCTCTGACTAACTCAAGATAACCTGATACAGCTCAGTGGAAAGCACTGTACCTATTGTGGGTTTAACTTCATATGGTCACTTAGACACCAACCCATCTTTTCCGAAACTGGACAGTATCTACAGTATGATGAATGCCAAAATTGTACTTATATGAAGGGTCTTACATGAGGTATCTCTGGATATGAACATGGACCTGAACGTGCATAAGAAACTGAACATGTACAAGTCCATGGGACTTGATAAAATCCATCCACAGGTCCTGAAGCAGATGGAGAATGAAATTGATAAGCTACTGTCCATCATATATGAAAAGTCATGGCAGTCAGGTGAAGTTCCTGATGACTGGGAAAAGGGAAATATAACCCCCATTTTTCCAGAACGAGAAAATGGATGATCCGGGGAACTACAGACCAGTCAGTCTCACCTCTGTGCCTGGCAAAATGTTGGAGCAGATTTTCCTGCCAGGCATGCTAAGGCACATGAAAAACAACAAGGTGCTTGGTGACAGCCAGCATGGCTTCACTAAGGGGAAATCCTGCCTGACCAATTTGGTGGCCTTCTATGATGGGGCTACAGAACTGATGGACAGGGGTAGAGCAGTTGATGTCATCTACCTGGACTTGTGCAAAGCATTCGACACTGTCCCACACGACATCCTTGTCTCTAAATTGGAGAGACATCAATTTGATGGATGGACCACTCAATGGACAAAGAACTGGCTGGATGGCTGCACACAAAGAGTTGTGGTCAGTGGCTCAATGTCCGGCTGGAGACCAGTAACGAGTGGTGTCCCTCAGGGACTGGTGTTGGGACCAGTCTTGTTCAACATCTTCATTGCTGACATGGAAAGTGGGATTGAGCGCACCCTCAGCAAGTTTGTGGATGACACCAAGCTGTGTGGTTCGGTTGATACCCTGGAGGGAAGGAATGCCATCCAGAGGGACCTTGACACACTTGTGAGGTGGGCTGATGCCAAACTCATGAAGTTGAACCATGCCAAGTGCAAGGTCCTGCACCTGGGTCAGAGCAATCCCAGGCACAGCTACAGGTTGGGCAGAGAAGAGATTCAGAGCAGCCCTGCGGAGAAAGACTTGGGGGTGTTGGTTGATGAGAAAATGAACATGAGGCGGCTTCAGTGTGAGCTCGCAGCCCAGAAAGCCAACCGTATCCTGGGCTGCATCAAAAGGAACATGACCAGCAGGGTGAAGGAGGTGATCCTACCCCTCTACTCTGCTCTCGTGAGACCTCACCTGGAGTATTGTGTGCTGTTCTGGTGTCCTCAACATAAAAGGGACATGGAACTGTTGGAACAAGTCCAGAGGAGGGCCACGAGGATGATCAGGGGAATGGAGCACCTCCCGTATGAAGACAGGCTGAGAAAGTTGGGTCTGTTCAGCCTGGAGAAGAGAAGGCTGCATGGAGACCTCATAGCAGCCTTCCAGTATCTGAAGGGGGGTTTATAATAATGCTGGGGAGGGACTCTTCATTAGGGACTGTAGTAATAGGACAAGGGGTAATGGGTTCAAACTTAAACAGGGGAAGTTTAGATTGGATATAAGGAGGAAATTCTTTCCTGTTAGGGTGGTGAGGCACTGGAATGGGTTGCCCAGGGAAGTTGTGAATGTTCCACCCCTGGCGGTGTTCAAGGCCGGGTTGGACAGAGCCTTGGGTGACATGGTTTAGTGTGAGGTGTCCCTGCCAATGGGGTTGGAACTAGATGATCTTAAGGTCCTTTCCAACCCTAACTTTTCTATGATTTTATGATTCTATATGGATACCAGGTTCAGTCCTATCCCATAAACATAATAAGCAATTTGCTGTAACTTTTAGAGAAGGTAGAATTTCACCCATACTTCTTTACTGTATGCTGTACTATTGAATTATCCTGGAGCATTAAACCCACCTTGGGTTTTATAAATCCTATGTAAAATATTATGCCCCATTCACCCTCTCTTTCATGTTCACAATTAGTTCTGCATGTGACATCTGGCTCTCTTCATGTGAAAGTCATTCCTAGAAAGCAGAAGGTAATTGTCCCACTTTCTCTTCATTAAATGATTTGTGAAATTCCAGACTTCTGGTCAAGTTGCCACATGTAGGAATTGCATGGACCAGCGAGGATAGGGATGGAGTCTTAGCTTTCCTTGTCAGTCTCGGGTGGCAGCTGCTTGATGTCAGTTGAGACCAGTAAAAGTAAATGGCTTGGGACAGAATTGTCATGGTTGTCTAAATTTGCTTAAGCAAGCTTAGAACTGTTTTGCTAATTTTTAGTTTTGTCATAACTAAGAAAATAGCTAAGAAATATCTGAATGCTTCTCTCAGCAAAATAAACTTCTGAAGCAAAATATTTGTATCAGCATATTCCATATGATGTAAATAATAACAATAATAATCACTGATTCTTAACTTGTTTGTTCAATCTGTGTGTTAAATCTGTTTTTTTGGATATGGGTCCAAGACACAAAATGAGCATCTTGAATGTGGTCAGTTTTTGCTTTCTATCATAGTTTGTTTAGAAGACATGTAAGCAGCCCATGAAGTACAAGAGTATTGATGTCTTCCTTGGGACAGATCCCATTCCCAGGGAAAACAGCGGGAGGGAACTTTTGTCACTGACTTAAATAAAACCATCATGTTTGAAAAGACCAAGAGGTAATCAAATTAGAAATTAATAAAATGCTAAACTCTGCATGTAAAAAGAGGCACATAATAGGAAGAGACCTGCTTTTGCCTTGAAGCTCAGACTGACTTAAGCCAAATTTTTAAGTCTCTGAAACAAGGATCATCTCTGCCAAAAGACCATAAAAGGGGTGTTTGCCTCTGGCCTAAAAAATCTCAATGGTATTGGGAGTACCTAGATGAGCCTTGTTGGATTTCCAAACCCACTGGATTTCCAAACCCACTGTATTTCCAAACCTATTTTCAGACTTCAGGTGTTAATCTGACCTACCCTTAGGTCAGACCTTTGCTAAGTCAAGGGACAGATGCAACACTGAAAGGAAAATCTGTGATGTGTCAAAAGTTCAGTGTGTCTTGTATAAGCCCTTGTACTTTGTTCCCCTGCTTTTATAGACTTAACTGGAAACTAATCTGAGCTGATTGTTGGTAGCGGCTGCTCAGCTTGGAAAGGGACTCCAAAGATTTGTCAGTCTTTTATATTTCGGTACCCTTGCCCCCATATTCTGAGTTCTCCTCATGAGGGCAAAGAAACTACAAGCCTTCATTTGTTAGGAAGCTGAGAGGATGATTCACTGAATTCATGTTCCAAGTATTACTTTTCTAAGTGTAAATATTATATTTCAGCACTCAAGAGCTCAAAAATAATCTTTATTCTTGAAATATTTATACATAAAGAGCATTACTGAAATAGGAGTGCTTGATTACTTGGACTGGGTTGCATGATTGTGACATACTTATTTTTAGTCTTTGCACTGAATGGTAACAGGAGACAGAGATTTTAAAAAAGTAAGAAGGATAGATTCTTTTCTGGTGAATGCTAACTGTTAAACAACTTGTGCATTTCTGCATATGGGGGATGACATCACTTTGGTTTCAAATTTCTGGTTCATCTTGAATTTGCTTGTATTTGGAACAGTTTACACTGTGATACACAAAGCATAAAGTCACAGTATTCCTTTGCCATGTAAAGGTAATGTGGATGTACTAAATGGAACAGAGACAATGACCTTAAGACTCATAGAATAAGTAAAGAATAGGATCACGCCTCTACTTCAGTTGTTGATGCATGGAGCTGCCTCTGAGCAGATGGAACCTTGGCAGTGTTCAGAGCACTGTAATATCTGCCCCCTTCCTATCTGACCGTATAGCACAGTCACCATCTCAGGTAATTACCTTACTGGCACACACTGGAGTTTTTCCATCTGAGCTGCTTCCTGCAGGTACATTGCCATCAATCAGGGTTGTCCTTGAAGGCTTAATGATATAGGATTGCTGGGCATTTGTGAGATATGCACATGCCATTATCAGACAAGTTATCTAAACTGTTGCTTTTAGTCAGATCATTCCAGATTGATCCATCTTTCTAACAATACTTCAGCTGTTAAATGAATATGGGCAGTAATATTTTCCATGTTTCTTAATTATTTTACTCTACTGAAGCAGATTCCTTTAGTGGATATTTATTTGTTCAACCACAATGATGCATATACTTACTGTCTGCAGCCGTATGAGCTCTAAAAAAGCGTCTGTCTCTGCTGAAAGCACAGTCCTGCTCTGAAAGGATCCTGCAATAGATGCACAACACAAATCCAAGTCTCCTGCACCAGTGACTTTCATATCACATGTGTTTGGTTTACAAATGTAGAGTTATTTCTCTAATTGCAAGTCCTTGTTCCCTTTTACCTATCGCCATCATCTGCAGCAAAAATTTCCTAAGCTTTGTTGCCTCATTTAAACCTGCACAGTCCCATTGTCTCCAGAGAAGGTCTTTAATGACACCTGCGCAAAACCATGGACTTCACTGGGATTAGGGGGAAGGGATGAGGACTGGTAGTGGTCCTTAAAAAAAACACATGAACAACGGTGCCTTCAGACTGGGTAGTGAGAGAAAATATTAGAAATGGCTTTTTCTGACACTCATGTGAGCAGATTGTTCCAGAAGGAATAAATCTGCTTTCCTTTCTCTGGAGAAGAACATCATGTGTTTCCAGGAAATCAAGATACCTCCTATATACCACTGTCATGTGGCTTTGAGGAAGGATGTCAGTGATAGGACATGAGTGCTCTGATGACACCAGGGCCTTCCCTCCAGATTTTGTTTCAAACAAGCAGGTACAGGCTTTGCAATGGCACAAAGAGCAGACAAGCAAATCTCTTCTTTTGCGTTTGCTTAGTTTTGAAAGACTTGCCTGAAGGTTCATTGGCGTTTCTACTGCAGACAGTTTGTGCCTGGGCTTCCGTGCAGAAAAAAATACAGGGATTTTCCAGGCATGTCAGTATGTCCTTGGCTGCAGAGATCTCTCTTTTATGAGAGACGGTTGCCGTTTCTCGCACTTCACAAACAGTTATTCCTTATGTATGCACTCTGGCGCAGCTTCACCCTCCGGTGTTTAACTGGTGCTGTTTATAATGGTTATATTCTTACCAATTTCTATGATTCGCTCTCACCTTGTCAATACTGTCACTCAGTTCTCCAGCAAGAGGTTTATCTGACTTTCTCTATCTGTAGGAGCGTTTTCCCCATTGTTTCACAGCTCACTGACTTTGTCTGCCTGCCCATCACCAATAATTTTGGCCTCACTGGCCAAGTGTAACCCAATGTCTATCTCAAAAGCAAGAAATTCCACATATTTTCTGAAACTTGATGCCTGGGGAAGGAACAAGACTTGAACAGCAGCCCTGCAGAGAAGAAAGGCCTCAAAGTTTGTCCATCCCATACCTCTTCTGCCTGGTCACAAACCTTTGTGCTCAGGGCTGGGGATGAGTGATAGTATGTGGCAAAGACTCAGCTCTGGGGAAAGACAAGGTGATATTAGGGCATCCTGGGTTTTGAAGGGAGCTCTGGAGAATCTTGGACAAATAGCATTCCTGTAATGCAGGGCAGAAGTGGTTGAATTCTGGCCATGAGACTTTGAGGTACTTAACTTAGTTTTTCCTACTACTACTATACAGTCCTTTGCTTTTCACATAATAGGGGTAAGGAGCTTGTTGTCCTGGAAAGAAGGGCTGCTCCCCAGCACAGCAGTCACCTTCTCACTGGTGCCCATATATGAGGCCCCATGGTGGGTACCTAATGAAGCCTAACCCTGCACTGCAGCCTAGGGTCAGCTCCAGAGGGATCTGTATGGATGAGGCTCTGAGGCAAGGAATACATCATCATGGAGCCATGTGCCTTGACCAGCTGCGAACCCCTTGCAAAGTGTGTCTGTGGAGGACACAACCCCTTCTCTAATTCACGAGCAGCAGTGAGTCCCTGTGCTGTCCTCAGCACAGGCAGCAGCCTGCCTCTCAGCTCAGCAGCTCCTAGCCTCCTCCTCAAAGCCTGTATGCAAGGCTCACAGAAGCAAGGATGAGCACTGCACACTCATGAATAAGTGTAATTGAAATTCTGTTCATAGCTATTTGGGGAAAAAAATTGCCAGTGTAATTAAAATGCACAGGGGAAAGAGAAGTAGCCTATACAGACACATTATGTTACACAGCACCCACCCAGACAAAGGTCTTTGTCTATAAAAAGCTCAAATATATCTGAGATAATTGCTGTTCATTGATTGTGCCTCTGAAGTGGAGTCATTCTGGCATATTCCACCTTGAGGCTGTCTTATACATTTCTTTGAAAGGGAAAAATTCAAAAGTTCAAGTAAAGACACAAGTTCAGTCAAATATGTGGCAGTAAAAGCTTGATTTACAGCATTTAAGGTTACTTTCAGCTGACCCAGCCCTGAGTGGTGTTGGGCAGTTTTGTCTGATCTTGTGTTAATGCTGTTAGCCTGTGTTTACTAAATGATTTAGCACTGAAATGTTGGGAGTTGCCAAATATTTGTCTTCTGTCCTTTATGAATATTTGATCAGCTCTTTCCCCAGCTCACTCTGAATGCAGAAAAGAGTGTTAAAAGTATCATACTCCAGTAGCGTTACTTTGTGAAGGTTGTAGACCAACCGCATTCTTGCATCAGAGACCCCTTTTGCTCTGTACTAAATAAACTAAAGGCAGGAACACAAAATACTGTGCTTGAATCCTGCTTCTTATGTCCTACAGAAATTCAGATTTGAAAATAAAGAGTTCTTTTATTGGCCTATACTTTTTTTTTTTTCTCTCTCTCATTTTAAATATAATAGCACTAAATAACCCATAGGTGGACCAGTTTTATTGCTGAAGGCAACACCCAAAAAAGGATGGGAACCTGGGTTCAAACCCAGACTCCATCACAGATGTGTGAGGTGAATTTGAGCATGTCTCCATGGTGTGTGTTTTGTCTAGGAAAAAGAAGTGTGAAGTTTTAAATCAATAGTGTGTGTAAAAATGTACTAGGATGTCATGAAAAAACATGTATCCCAGATGTGGTTCACGATTTTTGCATGTAGCCTGCAGTATTGCACAACCTGATTTCCTTTTGTCACACCATTTTTTGCACTCAAATTTTACTCTTGCAGACCCCAGAGTGCACACCACTCTTCATGTACTCAGAAGTGTAACTCATTTTCATGTTTAAATGTGATTGCAAGGGGACACAAAGATGCTGCACCAAATTTGATTGCACCAGCAATAGTAGTTGGCAATTTTTTACACACAGATACAAAGCTGGGATTAATTTCCCTGAAGAAGTTTGACCCATAATGCAGATAATTTTAAATGTCAGCCTTGCTAGAAAAGCTGCAACTTTTCACCTTCTGTGACTTAATCTCATGCATTGTGAATAGCAGGTAATATACTTTTAGTGTGAAAGGACTATCCCAGTTTTGATAGAGCTTCTGGATTTAACAGATCAGGACTTGATTAGAACATATCTAGCCATTTCTGGTAGGTCAGGGTATATAATGCTTTATTTTTTTTTCTTACATTCTAATACAAGCGTAAATTCATTTCATCTGAACTTGTTGTTAATAATTTATATTTAGTACGTCTGGAAGAAGCCAAGAGTAACGAAAGGAGACACCTTCTCATTCTTTATTTGTTTTTAAATATTCCTCATTTTTTTCTTCCTTTTTTTTTCCCCTCCACATGCTGATATTTCATGCATGGCTTGCTCTCAGCTTGCTATGAAACAAGCTGGGGCAAGCCTTGTAATATGATTCAAATTGTAAATCTCATGTCTTGCATCCCCCAAACACCTCATCTCATATGCAGTCTGGAACCTTCATTCCAGTACCAATTAGACTAATATATCCACCCAGCTCCGATTGGGGTGATGGATCGGCTGGTGGGGGAAATGCAGGCGATTTTCTCAGCTCCTCTGCATTCCCATAGGCATGCAGCATTTGACAGATTGGGCAGAACTGCCACGAAAGAGTCTGACACAGATGGTGTAATTAGAAAATGCGAAGTGCGAGTGTGAAATTTATCTTTGATCAGCACCTCCTTGCCAGATTGTCATCTATGTTAATATGATGATGGCTTCTTGGAGATGGATAGAAGAAAACAGCAGCCTTGAGGAAGAAATGGAGACAGTTCACAACATAGAGAAGATATTTTGTTTAACTCTGAAACTCAATCAATTTCAACATGAGTAAAAAGTGATTTAATGTATTTAATTTATAGGAAAACAAATTGAATCTAAATCTGATACCTTACTTTGTTAGGCCCATAATCAATATGGTAAAATCTTAGGTTTTGTTGGAAGAAGACAGAGATTAATTTTTTATGAAGAGTTAAATAAAAAAAAAAAATCAATATATGGCTATAGGCACACTTGAAGCTACTATATCACTCTTTGTAGAGACCTAATGCAATCTAAATTTAAACAAACAAAAAAAAAATCATTGTAGAGTTGCTTGGATAGATTTAAGGAGTTAGAAGATATTTTTTGCCTTCTAAGCTTCGTATTTTCTATGTCAGATCATGGAATCTATTGAAGTCCACTACTGAGCATCAAAATCTTGAACTGTTTCATTTTCCTCCCTTTATTCCAAAGGAATATTTTAACTGGTAATGTTTTCTTTAAAAGCCGAGGCACCGAGCAGCTAAGTGCAACCTGGTTAAGGTCGCAGAGGAGTGTGTGGCAGGGCCACCACTGCTGGCTGGGTCTCCTACCTGCCAGCCTGGTTCCCCTTTCATACCACGTCTGGCAGCTCCTGTGATCCTGTATTTGGGTGGTTCAAAAGGTTTAAGTTTACAAACCTCTATGACATAGTTCATTTTGCTACAAACTGCTCAAATGTTCACATGAATGGTGCTAATTTTCAGGAAGGTAAATTAGCATAATTAATGACCAGCCAAATTTGGGGGTAATACAGTATGTAATTAACATTAGAGAGTTCTGTTGTACCACCTGCCCCCACATTTCATTGTTGGAGTGTATGAACTGTACAGGAGGCTATTTTCCCCTTTGTTGCACTGAGCAGAAAGCAGCTTTCTTCATCAGAATAAGCCATTAGCTGTAATGGCATGTAGGTGTAATGGAATGTGCTCGAAACATCTGTGCTGAGAGCAGGGGAGAAATTGCTGCATGCAGTCGTAGGCCTTTGGGGAGCTTGATTAAGGATTGCTTCAGAGAACTTGAGATCTGGCTTGGGATGCAAAAAAGAGAAGAAAGAAAAATAACACTAATAGATTTACGGATGTACTGCAGGGAGAACAAAGGATTTTTAATTTTTTTTTTACTTCCCTTTATTGCTCTTATATTGCATCTGTTCTCTGTTGGGCTTTCACTTATTGAATTGATCTGGAAAAAAAATGTAGCTCAAAATGCAGTTTAGCAAAAGACATCCTTGCTGTATAAACATGAAAATAGCTTGCTTTTCTTTCCTTTGTTTGCTAATGAAGACCTCATAGAAACCACAAATAATTCTAACAATAATTATTTATTGCACATGACATTTGCCTAAATCTGTTTTCAAGTGATATGTCCTCTATCTAGAAATCATGTAAACACACACATTTAAAAAACTCTGCTCATAAAGACATTTTTTGCCTTGTGTTATTTGCATTTCTGGAGTATTCATCTATTCCTTCTTGTGTCCATTTTTTTTCAATATTTCTTTTAAAATGAATTTCTGATTTGTTTTTCTTCAATTCCATTTGTTTGCACACATTTTTAATAACCAATGGAATATAAACTCTCAGTACACAACACGAGTAATTGCAGAACCACTGGGCTATGTCCGTTCTGGCTATTGACCCATCAAACTGTGAAAAATCTGAAATGCAGTTTGCAGGATCTTAGGCAAGGTGATGGGGAGGAGAAAAGCAATGTTATAAAAGATTATTTCGATGCCATACAAAAAGAAAGGTTAAATGCTAGAAAAATCCATATTAAAGAAAATGGAATTAATGTACTGCATGGGACAGATGTGGCTGTATTGCATAGAAAATGAGAAACGAACCCGCAAATATTGGGTGGTTTAATGATTAAGTAAATCTTACACTTTCTAATTATAAATGACAACAAAGCTCTGTGTTCACCAGTATCCATCTTACTTATGAAATAAGAAGCTTTCTGAGTTGGTGCCAAAAATGCCTTGCAATGAAGTTTAAAATATGTAGGGAGGCAAAAATGTAATAAAAATGCAAAAGCTAATAATATTATGGCGACTGGCATTGTTTACAATGTAGAGCACCTGCTGTTTTCAGAGAAAAAAAAAGGGAGAGAGAGAAAGAAAAAGTGAAATCATCAAACTGTTCTTAAATGGAAAATCTGGGCTCTCTGCCAATTACACAATGTGTTTCAGGTGCACTGTAAATAGGAACAATAAAAGGTGCAGGGGAAAGAATCTGAAATGTTACATCTCAGATACACAAGAATATTATTTGATGAAGTTACTTTGAAAGGAAATCTTGGGTACCTTCCAAATTCTTCATTGTGGAAATAGGTTTAAATTTTTGCCTCTGTAAAAAAGTTGTAAAAATCTAATTATCCCTTCAAAAAATTTTATTAGATTAACTCCAGAAAGGAGAAGAGCCAAAAAATCCAGAAAACCCACCAGGGACTTCCTTTTTACCAGTCTTTTCTACATAAGAGATGCTTGGAGACTATGGTGAAATATAACTACACCAAATGCTATCATATAATATTAAAAGGTAAATTCACCCCAGAAATATTATCTTGGATTCCACGAGGCCAGTGGTGAAGTTCAATTCACTGAAGTCAGAGCTTTGATATATGTTTCAGACAAAAACTCATATTGTCACAGCACCTTGTTCTGTGTCCCAGGGAACAAATGGTGCCTAAGTCCATTTCTTGAATTGGAGTTGGAGCAGAGAAAATTGACATCAGCTGGTTAAAGACCAGACTTGCATGCATTTGCCTTGTGGCTGTAGGACTTCAATTGTAGACAAGAGTTTTCTTCAAAGTGTAACTACCAGAGCTGAAATGAAAATTGTTCCTTCATCCATATAATCAGAAGGACAATGGGAAATTATGTAAGCATGTGTTGGCTTTCTTTGGGGAAAATACTTTGGTTATGTGTTTTATTTCAGTAGAAAGTAAGGCAGTGCATGAGAGAGTTCATGGGCAGTGAATGGACCCCTTAAGCATTGTCAGAAATCTCTGGGACTTTTTCTGCCTATATCTATGCAAATAAATAAGTTGAATGGTGGCTCATCCTCTGACCTTGAGCCCTGCACAGCTCAGCTCACACTGCTCATGGCTCACCCTTTTCTGTCCTAGGACAAGGTGGGTGCATCCCCACTGTCTCTGGGAAACAGCTGCTGACCTGTATAGCCAGGCAGTGCTGCTTGGCAAGGGCCAAACTCCAGAGACAGTGGTAAGGGTTAAACAGTATGTATCTCATGGAGCAGTGCTTAAACATGTCCTAAGCCTGTTTAGTTTACTAGTATAGATGTAGCCTTGGAGACCAGAGACCAGATGCTGTGCATCTGCTGCACTCCCTGTAAGATCAGCCCTGATTATTTCCACACCCCATATCTACAGGGAAGGCCTGTAATAAAGCAGTAATCACTTTCCTCCCATCCTCACCTGAACCATGAGCCAGATCTTCATTTCAGTAACCCTTGGATAAATCAATAATCCTTCAATGTGACTGAAATCAGACATACTGTCTTTGTATTACTGTTTCTTCTGGGTCTGATCCTGCCAGGTTTCTCTGTTGTTAGTATTAACAGGATCATATTTCTGTTATCAATAGCAGTTTGCTTTTTATTTCATGCTGGCAATTACAAAGCTATCTGAACAATGTTTGTGAGAGGCCATTTCTTTTAATAGAAGGAGAAACTGGGAACATCCTTGTTGCTATCATTTTACTGGGACATAGACTATCAGCCTACTTCCATGTGACAGCCCTTCCCCATCATTATTTTTATTTTCACTTCTGTGCCTAAACTAAGAGTAGTCCACGATGAAGCAGCAAGAAAATAAGTATCACACTTTTTCCCCACTTTTTGGGGAGTTCATATACAAGATAGCAGCTTCAAATGGACAAAGATAAAATGATACCAGAGAAGAGCTGCAGGGCTGAAGCTAAAGTAGAGCTAAATAGGACTTTGGCTGCTATTGTCTTTGTACTGATATCTGCTTTTCTGGTATACATCTGAGTGCCACAAACAAAAGCTGCAGGTCTGTTATGGTGGTGGAAGAAGAAGGAAAAACATCTGAAAGGGGTCCAAGGAAAGAACAAAAATAAAATTAAAAAAAAAAAAAAAAAGAGCGAGAAAAGGCTCTGCATGCTAGAGTTGTTCAGGGTTGGCTTTGGTGTTCTTTACCAAATCAAGGGTGGTTGTTATCTAGGCTGGTGAATCCAATATAGGCTGAGTACATCACCCTGGACGATTGGTTCTAGGTGATCCTGCTTGAGGATGGGAGTTGGACCAGAAGATCTTCAGAGGTTCCTTCCAAAATCAGCCACACTGTGGGTCTGTAATTCAGTGAATCTATAACAGCACTTGTTCAAGGGATCTGAAAAATCTTCAAGTATTTAAAACCACAATGAAGTAGGAGCAGAAGAGGCAGTTTAAAGTATTTATTTCTTCTCTGATGGATGGGGTGAAGTTTCTTTCCTCTCTGACCATTCTGCTAGGTGGGTGTGGCTTTGCTCATTATTCTTTTTTTTGAAACTCCAGTATCTTCAATGACATTCAGATTGTGTGAAAATGCCACTGAAACTCATATGAGATTCTGGCTCCACTAAACTGAGCAGCCAAACCCTGTTACTTCACTAAGACTCAAACCTTTGTTCTTTGTTCAATTTATCATTTTTCATTTGATGCTGATTCTTACTTACATTTAGGATAGACACGAGCAGGTATGCAGGAAGCCCTCCCTGGGGTCCCTCCTAAACCAATGCACTGTAGAAAAGCTTTGAAAATAAAATTCTTAAACTCTGCAGATTGTTGGGGGTGAGTCCAGTAGCACAAACAGTATGTGGATTGGTAGAGATGCATAACTCTTCTTGTTGTTTTTTGGGTTTTTTTTTTTAAGCATCGGGTAGTTTCTACAATCCAAATCTATTTCCCTATTGTTTTCCAGAATGTTTTGAGTAAAACTAGCTACAAGAAATGTGACAAATTTAAATAGTCTGTGTCTGAAGACACATACAAACAAAGATCTAGATGATCTTTAAGGTCCCTTCCAACCCAAACCATTCTGTGATTGTATTATTCTACAATCTTGTCGCTATAAAAGAGAGTTTGGGAAAATTCAATGTACATTTTGCTTGTGCTTCTCATGCTATATTTTTTTTACTTCAGTGATTTACCCAAAAGAAAGTGGTTCAACCAGTTCACAGTTCCTGAAAGCAAGCAGCCATCCTCCACCATCCTTGATCAGAAATCTTCAAGAAAGCCTCACTTTTTTTGTTAAGCTTTTAAAGCTCATATGCTCTTCAAAAGCAGGTATATTCTTGAGACTAGCTTGAGGAGGCACTTATGTTCTTGAAGCAATGTAAGCAAAACTTGTCAGGCCAATCCGGATAGTGCTACTGTTATTTCATTCAATGTTTTCTGGCATAATTGGTAGTTTTTAAGGTCTGCGGACCATCTCTGATCCAATCAGGTCACTGTTCATCTATGGGGCCACTATGATGTCTGTTAGAATACACATCAAACTGGCCAGTATTAATGGGGAAAAGTCCCCATTAATGCCTATCCCCAGTAGTAGTCCTGAAAGAATCCATGACTCATTTTTATCATTGTGTTTTATTGCTTGCATTAACAGATATTCACCAGACATTTCTTACATCAAGACCACACCTTTCAAAGGAGCTATGGCATCTTCTTTAGAAAGCTGTCAGGCCTTCTCAAAATTTGAAGTAGTAGAAAATTCAATTAATTTCTTGATGCCTTATTTATTTCCTTAAATTAAATACCCCTGTTCTTCAAGTAACCTGCCCAAAAACTTACACACTCTGATCAAATAGCCCTTCACTCTTCACTTTGGGAAGTTACCCAGGTTGAGCTTCTCTGCAACCACCACCTCCATCCTAATTACCTTGTGGCTCTTTGGTTGGTTGGTTAGGTTTTTTTACATGATTTGACAAGACATAGTACTGCAAACATAGTCTTTGTGATGTGGCACCCACTAGGTATCTCATAGTATTTATGTTCAGGGATTCTGTTTGTTTTTTTGCACTCTGAGCACATGCTCAGCCAGTTATCCATGGTGACTCTCCCCTTCCTTTTGTAGATCTGTTCTTATTATTCTTTTATGCTACTGATTTTTTAGGTATAGAAAATACAACCTCTTTTCCCCTGGGTCACTGATACATGACAGGTCTGTACTATCAATTTGAGTGTCACAGGTCAGATGGCAAGACGCTGCAAGTGGAAGGCCTTTAACTCTGCAGTCCATTTTTCACCCCAGACTGACAGATCCTGAGCTTAACCTTCAAGGCCCTTGTGCTCCTCTTGAGCTTTTGCCTGAGGGCTGCTGCAGGCAGCAGTTGTATTTTAGTATATATGTGAATCTATTAATGTGGTTACACCTGTGTTGTACAGACAACCCTGTTGCCAACTCCTCACAATTCAACCCAAACCCTGTTTGGGTTGCCACGCTGGAGCTCCCTGCCTGGCCAGACCTCAGGGTGTGCATCCACCCATGGGTAAAGGTGACAAATGGCACTTGGAAGTGAGAGAGAGTCACAGTGGGGAAGGAAAAAAAATCTCATCACACATGTTGGTGCATAGCATTTTATGGCATAGCTTGTCACATTTTACTGCTTGTATATGAACATGCTCACCGCATCACATCAACAAAACAAGATATATTTACTTCCCTGTATCCTACATAAATAACCTTCTGGCTAAAATATGCACTCACCCCTTAAAATACATTGCAAAATACATCTGATTTTCTTTAGAAGCCCTTCTTTGAAAGTCTGATTTTTGACACAGCTTGTTTCACTGATGTAAATATGTTAATAGCAGGAACGTCAAAAAGTTTATTGATTTTAATTCTTGAGATGAAAAAAATATATAAAAGTTCTGGTTTGTGCTCTAGGTAAATAAATCAGCATTATGTGTCTACTTTGCAGCCAGTGGACTGTGCTTTATGTTAAACTCTTCCTGCAAATATAGGAATGCTAACAAAGCTTAGTAGTGAAGAGAATACACAAATTACCTCCAGCCTCTTAGAGGTGAAGTAGAGGCTTCAAACACTGGAAGACACATGACTAATTCACCCAGAAAACCCTGTTTCAGAAAAATGATCCCAAGCTTTGTGTTAACTAGTGTACCACTAGATAATATTCTTCATAGCAGGATAAGACATTGCTTGTTCATATTACTCCTGAAGGAAAATGAACTTATTTTATGCTTAAGCACTAAACTGGGGGAGCACATATATGGGCATATCTGTCTGCACACACACATGCATGCTCACATATATGCACATATATATATATATACACAGATACTTTTGCAAATAAAACAAAAAATTACTGGATATATGATGCTTACTTTCCTCCCACTATGAACGGTCTTTTCGTTAGTCCACTGAATAGCCATTTGTCATGGGCTTTACTGTACCATGAAGTTATGATTAATATTATGGCTCATGTGCAGCGGGTTGAAAGACCACATTCATTTTCAAAGTCACGTTGCATTGATTAGAATTCACTGCAGGTTATTCAAATAACGATCTTCTCTTTTCCCAGGAGAATCTCCGTCTGATTTTTCTTTATCCTCATTAAAGATCCCAGGTGCAGACAAAGCTTTACATACTTCTAATTTGCATTATCCTTGGGAAGGAGGTAATTCACATGCCTTCAGTATATAGCACTTGTTTTTGTAGTTTGCTCTTTTCTATCTGTCTATTTAAATAAATCAAGAAATTTAGCCTTTATAAACCCTCTGACAATAGAAAATGCCAAATTTTATTATGCTTAGTAATGAGCACATGTATTTTGAAATATCCGTTATAATTCAGATTAAGTGAACAATTTTTTTCTTTGCTCCTCAACACGTTTTATTTAAAATACACTCTCTGCTCACTCTCTCAGTGATGGAAAAAGGTGAATTTTTAAAGCAAAGATATAGATTTCATATCAGCCTTTGACTGATGTAAGAATATCCCTCAGCACACAGTCTGTGAAAAATCATCGGCAGGATTTAACAGTCTTTTTCGTTTTTGCTGGTTGAATATATACAAAAGTACATAGCATCTATAATTGCCTGGTGGAACTTAACAGTCCCATTAACCCCCAAACGCAGCACTTGCATGACTTCACATCTGGTTTCTGAGGCATAAGTTGTGTGGGCCTGTTTTGCAACAAAATAATCTGCCTTGGACTATTTTTATCGCGAGCTTTTGTGTAATGAGTTTAGCCTGAAGCAGACTGACAGCACTGTTGACATTTCATTGAGTTTCCATCCTCAAGAGAGAGGAAATTTTAGCTAATTAAATAATGTTATAGTGTCTTAGAAACTACAAAGGAAACGGGAAACCACACAGCAGTCATACTGTATTTGTTAAGATCACTTGTGTATTCCTGAGGTTTTATTATGCAGAAGTCATTCTTCTAACAGTCTTTAAAGCAAGTCATATGTTAGATAAGCTTTTAATAACTCAACCTTGATAATAATATTTGTAAACTGGTTTATGTATAAATGAAATGAAGCCAAACGGGGAAGAAAGCTGCTGGAGAAATGCTGAAACGATTATTACTTTTCATCATTTCATCATAAATGGCAAGACAACGTTGCCCATGTGTGCCAGGGGCAGAAAGGCAGCAAAGACCTTTTCTCTGTTCCTCTGTGGCTACCCAGGGAGCAAAGCTCAGTCTCCATGCCAAGGGGAAAGGGAAAGGGCAGGGAAAAATGGGGCCAGGCTGGCTTTTTAAAAAGTTGTCAGTGTGATGCAGATCCCTTTGGGGTGGTGGGGAGTAATTCTGGGGAAGGGGGGGGGGGGGGGCGGGGAGCCAGTGGATTTCTTTCACTCCTGCATCCCATGCTTTCGTGTTCATCCCAGCAGGAGGCAGGAGACACTGCCCATCCTCTTCCAGCACCACAAGCAGTTCCTATGGGTGATCAGCTGTTGACCAGAGAACAGCTGCCTCAAATTAGACAAAAATGAAGGGTAAGTAGTATTCACTATGATAGCTTTGAGGGCCAAGCCAAGGCATGTTCCCCAGTTTTCCAATAACAACTCCTTACCCTGACTCCCAGCTGCCCCCAAAAGCTGGTGTCAGCCCTGGTGTCCTCAGGCCCTGTGGCAGTGGCAGGTTTGGCACAGCACACCAGGCAGCACTGGGTTTCACTGTGGGCTTGGGCAAACAGGTAACCCACTGCTTGAAAACACCTTCACCCCACATGGAGCTCCTGACTGCCGGAGGAAGAAGAGGAAAAATGAAACTGCTATTGAACTCGGCATTTAGGTCAGATTTACCTAGATGTACTTGGACACTGAGGAGGGAAAAATGCAGAAAATCTGAACAGGTCAGCCTAATCAGGATAGAGGACAAGTTGCTCCTCTCAGCCCCATCACAAGTGCATGGCACAGCAGATGGGTGACTGTACACCGGTTCTGCTCACCATTTCTATAGGAAATGAAATAAATTAATAACACTCCTCTCTCTGTGCAGAAAAGTGAGTCCTTTGTTTCAAACAGCTTTACTTTTGGGGTGTGGAGACCCCCCACCTTCAACCTCTCGTCTTGCTGCATGCCCAGCATCTGTGATTACATTGGAGGGTGTTACACTGATGGTGCTCAAGTACTGTGTTTGTATAATAATGTTCTCAGACTGCCTGCCACATCAGGAAGAAAATAACATCTTTCTATATTAATTATTTAATTTCTTTTTTAAGATGTCAGTGTTTCCCTGATAAGCAACCATTTATATATCTTGTCTCATGACTTAAAATGTTCCATGGTTTACGGACTAAAGTACAATATGTAGAAAATACTGTTGCAGAAGAAACAAATGGCCTTCTTTGCATTTTTCTTTCAGACACAGGGCGCTGTTTGCTGGTAATTTGAACTAGTGGCCACTGCAATGTATGCTTCTAAGTTCCCAGTTCCTGATAAGGACATTTTTTATTTGCATAGCACCTCTCACCCTGGAAGAGCAAAGCACTTAAAAAATTTAATTTAGCATTGTAATCTCCCAGCAGTGGTGATTTACCCACGGTGCTGGCAGTGAAGAGCAACTTGGAATTTGTCCCTGTGAATCCTAGACACCAGCCAGAGCTAAAATATTCTGGGACCCAGAAGGGATGCTAAATCCCCTGATGGGGGTGCGTGTGTCTGTCAGTGCACGTATGTGTCTATGTGTGTGCTGAGAAGGGATCTCCATATTGCCATCTCACTCTGGATGAACCTTGTCTCTTTTGCTGCACATGGCAGTGAACTGAGGTTTTCAGCTGCACGGAAGCAGAGAGGAGAGCTCAGGAGCATACCATGAGCCCCCAAAAATCTTTATTCTCCCATTAAGCCTCAGGGAGTCTGAAAGATTTTATTAGCCTTAATTACGTTTTGCCTGGGATCATGAGGTCGGTGGGCTTGGCGAGCTTTTGTTTTTAAAAATCTAACTTGCTTGCCAGGCGACTTTTCCCAAGCTCTCATTTTATTGAGGTTTCCAGCAGGGGATCTTGTTTCAAGGGATATGATCAAAGTAAAGGACATTTCTTCTGGGACTTATTTTACATAGATTAGATCTCATTATGCAACTTGCTCTTTAGTCTATATTCTTTTTATAAGCTTCTGGCTATATGAATGAATTTTACATAGTAAAGTGTGAATTTATTATAATGAATACACTTTCCGAGTGAAAGGAAGGCAAAATACAGCATAGTGTAGTACATTTAAGCTTCCTTACCAACAACGAATTTTGGCATTGCAGCAATTTAATCTTATCTCAAACAAGTTTGCTGCACGCTAATTTCCATGTAAATTTTCAACTATTATGTCAGTTAAAATAAATAAATAAATAAAATTATTTGCTGGGATTGTGTCAAATTTTACATTTCCTTCCTCCTATTTTTAAGCCTTCTTTCAAAGGCGTGCATAATTTTTTAAGGTTTTAAGATCTGCGCTTGATTAAGCTGTTACAACTTGACACCTTGAGAGTTCGACTGAGGTGGAAATTTGTGATAATGTCCAGCAGCTACTTTTGAGTACAAAATGCTCTGGATTCGTCCTGTTGGAAAATATCTAATAGGACTGAAAACTGAAGAAATTAGAAGTTAACATGGAGCAGATTTTAGTATACACAGGAATTCTTTTCCAGTGTTGTTAAGCTTCAGGGACTAGCAGAAGCAGTAACCTTTGTTAAATGCCTCATTCTCATAGCATCCAAATAAGAACAGATTTTTCAATTTTATAGTTTTGTATTGTGCATCTATCTACAGTTCAATGTAATCTGAAGTTTGGCTCAATGAATAAAAAGCGTAGGCATCCAAAGTTTATGTAAATTACTTGATTTTATTTGTTGAAATTCCTAATGTAAGCAGGTATGGTTTTATTATCTCATAATTTCACCTGCTTGAAAGCTGAAATTATCATGGGGATAGAATCTAATTGTCAAGTGGAATAGTTTGATTGTTGGTCAAGTTTTACAACAACATACCTTCACCTTTCAAGTAATTTATTTGACATGGTTTTTCATTGTAAATGCTGAGTTTAGAAATAGACTCAGTCATTCAGACTCCTCTGTTGTATTGCAAAAGTGGGAAGAAAATAAAAAAGTCCAAACCCTTCTGTTTTGTTGTTTTGGTTTTTTTTTCTGTCAAGGGCAAAATTTAGCTGAACTCTCCTCTGTCAAGCTGCTAAAATTAGTCATTGAGCTAGAAAAGGTGTAAGCAGTCTCAGGATCTGTCTTCATAAATGTTTGTGAAATTTGCTACAGCTAAATGACTTACCTCATTTTAGGCTAAAATGCTGAGGACAGAACAGAATACCTAGAGGTTTTGCACTCATTTTGATACTGTAGCCAAGGAGCTTCATGCAAGAGAAATGGGATTTTCACAAATATTCAGCCTCCATCTCCCTCTGGACCCACTGAATTCAGTGCATGATATAACTATCATAAGGGCTTCTGAAAAACCCACTCTTATTTTTGTAGGGACCACTGCCCTATAGCAAATATCTGCATATGAGATCTACTAATTGTATGGGGCATGTATCCACCACTTTTCCCCCAAATCTGGATAATTCTGGTATGAAGCCCATGCAAAAGCTTGTGTACAAAGGTACAAAGAGGTTAACTTCATACCAACGTACTTAATTGCAGTCTTATTTACAGCCCTTCAGCAGCCATTATATGTTTTTCCCAGGTTATGATTCACAGTTTACACATTTTCAGTTTGTCATTGCATAAGGCAGAGTCTCAGGAAAGGAATGTTTTTCAGTTAAATGGTTAATTAAGACTTGGAGATAATTTTTTTCCTGATCAATGCAAGTCAAATTCTCGGTGCAAGTGGTTGAATCATCTTCAGAACTCTGATCATAATTAAACCACAAGGAGGCTGTTATGATTAAACGTGGGAAGCTGAAAATATGTGAACCATAGCAAAAGATCTGAATTCACTTCAAGCTTTGCATAAAATGTAGTTGGAGGTTTGTTTTTTTATTTTAGCATTAAAAAAGCTTTCATCCTGTACCTTCCCTCTTTTTCAGCATTTCTTCCAAATTCAGTTACATTTCTCATAATTAATAATAGATCTTGCACATATAAATGGTATCTGGGTTTTCTAATTTGTAGAAACTCCCTATGTCCTTTGTCCAAACAATAGTCTTATTCTTATTTTTATTAAAAATACAGAATTCTAATGATACTCAGTCTTCAACAGTTACACGTACTGTATTGGTAAGTAATATTTTTCCAAATGACTTCTTCACATCTGTATAATCCATACATGGTGTTGGTAGTCTACAATAAATTTCTAAAGTCTATATTCTTCACTTGTGTTCTAATTCTTTATTGCTATAATAATTTCTGTTTCTGTCTTTCTAATTAGACTATATAGCTTTTACAGAATAGTTTCACAGGATATTTGTTTTTCTGTTCATGTAATTTAATCTTGAATACTTGCAGTCACAACACATGAGCATCTAAAAAGGACCAAATTCTGTTGTCTCGCTTTGGCAAAATTCACTTTTAAAACAAGGAGTAAGAAATACAGGATTGCATGAACAATTATCAGAAGCAACATTTCTAGACAAAAACAAAACACAACAAAACAAAACAAGACAAAATAAAAAAATACTAAGATGGTCAATACTAAATTTTGGCAGTTAGCTCAACCTTTCTAACTCTGCAAAATTTGGAATTGGAGACTTGACTGAGATGAAGTTGCACCAAGTCTGAACCAGAGCTAGAGCATCACCAAAGCAGGAGTTAATTAACCTGTACAGGATTTTGGTGTTCATGTCTCCCTCTGCTAACAGCAACTCCAGAGAAAGCAGGTTGGAAGACATCCCCTCTGTGTGCACAGTCAGAAGAGAAAATATCTTTTTCATTCCCTGTTTCCCATCCCAGCTGGACAGGGATGTATATGCATAATCTCTGCTCACTTTGATAACCAGTAAAGCCCAGAACCAGGCATTTATGTGCTGGCCTAAGGCCCCAATAATGTGCTTTCCAGTTGGAGCATTAGATGGACGTGAAGTACCTGGGGAGGGGAATATTTAAGATGAGACAATGCTGCAGAAAGAGATCTCTGAAACCCCATCTACTATTTTGAGTCAGGTGCTTCATTTCAGCCCTTTTTTACATACCTGGGTCACATTCATGACCCAGGGTCCCCTCCAGTAAAATGATGTCTCTGTCATTTCATAGACACAGACTGTTGCACAGGCTTTGCCTGTAGGAATGACTGCCAAAAGAGGACTGCAGAAGGACACCCTTAGGGGACCTCAGGAGCTGAGGTGAACTAGGTTTTCAGTCCTCTTTCTGCTGTTTCTACTTACATTGCAGAAACTCCTTTTTTTTTTCCAAAGCTAAATTACTAAATGAAAGGACTGAAAATTTCCCTGCTTCAAAAAAAAAGGACCATAGAAGACTGGCCATGACTGTGTAAGAACACCTACTTGCATAAAGGTAGGTGCTTCAGCAGCCTGGGAAATGTAAGACTTTGATGATTTGCTTACATACTTCCTAACCTTTACCTTGACACTATTAAGTGTCCTAAATCCTCCTTCAGATCTGGCTCTTGCCACAGTATTCAATCGCAACTTGCTGAATCCAGCCCTGTACTTCTCACTTAAGGAAAACAGCCACTAATAATGGGAGTTTTGACTACATGATCCTACCTGTGATGGAACAGCAGTCTCTGTGCCATGGAAGTCCCTCAGTGTCTCCCACCCACCACCGTCGCCTTACAGCTGAGGCGTGTGTAACTACAGTGCAGCTGGCTTTCCTCAGTTCAGGTTCAGGAAGCAACTCTCTACAAGGCAGACTAGTGGGGTTTGTTCACTGTATTCTATAGCATAATGGACAATATAACAAAGGTGAAGTAATTGTATTTACATTTTTTCTGCTAAGTGGGGAAGAAAAGAAAATAGCATTCCAGAGAGTGATAAAAGAATTAATTCATTCCAGGAGTATAGTGGTTAGGAGACTTTTTCACATTTTAATGAATAAATGACTTTTCCGCAAAGTACATAAGCAGCATTTACCTTCAGATCACAGCATAGCTTGAAACTCTTCCTTTGTAAGAATCCTAACACAGTGATCATATTTTGCAGGAAATCTTTAATTATGTTCAGGTCTGCTTATCTTTAGTAATAAGAGCCAGATCTTTTTCCAGTTAAGTCAGTTGAAAACCATCTGATTTTAAGCGTAAGTCTCTAATCCATATCACAGATATGCATCCTCATTTAGCTGGGTCTAGATGTAAAACTGGTTACTGTCACACTGAGTGCTCATGGTCAAGGTTCAAGTAATGGCTAATGCTCTAAGTGAGGCTAGACATAAGTGCATTTTAGTTCTGAATGCACTGTCCTAGTTGGTGAACACAAAACAGCTCCCTAGACATTTAATTATCTGAGATTATAATGATCCTAACTTTGAATAGGATTTTCTGCCACACCTACTGGTTTCTGAAAAGCAGTACCCTGAAGTAAAACCAAATTTGTCCTCTTTGCTTTTTGTATATTTTTTTATGGTTTTATTAAAGTGTTTTACATCTTCTATTTCTTCACAATGCTGGTTTATAGTTAGTTTTTCTTTTGGAGACATTAAACATATGAAAATAGGGTGCACACACATGAGGGGATGCTTACTCATGCAAATAATCCAATTGAACTCGGTGAACTTCCTGAAGACAGCATTACTCATGCAAGTAAGTGATTACAGGACTGTGTCACACAATGAACAGTGTGGGCCTGATTATCTTCTCACCTACACTGATTTTGCATCATTACAGTTCCACCAGCTCTAATGGAATTACTCTTCATTTTCCTTGATGGAAGAAAACTGAGATTCACACACCCGCTTAAAAAACTTACTTTGAAAATAATAATGACCCTGAGATGAATCATTTAGGTACAATGCAGCAGAAGTAGATCCATAAGTGCATTTCTGCTAAGATCTTCTTATTATCCAAGCCATCATGGAGCCTGATCCTTGTCTGCCTGGAGCTGCAGAGGGCTTAGTTTGACATGCAGTGCTTATTCTTAATTCTTCCCATTCCTCGAGATCAAATTTACTTGAAGTCCCAGGAGAAAGGCAAGGCCAATGTTACTGCATTTGCCTTGTGCATAGCATAAGACAAGTATAAATGGGATTAATTTAAAATATTTTCAGATGCTACAAAATACATATGTTCTTCAAACACTCATAGGTGGCCAAGACCAGAGATCCTTGAGAGAATCATCAAATGAATCATGGAAAATAGGCAGAAGTAGCACACAAGCCTCTCTTTAGACAGTAAAAGTATCCTGAAGCAGTTAAGTGTTACAACCCACCATCTTACTAGCCTCAGTTTTCCTCAGTGAGCATCTCCATGTGAAAAGTTTCTCCTCCTTCTTTCAGGTGGTTTTGTACACTGAAGAGAACTGGCATTTCCCAAAAACCATGTAAGGCTGATTCTGATTCTTCACTCACTTCTCAGAATTCTTCATTCTAACAACTTAAAAATTCAGTTTCATGTATTTGCCATATTAAAAACTCCCTGACTCTCCAGCATGATTGCTTTGATGAATTGAGCCCTTCTAGTCCATTTAACATGAAATAACAGACTTGTGTTGATGGTGCTTTTGTTCTTGATAGTAGAAGAAGTTGTTACTGAAAAATTAGCTACTCACCCTTAAGCAATCACTAACATTCCAGTTCCTGAACACAAAAATGAAGAAAGAGCAGATGGAAACAGACAAAAATTGTATTAATAATACATAACAAAGCAATGCCTACAAATTATATTTCAATAGGCAAAAATAGGAAAACTACAGTTTCCACTGGGTCTTAATGTATGTATCTTTCTCTAATGCTTCCGTCTTCAAGCAGTTCTGTTTTATTGACACAACAACACAAATTGCAGAAGTAAATTGAATCACGGGCTCAGAATGTAAAAATCAATGAGAAATAATTTTGTAGCACTAAAGTGAACAGTGTAATGCTAGGTATTCATTTAATTAACCATGAGCCTTTCCACATAATGCACAATCATTGCCAGCTTTTCAGCTCACGGTTATTCCAGGAATAATGAGTTTGGGATTCATCTTTAGAAAACCTGCATTAATATTTGAAAGCATTTAAATCCATTAGTGGGTCATCTGAACACTGCAGGTCACTTTTACATTGCTAATTGAAACAATAGTAATGGGTTATAATCTACTATCTAATAATGCCTGGAGTGTTTTACCGCTTTTATATCTTCAGATTCCAGGAAATATGTAAATTTGTTGCTGAACTGTTATAAAATATGGAAATTTAAACTGCAAACATGAAACTATTTCTTTTTATAAATTAAAAAAAAAAAATAATAACCAAACCAAACACCACACACAACATTAATAAACTGAAGAGTCACACTATATTTCGATGTCAGGATAAATTCGTTTCCATAGACCTTTCAGTGTTCATCGCTGCTGTGCTGTAGGCTCAACATCTGGCATTCACATTTTCAACATTGCCATTAGCAGAAAGTGAATATCATTAAACCAGTGAGTAAACAATCATGTCATTGTTTCCATATGCAAGCTATACATTGACTCAGTCTGCTGTGTTCTGACAGTGTTGTGTTTTGTTACAGTTTGTTTTTTTCCTTCCATGAATTGATGTAATCACTTTGTTCTTCTTGGATTTTCTGTAATATACCAACATTTCTCCTGCATGTGGGAGCAACCATGCCATATGGAAGTATGAATTTAGGGTGGGTTAAGTTTAGTTTTGCGTTGCTTTTTTTTTTTTTTAAATTAAAAGGTACTGAAAGGTAAAGTTGCTTTATGAATCCTGCAGATAATTGAATAGAACACAAATTGATACTTAAACCCTCATTTTCGTTTTTAATTAAACAGGCATCTTGCACATTTACTTGCATCTTCATAGGCTTAATTACAGTCTGATTGGGCAAAAAGATCCAGAGAAGAGCACCTCATTACCTCTAGGTAGGCTGCATAGGCAGGAATGTGTGGCATGTGTATAAGAGGAGGCATGTGTGTAAGTGAACATGTTTAAATAATTTACTTGGTTAATAAAATATAGATAGCATGTTTGAGGGAGATTGTGGATCATTACATCACCTTTGCCCTCCCCAGTGGAAAAAAAAAATCCAGTCTGTAATGTGGTTCATGGGAGAGAATAAAAAAATGTATATTGTGGGTAACATTTTAACACAAACCCATTAAACTGGGAACAATTCTATATTCAGCAAGGTAAACAAACTTCTTGCTTCCTAGTGACCCTGTATTGCCCTAACATGTGTCATTATGTTTGGAAAATAATGGTTTTTGTGGGTGAATAAACACCCCAGCTTTTACCGCTAATCCCACAACAGTGTGATATTTGGTCTTCTAAGAACACAAAGCATTCGAACCTTCCTTCTTGCTTTGTTTTACAGGGGGAAGGGAGCGGTAGGTAGGGGGAAGAGGATCTTAGTCTGTAGGTACTAGTTGGAGGAGATGTCGCTGTTGCAAGAAAGCTCTAATAATTTACTTAGTATACTTTTTAAACAACAGCTATTGATCAGGGCTGTCAGTCACTGTCAGAGGCAAAATCTCTCCTGTTCAGTATGCCTCTTGACATGCAAGGAGAAGGAGGTGGAGGAGGAGATCATATAGTGTTCCTCCCCAGCTGACTGGTATGCTTCTCCCCAATAACTGCTCTGTAATACAGTCTGCCAGGTAGGGCTAGCAGAGGCAGGAGGGTATCAGGAGACAGAAAACCTCCTTCAACCCCAGCAAGAAATAATGCATGAGCAGGCATGTCAGTGCTGTGGAGTAAGAGCCCTTCTGTGGTTTGGGAAGGCTGCTCAGCCATGGAGATACAGCCACAGTGGGAGGGGGGCTAGCCCATCAGGATAAAAGGAATATAATCTCTGGTTTTAATTGCTATGCAGGGAATAAATTAAAATAATCTCTACTGGTCAATGATAAAGATATTTCAAAAAGACAGTTGTTACCTGAATTTCAAAAATATGTAAACCAGGAGGGCTTTAATTAAGTAGCAGGAGATGCTCATTAGTAGTAGGTCTCAGCTCTACCTAGCTATATTCTAGAGTAGCATTGAAAAGCACCCACTCTGACCCAAGAAGAAAGGTATCTACAGAGGCAGAAGGCTCTAGAAATTACCTAGAGCTACAGAAGATGCAAAATTCCCAAGATATAACCTGTCACTCTCTAGCCTTTCTTTAGCATAGGCCAACCCTTTGTAAACCCACTTGTGACTCTACGGGCCCATGGGAAATTAGGGAGCCTGTGCCATCTCACTACCTAGCATATATCTTCTCTAAACCCACCTTGGATTAGCCAGCAAAAACCCCAAAACATGGAATAAATTACTAATAACATATGTAGATGCTTTGGCTATAAATTAGTATGTTTCCCCTTGATTTCCGATTTATCATGTAACACAAATTACAGATCATGTATATAGGCAGGAACTGAGTGCTAGTGGTGGATGACAGGAGCCTTCGAGGTCATAGAAAAAGCTATCACTAAGCACCAGCCCTGGATGCTGGAGAATAAGCAGCGAGAGGAGTGTTTTCAGCCTATTCTCAAATTTGTGCTTGGTTGAGGTTTTATTTAACATTGGAAACCCTAAAGAGATGACTGTTCTGGATAACATGGTTTATGCTGTTGGCAAGCATGCAAAAAGAGCACTTATTAAACAAACAGTTTTTATTGTTTTTAAAAACTTTAAGAAGGCCTTTTTCTCTTCTTTGCTTGGAAAGGAGTAAGATCTTTAATTTCATGGCCGGGAAATATTGCTTGACTTTAACAAGGACTTTTTCTCTTAAAAATAATTATTCTTTCCTGGCCTGGTAACCAGAACCTTTCACCCCACCTTAACATATCACAGATTCAAATGTAGATGCAGCCATGTACCACATCTGGCCACCTGACTTTAAGGAAAAAAAAGGATTTTTCTTCTAGACAGGTGTCTGCATCAAAAGGACAGTCACTGTTGGCAACCTTGGCAAAGGGGTAACAAGCAAAATGTGGAGATTAATCTCATCTTTCTACCCTAGAATACTTTCCCATAAGCTGCAATGGAGGTTATTCAGAAAAACAGTGAGTTCAAAAGCTGCAGTTCTTTCTCCAGCAAAATTCCCCTCTGAACTAAGTTTTGCTTGAGTGATGACAGTGTTTGTCGCATAATAAGGTCTTTAATTTGCTGCAATGTCAATAAGGCACCTTGTCAAGGATATTACACTTAATTAAACAATAAATAAACCAGACTCACCCTGCTCCAATCAGATAAAATTTGCCCGGCTGCCCAGGTTTGGAGGCTGACAGGATTCAGGGACTGTTTAGGTGACCCTGAAGCGATGCACGGAGTTGAGGCTTGCCAGGCTGTAACCCCAAGAGGGTGCTGGTGATGGTCTCAGCAAGACATGGGCCCTGCCTTCAGAGACAGGGAGAAACACATAGCTGAGGCTAAGCAGAACTGCACAAGCAGCGCACAGAGTCTCAAGGGGAGTGCGTCCCTGTTGAGACGTTTTCCCTTGGTAAAATTAGCAAGTTCAGCTTCAGCTGTGCAATATGCTGGCCAAAATCTCAAGAAACCCTGGAACCAATTTATTCCATCTGGAAATTAGTTTCAGCTTTTATTGCTTTCAATTTTTGTTCCAGAGCAGATTTGGTTTCCAAAGGGAGGTCTCTGGTCTTTTGTCCTCCAGGATTTTTTTGTATTTCCAAAGTGTGTTAATTAAAAAGTTTTGACAAATCAAAAGAAGAAGGAGGAAGAAGAAAAAGGAACAGCTTGCTTTTCTTCTTGCCATTAATTTTATATACAATACGATCTTTCCAGGGAAGCTCCTTTGCAGGTACGTCTCAAATAACAGCATCTGACATCAAATCCTGATGCAAAGCTAAATCATTTCTTCTACCAAGTAGGTATTTTTACCTGTTCTTTGGATCAGCCATTTAGCAGAGCTGCAGCTGAGCTTTTATTTAACCCCTTGTCATTAACAGGAAAAAGAAAAAGGGGACAGGAGTGAAGAGGCACCCACTGTCTGCTAAAAACAATCTGTGTGTATTCATTGCCAAAGCAGTTAAATACTCCTAAGTCATACCCGAGCACCTGCTTTTGGTTTAGTAATTTGATTGAAATTATTTTAGATGTGCTTCTACCTGAAAATAATTTCTTTTAAAAGGTGAAGGCTGGTGGTGCTTTTCTTGCTAAGAATGACAGCACTTCAGCAGTGGAGCATCCCTGGCTCTCAGGAAATCCACCATCTGCTTACTTCTCCACATTTTAAGGAACAGAAAATCTGAAAACCAAACAGTAACAAGAAGAAAAAAAAAAAAAAACCCACAAGTGAACAATCCTAATGTCTTTCACATGCAATGTCTTTCTCTACACAGTTCGCCACTTTTCACAGCAACTCATTCTTCTACACTGGTAACCCTGGGGTATCTGCTAAGAGTTTCCCACCCAGAGATGTAGCCTGTTTCTGATGAATGTTGATAAATGAAGTACAAAAATTATTAATTAAGGCTGCCATCCTGGGCTAACTTGCTCGTAACTCAGAAGTAGTTGTTAATAAATATCTTGAGTACGAGATGAAGGGAAAATGGACACAGCTCCCAAATCTACATTCATTCACAAGCATAAGATTGAAAGGCATCTCTAAGACTATGAAATTCAGTCCCTTGTATCAATGTCCATCTGAAAGCAAGCTAAGATTTCACTCTTACTACTCTTTATTACAGATCCTTACTCCTTTATCTACTCCTAACTTCTAATCTTCTAATTTCCAAATATATTTATTCATGGGCACTCTATTCAGCTTTCAACAGCATCTTCCAGCCTAAAACATTTTTTCTATGTCCTGCTCCTCTCCCACCTCCAAGAGTGCAGAAAGCAGTCCTGTTCCCCTGAGCTTTTTTTAATTTTTTGCTAGACTGTAAGTGGAAGAAACTTGTTTCCGCTCATACGACAGTCTTTCAGATTCCACTCATCTTACTACTGCCCTTTCTCTGCACCTTTCCACTTTGAATTCAGGTCTCCTGCATGCAGGTGATCACATGGATCTTGCTGATGCCTTGTATGGAGCTACTTGCTGTTTCCATATCTCTCCTGAACACACCAGGTGTGAGACGCTCTTCATGTCTGCCTTGTTGTCAGGGGGATGGCACACATCATAGACTTGTACATTTAAGTGAGCATAAGCCATTCCTAGGGGCTGGAGCACACCTCTTGATGATCTCTGTGAGTGCAAACTTGCCTGCTCACTCAAAACCCCAGTGATTGCAGAGCAGCTGAGCTGCAGTCTCTGTTTTGTACTCTGCAGGAACATAACCTACATCTTTTGTGTTCCTCTTCACACTGGTTGGAGCTATCCTGCAAAAATCTGCTACTTCACACTTGCTCTGATACAGAGAAAATTAATGCTTGCAAAAATCCTCTGCAACTAAAGATGCATCTGAAACCTCTGAATAAGTGGTAGATGTCAACATGCGTCTTCTCTATAAACAATTCCTCCTAGCTCCCCAATCAAAACAAATTTGATAAAGTACATTAAAAATAAGGACATGAAATAGAGGAGAGAAAGATAAACAAGCTGCTATTTAGCTGAAATCCTCTAATCCCTAATAAACTGGGTATTATTGCAAAATTAAAAAGGAAACATATGATGGCAATATTAAGACCAAAGACCATTAGTAAAAAGAGTCACTGCCAAAGCTCACATTCAGTGATATCTCTGTGATAATGCACATAACATTCATTAGCACACCCAGGCTCATTCTGGCTCCCGTTAGTGGTACACTGTTTGCTTTATGCCTCTGCAAGTTGTCTTTCCTTTCCTGTTTTCTCCATCACTAAGCTGAAAGCTATTTGACAGCTTCTGGCATCTCTATTAAATTGTGGGAAACATGGAAATGATTTATTTTTGAACTATGAAACTAAAAACACACTTGCACATTCTGAAACTGAAACAGGTCGTGCACAAAACAGCTTCAGAGAGACAGCAGGAGGGTGCTGGGAGAGAGGGAGACTGGCCCCATTGGCTGAGATTTGGGTTTTGTTGTTGTCATTACAGATCAAAAGACTATGATCACCTTTCTGATTGCTCCTTCCCTAGTAAACAACCTCGAAGTGAGTTCATTAAATATTAAATAGCCCTGATATCTATTAATGTTATCGGACACAAGAAATATGCCTGATGGATTTATTCTCCTGTAAAGGAACCATATCCCAGTGTCCCTCCTGGGACCATGCTCCAGCTGTTTAAACTATAATTCCATCACTAGGAGGAATGGTTGAGGCTGACCTCCACAAAATGTACTCATTGTTGCTCAGCCTGTGAATTGTAAATGAAACCTTTTGTAATAATGTTAAAATATGCATGCAGAGGAATTAAAGCATTGGAGGTCAGCAGCAGAGCCTCGCAGTGGGGTCGCTGTCGGCTCAGAGCAGCTGGTGGCTGCACTCCAACAAAAAAGATACCTAGAGGTTGTTTATGGGGCTAGCTGTGTGCATGACTGGGCTTGACAGATCCATCACTGCATCTCTGTGAATCTCAATCTGGTATTGAATGTCTTCTGCTTCAGCGCTGGTTGTTTTGAGAGCCTTGTTTTTTTGGGAGAGCTAAGTTTCTGGTTACCTTGTCCCCTCTTCAGTGCCAGAGCAATTTATTGCCCTACATGGGATCATTAAAACATTATACCACATTTTAAGCCTTTGCTTTCCACATATTGATTTTGCGTCTGCTTTCTAGTTATTTATGACATGAACACTATATACACAGCCATGGAATAAGGAGCGTATGCATAAATTCCAGCTAGTAAAAGTGGAGTCTGGGACAGCCTTTCAGTCTGGTGTCTGAGGGTGGAAAACCTAAGTCAATGCCAGAATGAACATTACAAGTTTATGAAAGGGTTAAACCGTACCCTTGCTGAACAGCAGTAAGGTGGACCTATGATCAAGAGGTCCCTACCCTCTGGTTTTATGCGTTTGGGGAGACATAAGTAATATTACGCAGTGAGACCCTTGCAACTGTCCCTGGTATTCTGCTTTCATGGTACTGCTTTTTTTTTATGCTTAACATTCTGTGAAAGTACTCAAATGCCTGAATTGTTTTAAAAGCTTTGCAAAAATCAAATGTTCCAAAAATTTCTATGATAAGATCTAATACAGAAAGTGGCATCTTCTCTGCTGGGCTTACCATTGGTTAGCTGATGCCACATCTTCAGTGTTAGCAGGTAATTGAATTGTATGTCCCAAAAGTGGGGCAAAGGCTTATCCTTGGTATTGCCTAGGTAAAGGTTTCACAAACTTTGCACCTTTGTTGTCATGTTCTTCAAAATCCTCATATCACCTCAGACATCCCAATGAAATAACTGGGTCTGCAGGTTCTGAGTAAAGGTTTTCTACACTCAGGGCTAAGGACTAAGCATGGGAGAGAGGCCTTGAAAGATTAGCCCCTAATCTTTTTCTTTTGGAGATCTAAATTTAAATTATGAAAATAAATTTTCCCGTCTCATTTGAGTCATAAATTTCCAGAGGAAAAAAATCATGGCTCAGCATGTTTTCACTGAGATAAACTGGAGACACCACTGGCCCAGACCAGTTACTTTTAAAGAATTACAAGAAGCAGTTTGGGATAACATCAGCTCGCATGACACGTGACTTCCATTTTAACTCCAGACCTGTCTGTACACTAAAAGAAGAAAAAGAGAAAAAAAAAAAAAAAAAAGAGAACAAGAAAAGACTCTACTGTCTGAATAGGTTTTACAGCAGTAAACGTAGAAAATGATTAATTTAGACTCACTACTGTTTTCTTTAAATGAATCGAAACTTTCATTGACTCCAGCTAACCTATTCCTTTGACTGAAATAGAGAAGGGTTTAGTTATATTATTCATATAAGAAAAATGAGAGAATTTTGTCAGGTCCTAATCAGATTCTGACCGAAACAGACATAGAAGGAAAAATGGACTGAGCAGCTTATCTATCTTTAAAGCACTGGCTTTGTTCTTCGCAGAGATAATGCTACTGTACAATCTTGCAGTTACAGTTTTAAGATTGGTTTCAAAAGGCAATGCATAAAGGTTCTGAGAAGATACACACAGTTTATTCATAGCAATGTAGAGGAGCCCATTCAGACTGTGACTTTTAGGATCCGTTTTGTTTTCCAATACACTAGCTCAGCCCTAAACCTCTTTGTACTGAAGAAGCTGTGTCTGTTCACATTACAGAGTTTCCAGCATCCACCAACTGCCTGTGAACAATGCCATGAACAGGCTATAAATGCATGGACAACATGCCATGCCATAGCATGGACAACACTAAGACAATCCTAGGAGAGAGTACACTAATACCTTCAGAGTCTTTTGCTGACTTCGGCCAGAATAGAAAGGAGCTGGAACCCAGCAGGACTCTCTCTTCTTCCTTGCAGGTTTTAGACTAAAAGAAACAATATGGGAGACAAAAATAGATTTTCTATTGGATTTTCTTTAAACGAAACATTTGAAAAGGGAAACTTTAAAAAAAGAGAAAGAAATTTTTGTTAGTTATTAGCCCTCTCTTTAGCTTTACCCTTTCCCAGATGTTGTTTCCCTAGGGAATACTAGCAGACAGACCATGGATCATCACAGCTGGCATCTGAACAGCACTTTGCAGTTAATAATGATTCACAACCACTGCACCCAATTTCGCTGGCATTTGCCTCTGTTAGGACAGAGCACAAATGTGCTTGCAATTAGAAAGGAAGGAAGAATGTAACAGAAATGCTGTTTCTTTTAAACAAGTAAGTGTAATTTTTCATGCAGACTTGGGACTGTGCCCACAAGTAATTTGCTTTTGTCAAATGGAACATGAAAACCATGCACCCAGTCCTGCAAATGATTACTCATGAGCACAGTCTTTACTAGCACAACTGCTGGCACTGAAGTCAACAGCGGTCTAGTGTGGGTAAGGATTACTCGTATGAGGAAGGGCTTTCAGGATTGGCCCCAAGAGAGGTATGTGAATACTCCTTCATGGGACATAAGCTTCAGGGAACACAAAATAGGTTAATTCCATGCCTGATTCATTCCATGGACCATTTAACAAGAGCCTCTGGAATTGTGCATTCAGTAATGAACTGCCAAGAACTAAAAGTAATCACTGCTGCAATTATTAAAATTTACACTTGGATTCTGTTACCTTTGTGGCAGATATGGGTCCTGAATTAAGTGGCCCAGAAATCCAGGGACTTCCCACAAACAGCTCAGCAGCCCTTTAAAAACCACAGTTCTTTTACTTGCTTATTGCCAGAGTCACTGCTGCACAAAAGTGCTGTATACTAGTTCGTTTCCTCGTATTTTTAACAGGGTCTTTGCATCATGGAGATGCAAGAAAAAGCAATTATAGCAATAGTAACTCTAGGGTGATAGATCATGTAGAGACTTTTTTTTTCTAAAAATAGTTGGCCTGATCATTCTTCCTGACCTGCAAACAACTTCACATTTTCCCTTAGGGAAGTGAGATATGCTGCTGTATAACTTGTATGTTCTTACACTGTGCTTGAGACATGAAAGGTAGTCCTGTATTTCCATTACCAATCATGAAAACTTAAAGCAGCTTCGTTCTGTAAAGTGCTGAGCTTTCTGGCCCTGGTCCAACGAAGCACTTGAGTACAGGCTTAACTTTGAGCACATGCATCTCATTGTAGTTGATGAGACTACTCATTAGATGCTTTCAGATCAGCTGAGACTGATGGGCTTCACCCTAGGATACTTAAAAATCTAGAGAAAAAAAAAAGCACAAGCTCTGCTTGTCATTTTAAAAATGCATATATTGTCAAAATAGCAGCAAATGGGTGTAGCTGGTACCGGCTGTTAAGTGCAGACCATCATCTCAACTTCAGTTCTTACAAAACACTGGAACAAATAATGAAATGAACTGTTTCTACAGGCCTGGGAGGAAACAGAAGTACAAGAAAGAGTCGGCGTGGCTTTGTCAGGAACAGCTGATTTGCAGTAGCTCTGCAGGAAATGCTCTGGGGATGGCACTGGCTTATAAACAGAATGCAAGTCAACAGTGTTCAACTACTACAGAAAAGCAAATGTGTCTTACTGAGTTCTATAAATAAGAGTATATATGTGGGGAGACAGCTGAAATGATCTGTCTGTTCCCCTTGTCACTGGAAATGTCTCTGCTGGAGTGGTGTGGCTGCTTTTGGGCATCTTGCTGTAGGAGTTTAATACAATTGTAGACCATACAAGAGAAAGTGATGAAAATTATAAAACCTTTTAAAAAAATTACTTGAGAGAAAAGGCTGGAAAGATTTGCAATTAGAAATTAGATTTTTGATTAGCAAAACTAACTTGCTGTGGGGATTTTGAGAGGAATTCTGGTACTCAAGTACAGGATAGAGGCAGCTAGGACAATAAGAGTTTAAATAACAATACAGAAGGCCCAGATTAGATATTAGGAAGAATTTTCCAGTGCTAAAACTAGAGGAGGAGTCTGAGAAGACTGTAGTGTTCTGTAATCAGATGGGTTTGGGAGCTGGTTAGGTTAAAAACCTGTCGGAGATGCTCTAAGTAGAACTGCTTCTGTCTTGGGACTGAATGAGTGACTGAACAAGCTCCAAAGTCCTTTCCAGCCACTGCTTGCTTTGAACCTGTGTGCTTAATGTGTCAGCTACTATGTCTGTATCTTATTCTCTGAATGTCACACATGCAGCTTTTTACAGGACAAGGATCCGAGGCCCCAAACCAACAAAGCACTCAAATATGAATAATCCTATACAAAAAGATGTTCTTTTACCTGTTCGAGGCAAGTATGTGTTAAGAGACTTTGTTACGCTGGTGGTTTAGGGACAGGTTATTCAGAGTTCAAATGAACCTAAAGATGGTACTACTAGACATGTAGTTTGAATTGCCCATATTTCAATTGTCTGTTGATAGCAGTGACAAGAATATAGACATATGCATCTATATCTGCTTTGAAACATGTCCTGTTAAGCCCTTTGACTCCTTACTCCTATGAGCTGGGAAACTCATGCACACATATTTGGAGGGTGTGAGGTGCCAGTAGACAAGAGAACAGACCAGTGGAATCATGGAGAGAATAGAACAGCATTGATAGAGTATAGGATGTATGTAGGGTTGAGCCTTTATTAATAATTTTTTTTTGTTTAATGCTTTTACAGTTGCACACTTTAAATAGTAAGCATTGATAATGAGACATCTAGAAAAAGAGAAGGTAGAATTTGTGTATTTTAGTTATGCATTAGACAAAGTAAGACCACACTAACAAAATGTTGAAGATATCCTCCAACACAAGATTTTCATGTCAATGGTATTTCTAGCCCCACAATCATATTATTCATACCATTCTTTTTAAAACAATTTGCATGAATTAAGTATATTCACCAAGTAAATATTACCATGAGGGAAGTCAGCTTTAATTTTCAAACATACTGTTTGAAAAGCATTTGTTGATAAAACATTTCACATGATAGCACCCTTCTGGTTGAGTAGTAGGATCCAGTTATGAAAACGAACAGCTACTGTTACCTGAGCCCTCATCTGTCTGCTAAGCAGCCTTCTTGGAGAATGAGACTAACATAAAGCATACCATGTAGACATCATCCTATTCCAAAGTAAAAAAGTAAGTGGCCTTTTTTTAATTTGAGATTGCTCATTCTTAGGAAAAGAGCTCCAGTATGTCCTGCCAGGTGATTTTACTGATTTTACTGAGATCTACTGATTGCATTGGATTTTTGTAGATGAGACATGCTTTTGCTGCAGAATAGATGAAAACTCTAAGCATAAGTTTGGTAAATAGATACAATAAGAGACTGACAATTCAGTGTGAACCAAGTTATAGAGGGTTATGAATCTGAACCCATGCTTCTTCACAGAGTTATATAGTATTGTTACCAGGGTCATAAATGGCTGCATGGATCAAAATGTTTTTGCCCCAGGGATGTGAAAATATGGACAAAAGGCTATGAATTAATTTAACCATTTTGGTCATTTACAGCTGTCTATTATTGAACCACACAGTGCTGTTTCCTTTATCTTTCTTATCCCTTCCAGGCTAGCTGCAGATTTTGCAAACCCCAGTCTCCCCACACAACCCTGCTGTAAAAGCTGCCTATCCACTATCCTGGGCTTCTTTTCTTGGGATTATTAAAGATTCCCCCATCACTTTCAACAGGGCTTGAAAACCAGAAAAACCCTTTGGCATGAACCTGTGCTGGACTCCTGCCATCAGCAGAGCCGCAACAGCTTGGAATAACCTTCTTCCTTAAACAGCTGTGTCCCAGGCTAGCTTTGGCCAAGGCAAAAAAAAAGCTAGAAAATCTCACTCATTCTTTAAAAAAAAAAAAAAAAAAAAAAAATGAAGACTTCATCAGCCTTGGCTTTAGAAAACTTGAGCTAGGTTGTTTGGTGAGTTCAACTGTTATTTCTAGGGACAGGGGCACAAAACTTGTATGTATCAGTCTGTGCAGACATCAGCCACAGGTGGGCTTCCCTTTGGAAACTGGCTGAAGGACAATTCTCTTTGGAAGGGGGATCATGCTTGTAAATTTTGTTGGGTTTCTACTTTTCTTTCCTGTAAGAGAGGAATTTTGCCCACAGACTCCAGCCATTCTCAGATGACTGTATTAATTAAAAATTACTAGGAGTAAAGGGATAAGAGAAAACAAAACCTTTCATATGTGTGAGCATGTGGACCTTAGACTGAAAGATGTCCGATGATTTGAGGTGATTCTGGACTGGACTGCATGTGAACAGCATAAGAGCGCCTCTTCTGGTATAGGTAGGACCAGTGGCTGTTCTGTTATGCTGGTATATATATATTAGAATTGTTCATTTGTGTAAAGTGGTGAAAAGATGACCAATTTTTTCCTGTCATTGACTTTGTTTTGGTTCAAAATCAGATTCTTCAAAGATTAATAATTTTCAGGTGTTTTAGTTAACACCGTATTCCTATCCAGATGATTTTGTTGTCTTCTTTTTTTATTATTTTTACAGTGGATTTTTTTTTATTTTGCATTATGGGGGTTTTATTTGTATCCATACCTCTCTTACTTTGTACATTCAATGTGTCTATTGACTACAGATACAGAACAAGTCCCATATTGCTGCCACAAATCCTTATTTATTTGCTAGACTTTGTGATGAGCGTGCCCTGCACTATCTTGTCTATGAAAACAAATTATTTGTGGGGTTCTAAAAGACTGGTTTATTCCTTTTTCTGTTGTTACAAGACAGGATCTAAATACCTTGTGACTTTCTCCTGACTGACATTGGAAATGCAATATCTTTAATACACAAATTTAATGGAAAAAGATTGTCCTTTTTCTTGTGAGAAGAAGCTGGGCTCTTGCTTGCTTATTTGGACCAACTTGTTCTGTTTCAAAAGATTTATTGTGGAGGCTGCATCCTGTATACATAGTAGATTGCAACAGATATGCATCTTCACACTTTATTTCAGGCAATGTTTTACTGGTAATATTAAAAGAAGCCTATATGTTAAAATAAGAAAAACAAACAGAAATAACTTCTATTGTGTATTATTAACGTACAGCAAACAACAAACACAGATGGGCATTATGCATCCATTTATTGCTTAGCTGCTGAAGCTACCTTGCAACATCCCAATAAATTGTTGCAAACAGATTTTATATATGACATTGTGCTTCCAAGACTAGGAGTATTAGTATCAATGGGGTTTGTTGTATGCAAGTAAGATGACCTTGAGGGACGAATCCAGCTAGGCTGCAGGGGTGCAATATATAGACTGGTCATTATATTTTTAACCAGTTAACTCAGGGCCTAGGGTGGTTTGATTTTGGATTTTTGTTGTGCTGTTGCCTGGTACAAGTGGCAGTAAAGAACTAGTTGTTTTAGCTACATGACATATAAAAATAGAAATTTTCTATTGTTATGAATATGGAGAAACTGAAGCATTGCATTTGACTGGGCAAAAAGAGTGGTTGTTTTTCACATTGATTCCAGAAAGATTCTACATATAAAATTTAGTTCATACTCTTTAGCTGGATAAGAGATGTTGACAGTGCAATATCTCTTAATTCTTTACATTATATGCCACAGGAAATTATTTTAATTATTGCTTCCTTGGAAAATATTTCTAGAAATATACATCTTACTGTGAAACAGATTTGATACTATTGTGACCCTACAGCTTCCACTTTGCATAAAAATTCAGGCACTTTACTAGCCGTGACATGAACTTGTGTAATGAAATTACAAACCACAGCTTCTAATCATTTCACCCAAATTAATTTTGAGTTATGTTCTGGGTCTTAACATTCAAAAATTTGAAATTCAGTCTGTCAGTTCTAAGATGAACCAATCAACAAAGAAACAATATATGACTTGTGAAAGGGGCAAATTAAATCTAAATCTCAAATTTAAAGTATTGGATGTTCTCAGAGTGTCTAACAGTTTATAAGAAAGAATAATTCATAAAGGAATCTATAAATAATGCAAATAATGAATCCATTTGAACTTTTCTTGGTTGACATACAAAGACTCATTGATCACAAGAGGTAGCGCTGTGAAATAATGTACTGTGCTTATACCTGTACATAATTTTGTTGCCCTACAAATTGTTCCTTGCCCTCCCCCCTCACTGCTGGTTTCCAGGATGCTGTGCTCTGCAGTTGTGTAACACTGTTGCTGGAGTTGTGCCCTTAACAACCAGACTGATCCTGACTAGCAGGTGAAAATCTTGTTGTTAACAACGCAATACCTAATATTTTTAATCACAGGAATGATACCATCTGAGATATACTTTAAATAACTTGGGAGATGTTACTATCTTAAAAGTTGGTAAAGCAAGCTGGTAATTCCGTACTTGTAATATTAGGACATTTGCATAAAGCTCCCGAGAGTTAAGATTTCCAGTTATTCTTAAAGCTTCACTAGAACTTACTGTCTACACACCTCATTCCTGAATTAATTAAGTCTCAGATTTACAGTAAATATCTGATTTTACATTAACCACATCCAATTACTGCCTAGGTCAATGCTGAATCAGATTCAGACAGCTCACTCTCAGGCCCTCAGTGATTTGCCCCACATCCAATTTTCAGCTAAAATGAAAAAGGAGCCCAAGACATAGATCTTCTGGGTGTCACCAATTCTGATGGAAGAAGCTGGTACCAAGTCAAATCCCTAAAAGGACACCAAAGTAGAAGGTGAAGATCCGGGGCCTTGAAGGAGGGAACGACTGTATACATCAGCAGTGTATTTTACCATCAGGGAGCAGCTGCTGTAAATCAGTGTCAGATGAGCAACAAAGGGAGCCTCTGCTTATGAGCATACATGGGCAGGCAAAGGATGGGGATGGGTAAGGGATTTTGTTCTGGAGACTGTTTTTTAGGGTGAATTAGTCATAACTAACATATCCAATGTACTTGCGAATGTGTTCAGCTATTGTTCCCCCAATAGACATAAACGATGCCACACAGGCACTGGGCAAGAGGGCCTGTGGGTCCAGTCTCCCCTCCCACAGCATCATGTCTTGTGGGCACCTTATAGTATCAGCTGCGTTTCATGAGGTGATGCCACAGGTGGAGGTGCCCAAGGTTTGCCCACCATGGCACAGGTGAGCCCTTTGGCTCCGTGCTCCACCCCATCTTGGGAAGATGAAGACCCTCGCTGAGCAGCAGGCTATCAGTGAAAATCATCCCTTTTTTCCTCCCGAGTGACAGATATGCTTGTCTTCTCAGGTGCCACGTGATGAGACAGTAGTAAGTAACTGTGCTTCAGATGAGATGAAGGCACAACCATTCATGACTTTCCATTTTTTGTCACATTAATTTGGGGGGGAGGGGAAGTAAGGCAGAGAAAAGGCTTTGAATTCAGACAGACATGTGTGCTTTAAATTATGTTTTGTGAATTGAAGCAAGGCAGATGCTTCCAACAAGCACACATTTTGCTACTGTTTGCAAAGCAGACACACACTGGCACATGGTCGTAGGACATGAATTATACTTCTATGCTTCTGATTTGTAACCACACCTGTATACCCTTAGAAATGCTAATAGAAAAAATACGAATTTAGGCACAAAGGAGAATCTAATAAGAGGAACATTTGAATGGGTAAGGAAATGTCTATCCTCCCCATACACACACCCCCCCACACCCGTCATTAGGACTGGAGGAACATGCTTATAGTAATTAGGTAAGATTGATTTAGAGGCCGAACACCACCCACAATTTGTGTAGTCTAGGGTCAGGCAGGCAGCTGCAGAAACCGCTCAGCTAATTATGAGAATTCACTGTTCGTTAATAGAATCTCTCTCCACAAACAGCAGCTGTGTGTTTGCTCACGCAGATTATTAATTCTGGCCTTGCCTCAGCTGCAAGTTTCTGCTGCGTCGAAAGGAATCCTCTGATAGAAGTGTCAGTTATCACCCAAGCGATGCCAGGGGAGAAAGGAAAAGCAGAAAAAAAAGGAGAATATCTTCTAATCACAGGTGGATAAGGATTTTTTTCAGATACCTTCTTTTTCTGCCTCTCACTCCCAAACAATTAAATGCCAATTTTGGAACTCATTAATCTGTAGGCAACCTGGCGAGATCTAATTTATACCTGTCATGAGCAATGGGCAGCAGCTAATAGGAAAATAATTGCAATATAAGTCTGCTTTCCCACTTGATAGTATGCTTACTTTTAATGACAAACCTTTGATACAGCAGCATCAGAACATACAAAAGATATTGTCTACATGAAACCTACAGCTAGGTTCATCCTCCTTTTAGTGACGTGCTTAAAGAAAACATGTATGTTTGTATTTTTCTCAAAAAATGAACAGAAGCAACTTAACAAATGTAGCATATGATCATTTGCAGATATAAACTTCAGCTGCTTACCAAATGAGAAAATAAGGTCAGCTTTATATGTAAGATGCCATATCTCACTACATAGATAGATATAAAATATGCATATAAATGGTTTGCTGTAAAATCAAGATTTGAGTAAATCTTGGCTCATTCAAACTAAATGCTGAAACTCATCCTCATGTTAATAAGGACAGCAATGCTTCCTACGTTTTTAAATTTGACAACCATATAGAAGGTTAGGGCTTTTTTGGAGAGCTGAATTTTCTTCCTGTATTCTACCTGTGTCTATCTGGTATTCAGGTATGGTCCCATTCTGCAAAATTCAACAACATTCTCAGGAATGTTGACATGTCTGTGAACAGAAGGCTCCTGTTGTGAAAGATAAAACATCCATATTGTGTATTTGGATGAAGACATGTGAGAAGTATGCAAAATATACCCATCTGCACAAGTAAAGGGGAGCAAGAGCCCCATCTTTACATTACATTGCCTTGTGAAACAGGTACATGTCACGTTTCCTTAGACCACTTAAGTAGGCCAAAATATATAGATTTTCTTTGCAGTGTTGCAAAGTTCAGTTCTATGGTGAGTACACTGGTTTAGTAAGAGCTGTACTCTTGTAATAAATATAGCATACTGTGGGCCATTGGAAAATTAAACTGTTGGGCTGGTGAAAGGAAAGTAGACTCAGTTAATCCCCAATCTATCTCTGTTTATTTCAACACTGCAGCAAAGTTGTGTCAAATACACATTTGGTCCAATGTGATTTCCTGCTTTAAAAGTTGGAACTCAGAAAGAGGACAGCATGGGTCAGTGGACTGACCTGTGATAATATGATATAAAGCCCTCTAACAAATGCTTTTGAAAAAAATGTTTTTTCCTAGAAAAGTGAATGGAAAAAATTCCCTGTGCAAACAGTTTGGGTTTGTTGGGGGTATTTTGTTTGGGTTGGTTGGTTGGTTGGTTCAGTAAAATAAATATTTCAATATTTGATTTAGACTTTTTTGAGAATCCCTCAAAGGTTTCTGTGAAAGCAAACAAATGTCCATGTTCACTCACCTTTTTTCATTAAGAAAAACATAATTTTGTGTCTAGCTCTTTCTTCATGAGTCCTAATTTTCTGACTTTTTCAAACACAAATGCAGCCTTGATTGACAGTTGAATTATTCCAACTTCCACTCAAATTCATAAGTAACTATTTCCTGATAAGTCTTGTAGCTACATGCAGGTGGTTGCGCAAGGAAATGCAAATCTTTCCAGGCATCTTGAACATCCATACAAATCTGGTCCTTATTAGCAAAGACCTATTAACAGAGAAGGTTATGATAACTATTTCACTAGAAATGACTGTCCTGGGTTCAGCTTAAACCACAACAATGACCTTGTTCTATTATTCAACTTGTACCAACTTGCACATTTAAATCACTCTTTCTTGCCTTCTAAAGTAAAAGGTACTGATACTCTATTAATAGCAATGAACATCAATCCTATGAAAGACAAACTGTAATTAATTTTCTGCAGCGCTTTTGCACATCAGTGTGATTACTGTTGGTAAGTATTCAGGGATCAGTAATGACCACTCTGAACTTGTGAAAGTAATTGTGTGAGTAAAGGAATAGCTTTGAATGTTTTTTCTGTTACTGAAAGTTTGTCATTCATGTTACACTATGAAAAATTCCTTAGGAGATTTGCAGGTATATAAAATATCTAAGTTAGGTCTGACTGTGAATTTAAATGTATCAGAACATCTACCCTCTGGGATAAACCATTGGTTTTGGGTACAAAACCTCATTTAGTTATGTTAAGACAGGAAATGGGACTGTGGGATCTTAGTAAGTACAAGCCAACTGAAAAAAAATGCAGATTTTCTGATTTTTCTTTGTGTTGAGATAAATTAGAAACTTAAACTGGATTTTTGTGATAATTTCCAAGTTGATTTTTTAAGGCAGCATTTAAAGGGGGTCTACATGGTAACTAGTTTTATATATTTAAAGAACTGGGAACATTGCAGTTTAGTCACTTATTCTTTACTTTGAATTTATAGAATCTATAGAATCTTTACTTTGAATTTATAGAATTTATTAAAAAAATCCATATACTGCCAATCAGCTGTTTCAGAATCCCAACCAAAAAGTTAAAACATCCAGATTTAAAAAAGAAAAGGGCTTCCCAGGTCTAATGCATTAACAGACTGATAAAAACATTTATCTTGTAGATTGCCATTCCTGTCAGGTTTTTCTTTATCATAGGTCAGAAATCCAGCTGCTGTTCCTGTTTTAGGGTTCACAAACATTGTCAACGTCTTATACTTTGACCTTCCATTTTCCAATTTTTGTTATGCATTTATGATTTCATTCATCTATTGAGAAATCAGATTTGACAAGAAGACCATGTTAATTTTGGTTAACAAATATACTTACAATAAGCATCCCAGAAGACCTCAAAAGGTTTATTAAGAAAGCTCTTTATATATTAATGGGTCACATAATCATGCAGGTTTTTTTTTCATTTGAATTCTTAGAAATGTCGTCAGCCACATGTTGCTACTGAGTATAAGCAGCTGAGTTTGCATTTGTTGATGATATACAGCTTAGCCTCCAAGGCCAGTTTCATTTAACCCCATAGCAATCTAAACTCTCACATGGTTGCCATCAGTTCTCTTGGTCTCAGACACATCAAACCAGGTCCTGGGATACCCTCATGATACACAACTAATCAAACAAGGCAAAACCATAAGCTCCTACTGACCAACCCTCTTAGAGACCAGCCAAAAGGATGCATCTCCAGAGTTGCATCCACACTAGCCCTTTCAGAAACTGCTTTTTCATTTTCAGACTTTGTTTTCTACCACAGGCTTTCACTGATAAATTTGTGGTTTCATGCTAAAAACTCTTCTTACCCCAGCATAAGACAGACTGGGAAGTAGATCTATTGCTAGGCCAAGCATCCCCTCCCATTCTGCCCTTTCTGCAAATACAAATGTTGTTTATTTTTGTCATGAGATATTTATAGGCACAGACCACAGCACATCTCTGACATTCCACTTGCTAGATTGGTCTTTAGTGTGACTTTGGTCCAGGCCAGTCAGGGCTTGTCTGCATGGACCCCAGCAGCAATTTTAACCTTATGGACAAAGACTCTTTTCTAACATCTAGATGTCTTTCTTCCAGGGCCTGTACTTGCAATGGTTTGTACTGCAATCTAGCTTCTCTTCCCAACCATTCCTTCTCCTTTCTGCTTGCATACATTTCCACATTGCTTTCCATATTCTTGTTTTAGAGTTCATCTTGATAATGAATTAAACACCACCCTGCTTTCCTGCACATGTTCAAACAACACAACGTACAGCATTATTTAGCAGTTTTTAAAAGATTTCTAAGCAAGTGCTTACAATTGCACCAGGGCGGAGTGGGAACAGCCTTGAGTTGTGTGGGAGAGGAATAAAGTAGCCAAAAGTTCCTCTTTCAGCTCACATTTCTGTGACTTTGAAGAGGAAAGTTTAATAACTTCTTTTTCTACAGCCTTGAAACATTCCAACAACATATCACTGAGTTTTATCATCATCACTCCCATTTAGATGGTCACAGATTTGAAATGGCTGCTATTACATGGTTTGCAGTTTTTCTGCCAACTTCCAAACGCTTAAATATCTGTTTGCGTGGTTTTTACTATATATCACTGATACATGGCTTAAAATGTACGTCAGCCCTTTTTTCCAATAGGAACTTACATAAACAAGTCTAAGGACTTATCATACTTTAAATTGTAAAAAAAAGAGATAAATACTGTTGAATTATGATGCTCTGGTTTTCCTATTATATCAATATTTTTATCAAGTGCTCAAAACTGAAAAGTTCTCAGAAAACTTAAGCCTTTCTATCATTAACATGCTATACAGTTTCACCAAAATTCATTTTCATTGGAAAAACACCTAAATAGAAACTGTTTATCACTTCACCATGTAATATGTCTCTAATTCTATTGCAGTACTGCTGCAACTTTGTCAAAGTTACTCCTTCCCTTAGTTTCATTTACACTTACAAGTATTTTTACTTAGTGTGGGTTTTCTAATACTAACATTTGTTGTTTGTGCATCAGGTTACCAAGCCATTTATACAATGGGAATAATTTCAAGATTATAATGATATCCCCTGAAATAAATTATTTAATATGTTTCTTGAAAAACTAAGTAAAGGAACTCTTCTGGGTAATTGGTGTGCAGTAAGCCACAGCACCAGTTGTGTATTCATTTTTCTCCAATGTATGCAATTATCCACTCAGCCTGTATCCATTAATATTATTTTTCTTCCTAAGCTGGAAGTATATAAAGCCATTAGAAAATAATCCAAAGAATTCTATTTGCTGAATAAATTTTAATTTGCATGGCACCAGGAATTTTTTATTAATGGGAAATAAATTATTGCAATCTTATGGAAGGCGACAAGTTAATAGCTTTGTGAAAAGTAATGGAGAGAAAATGATCTTGAAAAGGTCAGGTCTCCTGTCACAATGTCTTTATGCACAATTAAAACAAGTCAAGAAAGTGGCTATATAATCAAGACCATGAATATGCATTATATCCTAATGAGAGTATGAAGATGGAGATGGGTTAGTGCTAAAGTCGTGGTAAGGTGGTGACATAAAAATGGTAATTTGTGATGTAGTATCTAACTACGTGCTTCTGTGTCCTTTGGGAGAATTAACCCGTTGCTACCTGGCTATTTATTATTTCACCTTTACCACTGTACTAAGTGAGAGGAGACTTCTCTGCACGAGCACATATACACATAGGATGTGATTTAGTCTTATATAAAGACTCAACCCATAGTTTTGATTCTAAATCACAAAATATATCTATGATATCTCTGCAAGAAAAATTCCAGAATGCTTGCATTTTTAATGATCAAAGTTGAAAAGCATTTTCACACCACATCACAAAGTAGATTAAATATATCATGGCTCAACCTTTGTAAAAGTATTTTACTTCCTGATGTGCTACTGTGCCAGGGAGGAATCCACTTTGAGATGTGAGCTATTGTAATCCTCCATGGCTTTGGCAGCATCCGTTCATGGAGGAAGTTCTGCCCTTCCATGTGCATGTTTTATGCTGTTCCCCTCTACTCCCCCTCAAGAATAAGAGATGGGACTTAGCCTTTGTTTGTTGCACCATCACAGTTCCTGTTAGGAAACCTGCTTTCAAATATGCCTGGCTAGAAATAAACAACTGCAAGAAGAAATTAACTTACCTCCTTATGCACTGAATTTCCTCCTGGTAACGGCTGTTTCAGTGGTAACTGGCTGTCCTAGTGCTGCTAATGGGTGCTATTGAGTCAAGGCAACTATTCTACATTGTAATTGAAAATCAGTATGAACATTCTGATTCAGTGGTCATTTAATAAAAGATAATGGTCACTGAACAATGATTCTGATTAGCTAATGGCAATTTAAAGGTTTATAACACCTCTCACAGCACTGCTTATTTGGGTATGCTGTTAGAAGTTACTCCCTAAGAGCTTGGTTTATGCTCAAAACCAGGAATAACTAGGGGGAGAAGCAGATGCAGCTGGCATCCTATAATGCTCTGTTTGGGTGGCAGAGTTGTATTCAGGCCTTGCTGATTAGATTTCCATAGATGGGCATTCAGCCTGTAGCTCTTTCCATATATTGGCTTGCTTAGTCTATATTTTTCTTGTTTGCTGCTTGCTTCTTTGCCCATCATACTATAGGTTTTCTAACTATATAATCATCAGATATTATATACGAGAATAGAATTATACGCTTTTGTGCTGAAATGCTTGTCAGGATTTTTTTATACTTTTGGTGTTGTGAGATTAAGCTCCAAAACTTACACACTGAACAGAAAACAGGCTTCATACACGATTTACACTTTCATGTCCTGTCTGGTAAGTGAATTAAGGAGATGGATCTGTCACTGGCCCCCTCTTTAGCCTTGATTAAGCTTCACCATCTCCATACTTCCAGCTCTCCCATCTGTAAGAAACCAGTAGGGATGTTCGTTATCTGAAATTAAGAACTTTTGGCCTAACTGTGGCCAGAGCAGATGTAGCACGGCACGCACAGTACTATCCTACTACAAATATGAGTTTCTTCTCTGTAATCAGACTTGGCAGTATTTGTGGTTATTTAAAAAGCTGATGCAGCAGGTAGAGGCTTGCAAACAAAATGCCTGAAGTGCTGGCTGGGTTTGTCACCCCAGGCCCTCAACAGACCTTTTGCTGTCCATATAGCTGTGTATTTCTGTTTTGATGTTTTCTCAGAACTGTATGGTTGGTCATGGTAACTGTGGCCTCAGTGCATGTCATCAGACCTGGCTGTATATCCAGGCTTTGAGGCTTCCAAACAGGTACATGGAGCTCAAGCTGTTAGTTTAACATGTGCTTTGAAGATGGAGAGCAGTGCTTCTATTGAAGGAAACACTGAATCAAGGAAACTGGTAAAAGTCAAGTGCATCAAGTTGGAGAGTGAATCGTGTTTATCTGACTCAGCATTCTTCCAGAGGTCTGCAAGATTATGATGAGGCTGATCTTTTTCCGTAGAGTATGTCTTCATAGTAGAATTTAACCGCAGAGGTCCCAGAGTAAGTAAATCTCCAAGTTATTAATTCTAACCATTTTACCAAGGTCTGGAAGTAAGATGGTAACAGTCATGGGAGCAGGTTTTATTAACTTGAAGTGAGAACCGGACAAAAGGTGCCTTGCTAATTCTTGACCCAGCCTATTAAGAATGTAGATGCGGGCACACAGACACAAAAGCATCCTGCCCCAAGCTTGACATGGGCAACCCAGCAGAAGTATCTCTGCTTTTCCTGTCTAGACAGGCTCCTTGCTACAACATGCTCTGGCTTCAGTTTGGTTTACGGTTGTGATTCAGTAGGTGGATATGGAGGAGTGGCTGCTTATGTTGCCAGCCCCTGCCTCCCTCCAGCAGGGCAGGGCAAAGCACTCATGGGGTCCCTGTTACATTACTGCAGCTTGAAAACAAAGTCAGTATCCTTAGATTTGATGGGCAGATTTTCTAAACATTGACCTCTAAACACTGACTTCACCAATGGGCACAAACTTGCTTGGAGATGTCTCCACTATAGGAGATGGTATGTCAATATGCTGATGTAGGCCAGATGCATTTCTCATTTTCTACTGACCCTGTAGATTTGGTTTATATGCTGTTGAAATACTTGAATTGTATTTCCAGGTACCTCAGTTTTACTGTGGGGAAACAGAAGTCTCACTGAGTAATGCAGGTGGGAAGAAATCATCTGCGTTACTCACACTGCTGGTTTTGAAATTAACTTTGGTGACTCAAGGGAAAAAATCCAAATGTTTGAATGGATAGCTCAAGGAAAACTTTCAGGTTTGGTACAGTTACTGTAGGAAAAAAAAAAAACTAACCAAAACTATGAATATTAGATGCATGTACAATGCCATAATATCTACCTTTTTTCTTTGCAGTTATGATGAGCTCCATCAGATTAAATCTCATTTTGGATTCTTGCCATCCTAACTAGAAGTGATAAAAAGAATCCAGAGATGGCCACCATCTCTAGGATGGTGGAGAGGCTTTGTTTGTTGTTGTTGCTGCTGGGAGTGGTAGAAACAACAGTAATATATATAGCCCTGGTGCTTAAGAACTGCAGTTGTGCATCAGGACCCTGAGCTTGAACAGCATCGTGCAAACACTCAGCTCTGAATAGACATGTACAAAAAAGGCTACAAGCTAGGCACAGAAAATTAGTGGATTACAAAAGACACATAAACTGCTTTGAAGAGGGAATGGAAAAATAAAATACCATCTTATCAAAAATTAAGAAAGAGAGAAAAAGGTTGTAGGGATAAAATATTTAAAGCAAAAAGATATTATTTATGCAATATATGCTGACCTTGTGAAACTTACTGCCTCAAGATATTGTTTATGTGAAGAGTTTAATAGGATTTTTAAAATTAAGATTAAACCTCTATATAGGTAAAAGAGAACATGTGTGTCCCTTCAATTGATAAAAGAGAATCAGAAAAGAATTTCCGATTATGGTATCTTTCACAAAACTTCATGCCAGCAACTGCTGCCAGGATGAACACGACTGAGCTATTTCACAATGTCAGCACCTATGTTTCTATATGAAAGAACTGTTCCTAATTCCTTGCTTTCTCTTTTCCTTTGCAACAGCCCCTCCTCGACTTTCCCAGCACACCATTTTCCCTAGTGATCTAGTTAATTTTTTTTTAATATACATGAGGGGTATAAGGTGACCTGATAATAGAGAGGAGCTAGAAACCAGGAGAAGGCTGATAGCCAGCTATCTTGAAATAGCAACTTGTCCTATCTATTTCATTTCCCACTGAATTTCTGACATACTGCCCTGCAATTTCCATTCATCTTTTTTTAACACGTGCAAGTATAAAGCAGCTGTACTTAAGTCATGTCTTTTCCCTCTACATGAACGCTTTTTATGTTGTTTCTAAACCTCCTTTCTTCCAAGGTGAACTTGTGCCAGTTAGGCACAGTCAGAGGTTATGAAGTGCAACATCACTATAGAGATATCTCAAGAAAAGATTGATTAATAAGGGATCCTTTCCATGGGTTTCAGCTGTCAAGTATAAAAACATCCCTCTGTGACACAAACTTAGATTTTTTTGTTTTGGTATAAAACAAAGTCTAGATTTATTTCAGACTAATAATTAACTTTTTAGGGCTTGTTAAAAATTTGTTCATATGTTCAAATATTTTCTATAGTTGAGGTCTTGAGAATTTCCTGCAAAGGGACTTATAAAATAGCATGCACAAGCTAAAAAGGAGTGTGTGTATGTGTGTGTGTGTAAGTATGTATTCATTCATATGCATGTATATATATGTGCATGTATACACATGTGCATGTATATATATGTGTGTATGTGTGTATATAAATATAAATTCCAAGTTCCTGGCTCTTTGTGAGGAACTAATTCAGTCTAATAGATGAAGTGTTTGAAATCTGAAAATCAATGTTTTGATGGTCAGAGCAGCAAAAGGGGAAGGTGTTAAATATGGCTTATTAGCATTTTATGGAGAAAAAAAAATCAGAATCCTCATGAGACCAATAGAGAGAGGGAAAAATACAGTACACATGTAAATTAACAGCCAGCAATCCTCGTACCTAAGGAAATATCCGCAGGACATCTTAAATCATCTAGAATTTGGGTATACTCATTAACCCATGGGAGTTAACCATCTGGCAAGTAGAATACAATGCCCTAACTAGTGTTGTTGTGGTGTTGTTTTATAAATCAGGCTGGATCCAACACTACTGCTTGCTGAATGGAAAGTATATAGTCATTAACATTATGTCCATTGACGGATCACAATGCGTAAAAATTTTATCTAGCACAAACAAAGAACTCATCCTCAAAGCATTATTACAGAGTCCATAGCTTTGATAGAAGATGTGATAAAATATCTTTGTATTTAAATACATTCTTGTAAAGGTTTCCATTTTTAAAAAGTAATGACATTCTTTACCAGCACACATGCACAGATTTGTATCTAGTATCAAACGCCACAAATATAAAACAAATACAAATGAAAGTCATACAACGCCTTCTATTTCTAGATTCTATTCTAACTGAAAATTAATCATACAGTAAATGCACTTAAATTAAATCACTTCATGTAAATTTTATACTGACATGGCCACAGAAAGGAACATTTATTAAATTTTATTGTAATTAGAAGCCATGTTGTTATATGGACATTGTCGTTGACAGAAACAGCAACTATTTTCCACTTACGTGCATGAAACACCAATGCATTCACCTGAATGAGATTTTCTGACATGTGAGCATCTGAAAAACAAGTTGGGAGTGCCCACTGTGCTTCTCCATAAACCATCATGGGCTTGGAGGAGGCTAGTGTGGGGTTGGCTAGAGGTGGCAAGTCTGAGACCTATTTCTAACTGAGTGTGAAGGTAATTGACACCATGCTCCATTGTTTTCAAACATCTTGTCAAAGAATTCAGAGAATTCAGGTTTAATTTCTGTTTGTGTGTACATGCACACATGGGGGTGATCACAGCCACAGCAGAGTGAGACAGCCCTAAATAGAGGCAAACACATCCTACACCTCACAGTATGCTGCTGTTCTGCTCCAGGAATAGAACTGGAAGACTATGGTCAACAGGGTTTTCAGCAGGAGGTGAAACTGCCTGTGGAGCAGGTTCTGCCCCAAGCACCAATGAATCTAGTTATGATTTTGCTATTTGTCATGCTCTGTCTGATCCCATGTGCACCTGGTGCCACACATGTATAGACAAAATGAGCTTCCTGACCACAAAAAGCTCAGACCCTGAGAAAGGATGCAGGAGATCAATCCAGACAAAAGAATATATGAAAATAATGGGAAAGCATTGCTCTGAATGATCCACTGTGAGCATAGTATACCAACTACCAGAAACAAAGGGAAGAGCCAAATATAGAAAGCGCCTCTGTGAAAAATGAAGAACTTTGTCCTATGGTGACTGTACACAGTAATCACATGACTAGAATTTCATTCCTGACGCTCTCTGTAGTCTTGATTGGATTAAATTTATTTTTAAAGGCTTATCCAATTTCCCCTTTCTCCATTTCCTTTCCCTTGTGATGTTGCCACTCTATTAATAGCCTCCCTAGTGAGATCCTAGGGCAAGAAGTGAAGAAAAATACTGAGCAAGATCCTCATTGGTATAAATTAATATAATTCCACTGACCTCAAGTTATTCCACTAGAGTATCCCAGTGTATCTAATTATAAAGATAGGTTAACTTTAACTAAGCAGCAAATACATTACCCAAATTAGAATTTCTCCAGGATTTGGTTTTGGATTCTTAAGTCATTAGTAAAGCTTCAAATCTTCAGTTAAAATTTATTATTTAGAAAAAAAAAAAAAATCCAAAACAGAAGAAGTCCCATTTTATCAGAAATTATCAGAAAAATATCACATTCTGTAGGGATATCTGTTGGAGCACAATGAAAGGACACCAGTTTATTATTTGCTAAGAGAATAAATGCACCTTGGAAAATCCTGGGGACTTTCTGTTCAAGCATTATTCCAACATTTCCTAATTACACAGTTAATGCAGAGACTGCAGGCTCCTCACAAAAGTGATTAAAAGCACACAAGTGAAAACTGCCTGATTTTGTGAAGTGTGAGTTTTCATACCACGCGACTTACTTGTTATAAAGCTATGGACTTGTTAATAGGATCGTCACTCCAAACAGCACTTACTAGAAATCTCACTTTCTATATGTCAAAGCTGAAATGACTTTATCCCACAAAGAACTCACATGCTTTACTTGTTTCATAAATGTAGTTTTATGGACCCTCTTTAGTATTTGACACTAAGATCTTCAAAATCTGAAACACTCAGACTATCATCTAAACAAGCATGTTAGAGTTCACCATTTTTCAGAAGTATTTATCATAAGCTATTAGGAAGAGAATTAAAAATGCTACTGCAGTTGACTGGGCTTTTAAGATTTGTCACTAATCTATTTGTGTAAAGAAGGATCTTGTAATATTTAATGCCTGCACAAATATCTGTCTCCTGTTCTTATTTTAATCTGAAAAATGTATGATTGAGAAGACAAACAGAACCCATAAAATAGGAAATCACTTTTCCAGTGAGTCTATAATATTAAAATCATTACAATGCAAAACCATTCTCAAGAAAATAGGTCCTAGGATTTGCATATAAAATATCAAGTGTGTTCCACCTTGCACAAAGTAAAAAGTCTAAGATTTACAAGTCTTTGGATCTATGAAAATCCTCATCCAATTCCCAGTACCCTGGGAACTGGATGTTTTTATGACCTGCATGCTTTTGGGCACCATTATTCTTCTTACACTACTGCATAACTGTCTGTAGTTGAATTGACATCCGTCTTTATGAAGAGGAGATAATACACCTGCTTCAACTCCTCAATCCTCTACAAGCCATGGTTCCTGGAGCAAAGACTGAGTGGGAGCCACTGCAGGCTGTGATGAATGCTGGAGCATATCTTACAGATGGGAAAGAAGTGCACAGCACAGTTAACGGTAAAAATAAATGCTTCTGGTCAAAAGCATCACTTCATCTCAGGTCATACTGACTATGTTAACTTTATTTAAGGGTTTGTTATCTTCATGGGTGAATATGATCAGTTTACAGGAGGTACCATTTCTGTAGTTTTTACAATTGAGTGTATGCACTGAGAGTGGCAGAAATGAATCCACCTGAATCCCCCAAGGAGCAGAGCGTGCCAAGTAAATGTAGGAAAAAGGCTAAGCAGAAGGTTTTGTAGAAATCTTCTTTAAACCCACCAGGGCCAAGAACTTTCCCTTGGGGTAGATTTTAAATCGGTTCATCTTTTCTCTTTTTCTCTCCTAACTGCAGGGAAATTCAAGGAACTTCCCATCTCCCATGCAGATCACTGAGAGAAGTTGAGAGAATAGAAAAATGTCTGTTCATCTGTGCATAATGCCTGGCTCTAATTTTTTATATAACTTCTCAGAGCATTTCTGAACTATTAAGCTTAATAAGGTCTCATGGGTCTGTATGTGTGTGAATTTTTTACCCCACAGAGCACCTCTAACTGCTATTATGACTGTAGGCTTATAACCGAGAAATCAGCAACCAAACACGTAACCACCTCATCCCCCCTACTGGTACTGGCACTACCTAGTAAAAGTGATGGATATCTGCGTTTTATAGATTATGAGTGAGTTTGCAATGGTCTGTAAAGTGGCTCCTTGAGGCTAAGAGAGGGGTCAGCTAAGTCTATTATCTGTTTTCCTAATCTTCTAATTTTGCTCTCAAGATCAATCCATTTGTTATAGCACTCATTCTTCCTAAGAGTGGCAGATAGATAGGGCCCCAGATAAAAGTCTTTTCAGAAGCTTATCAAAAGCTGAGACAAGAAGAGAGAGGAAATTCTGAGAATATCTTAGTTTCCACATATAACGGGTATAAAATTCAATGTACTGAACAGATACTTGATCTTTAGTTTCTCACTTTCATTGTTAAAATTTAAGCCTAAAGATTATAAAAAAACAAGATCTACCAAGGAGAGTATTTACTTAACAAAATAAAATACAAATAAAACTAAACCCAGCAAGAATTATGGTGGAACTGTCTGGTGATTTTTGTATAAATGTTTTTCCAGTGTAAAAAGTAATATTCACAGAAATGTTTTAAAAAAAAAAAAACACCAAAAAACAAACCCAAAAAGGACCCAGTTCTATGAAAACATTTCAGGTTTTCTACTTAGAAAAAGCAAACTACTTCACTGCAGGTAGAATCAATCTAAATCGAAACACCTGCTTCTGAACACATTGACACATTTCATGTGAGACTGGCTCAAAATTAAGTTTCAGCTTGCAGAACTGTGCTGCTGCTGCTGTCTAGGCACCTTTCTTCCACTCCTGTTAAAACAGCAGACTGCTGCTGCTCTCTTTTTAAGCCCAGCATTGGTTCAATGATAGGAAGCACAGACCATGTTCTACCAGGGAAGATGTGCATAACTCTGATCAAAAAATAAAACAAAATTCTTCTAAATGTCCAGTGAGTTTTCTTGATTGCAAAGTAGACGTTTAGTCTGTTGGTGTAGACTTAGTGAATTGTTTCAATCTCATAGCAGCAATGAGGAGCAGTTCAGTTCATTTACAGTAGGATAGATCAATTTGAGCAGTGGATCTGGAAATATTCAGTTCTACCAGCTTGAGACAAAAGTGAACAAGATGCCAAGGGGCAAGCCTCCAGCAGGAAAATGTCTGTATTTTTTCCAGATACCCTCAAGTAAAAGGGTGGCCTAAAGTCTTTGGCAAGCAAGTACGCCCTTTGTTTTGGAAGATTCAAAAGGTAATGTGGCAAGAGTTTAGTCCAAGCTGCAAGTTAATGCCAGTGAAATCTCTGCTTCAGAGGCACTTGAATACGGAAGATGTTAATTTGTGGCATATCACTGCAGCCATCCTCATGTCCAGCTGTATTCTCCTGTACGTCCTGCTCCAGTCACCTTCAGATTCCTCCTTAACACTAACTGCTGCTATGCTTCCCTGCATAATATACCAGAAAAACATTTGCAGCTGGCAATGACAGTGAGCATATATTTGTGCCAAATCTCCAAATCCCCTTATTTTTCCTCTTTCTTTCTCCATCCTGCTTATAGAAGGACCTAGACCATGCATACTCTCAAGCCTGCAGTTTTCTTACTTGCAGTGTGTGAAGAACCACAAGGTGCAACCCTGTTCCTTGGATAGTCCCCTGCAAATGATGTGATACAAATATAAATATGCATATTTCAAAGGTCTGAAAATTTATTAAAGTACTCCCAGATTTTTGTACACCGTAAAAAGCATGTTTGCATGAAGTGTGAAGACTACTTTTCATCAGCTCCATAATTTCACATATGAATTGTCTGTTATCCATACTAGCAGAGTAATCTCTCATTGTCTCTAATGCCAAAATATTTTGAAGTATCATTTCCCACCTTTTTCCCTTCTGTTCAAGAGGGGTTTCTACTTTTTAAATCATCAGATCCACCTGCACACTTGTCAATCAAGCATAAGATCGCTTAACCTCATTTATTAAAGAAATTAAACTCTCCTTCCCACTGAAATAACTGTTCAACATCCAAACTGTATCTGATTTCAGAGAAAAATGAAGTTTAGTTATACATTTCAGTGATGGGTGCATTTGTATCTGTCTTCATGGTTTACTGACTGAGACTTTCATAATAACACCAGTAAGAGCCTTGCAAGCCAGGCTCCACTGAAAAGCAAAGGAAAAGCCAAGAATTCCTTGCAACTGGAACTCCACAACTACTTAAGAGGTTTTAGATAATTTACTGAAATAATACATAAAATACTGCAAACTGCAATTTTGTGAAGGCTTCAGTGAGAAAGGTCGTCCTTGGATTTTATTTTCTTACAAATATCTATTCAAATTCATTTTAACATGACTCAGTAAAGATGACTTGTTTTTCTGTTAATCTTGTCAGCCTTTTACTGTACCAACAAGAATACCAGCTGAGGAGAGAGAGAGAGAGAGTGAGCACCTGTGTGTGCCTCAGTTGCAGTTCAGAATATACTTTATTGATTCCCTTCTTCCAGCTAACAGTACATCACCAGTTTCCCTAAAAAACAGTTAGATCATATCAAGCAAGTTTTCTTTCCACTGTTAAATGACTGAAAATGGCATATTTCTTCAATACCTCTTTGCAGGGGTGGAGCCACAGGCAATCTTATAAATGAGATCTACTTTACTCCTCTCAAAGACACTGATTCCCTTTGAAAGACCAGAAATATAAAATGCTTTGAATTAGCTGTTAGCCCCCAGAGCTGGATGCATATTTTAATTAGAATTGACCCTGGTTCAAAAACCTACTAAGCAAACAGTCTCAAATATTTAAAATATTGTAAAAACTAGTCCAGATCTTACTCCTACAAGTGATTTCTCTCTTGATAAGGACTCCAAAAATGTCTAGATTATTTTCTTTTCCATCCTGAATAGCACACTGTTCAAAGCTTTGATGGAAGCATGACTTGCGCCTGGGTTTTTTGGGCAATTCATTCATTGCATAATTTTATTAACTCTATTTCAAGGTACTTGAAATTGATACTTTATTATGCTGTTAATTAAAATCTGCACAGAACGTGAACTGGTACCTCCCATACTCAGAATTAATTAGTCCAGGTATCATTCTCAGTCTCTGGTATCACCACAGATAACTATCTGCATGGAAGTCAAGAGCTGTGCCAGTAAAAAGCATAGTAAAGCAAAATCAGCATGTTTTCGGAGAGTCAGGTGCTTCATCTGCATCATTTCTTAAAAAAAAATAAAATAAAAAGAAAGTGTTAACATAACCATCAAACCCGACTGTCACCTAGTGATTGCTGAATTATTCTGTATCACCATTCTAATCCACAGACACAAGGAAGGAAGAAAAAGAACAACCCCCCTTCTCATTCCTCTTACAAAAGCAAATTAGCCAGATTGAAGTCAGCCACTGAAGGAGGGGGAATATGCTTTTGCCACGTCTTCTTTGCTCCTAGGTATGGGTCCTGGCAAAGATCACATCAACAAGATCAGTCCTTCCTAGGGTGCTGGATTTTTGAGTGGTAACACAGAGGAGTTGGTATAAGGAGGGCAGTGGTCACATATGCCTAGCTAGCTCGCAGGAGGAAGCATATGGCTACCATTTGTTCCACCAACAGTGGTGTGCACACACCGCAAGCCCGCAGAAGGAATGCTATTTCACTCAGCCAGACTTCCTCGCGGCTCTTCCAAGACACCCGTTTCTGCACGCCTCCCGGGAAGCAAGGCATACGCTGGCCAAAACACTCTAAAGAAGAAAGGTTTCTTAACAGCTCTAAAGCCTTTCTCTCTTGTCCTTTACTAAGTCAAGTAACTGCTTTGTGCTCCATTGCACAGATGGCTTGATGCTGCATGTGCACAAGTACAGCTGTTAGATTTGGGGTGGGTTACACAGAGCTGGCAACTCCATGTTTCAGCTGATAGCTATGAAATTAACCAGCAGGCGGATTTTTAGGGAAAGGAAAGGAATTGCTGCACAATATTTAAAAGATAAGATAGATGCTCACATCTGTGGCACTAGATGCAAGACAATAACCTTCCCCTCTGACAGATCTTGGTGTTTGAGGCAAAGACCCTATTTTTCTTTTTGCTTTATTTTTCCAACTCTGTCACTCACACACTGCAGTTGGGCATCAGATTGTTTAGTCTAGTATTGGGACAGCACAAGTGCTTTCATGTAGAGGACTTATTTCTGGCTGGCTGTAGATCAGCTCTCATTTTTTTTAGGAGTTGTCTGAGACAGAGTGGGCTAGAAAATACCCAAGGTCAGTGCAAAGCAGGCTGTGCTAGCTGGTGCATGCCTCTATTCCAGCTAACTCAGGCAGGTATTTGTGTGTTACCCCAAACCCTCACCTCAACACGCTCAGTTTGTCACCCCAGCTTAGCACCGATTTCATCCCAAGCAATATGGTCACCTGCAGCTGCAGGTACATGAGACCATCTTGAGTGAATCAATCATGAATTTTAGGGACAATATATATTTAGCCACTTGAGTATCATAAGCCCTTCTTTGCCATCCCCACAGAAGCCCTTCATGCCAAGACGATTAAAGTCTCCCTACCTTGCTATGAAAGAAACAGAGAATTGTTAGGTATCTTTCTACCCAAAAGATTTAAGGCAAAATTTAAATTTTAGTGTGGGAGTGCATCAGTACTCCAGGTACTGAATCTGCAGCGTGTCTTCTCTCACTTGGCCTTGACTAACCCAGGTGGTCAAGATTCACATTAACTCTGTCATGAAAGGAATTAGACATTTTTATCTCACTGGCAGTCTAGCACTAGGTTTCATTATAACAACTTTCATTATAACAGTAGAGCACAATAGTGTTTTTTAAACATTGGTGTTTTAATTGACCTTTATAATTTCATTTTGATGAACCAATTTCTTCCCATGTACTTCTATATTTATTTTATTGAAACTAGATACTTTTTACTATATTGCTTTGTTACCTATTAACTTGATGTAATTAACACAGTCTTTATAGGCTCTCATGTGTTCTTGAGCCTCATCCTGATAATTCTTATAAAGGCATTAGCTATTTCTTACTTGGGTAAAAATATTTTGCCCAGGTCTACCTTCAGAAAAGCAACAAAATATATATGTGGCCAAGGTTACAGCAATGCATCTGAACTTTAGAATATCATTCCCAAACCTCAGTTAAAAAAAAAACCAAAAACCAAACAACTGAAGGAGCATACCCGCAGGGCTGAACATCAGTAAGCAGACAGAGAGAGAAGATTGACATCTACAGCATATAAAACAAGATTTACTACATAAGGTGAAAGAGGTATCTAAGATTCTCAGGGGACACACTGTTTCAGTCTTTTCAAATATGTAGTTTAAGTCTTCAGCTCAGCTTCCTTTGTAACAGAAAGCTTATGTGTCCCCTTTGAGTTAGTCCATACAGTATTGAAATCTTAGTATATCTACTTCATACAGCCTTGTTGCTATACATGAACGTAGTTATATTTTCATATAACTCTTATGCTTTTATTCTTAGAAAAATATTCTAAATCGTGTATTTTTGTGTTATTCAAATTATGTAATAATGGGGGAACAATAGTTAAACAACAAATAAAGAAATATAATTAAAAACTATAATTGCATTAAACTCTTCACTTCAACAGATAGCAATACAGTCACAGGATTTGCTTCCTCCTTGCCTGTACCTTGAATATGCATCATCATACACAGCTGTATGCTCTTGCCCTCCTGACCTTACTTTTCACAGGCAAAAGTGCAAAGTGACTGGTCACTAGTAACACTAAAACCAAAATCATTGGCTTTGTCTGTCTTTGGTCAGTGTCTTCAGTATCTTTATTGCAGTGGTGACTCAGCTGAAAACACCATATAGAGAGAATTAAATATGTGCTTAGTTAGATTGATGAATATTGCATTTGAGGTTTTTAGTCACCTGTAGTTCTTAACAACTCAAGCAGGGGCTGGAAGTTTTAGATCTGATGTGTAAGTGAAAGCTTTAGATTCTCTTGTATCTCAAGGGAAAATAAAAATAAAGTGGGCAATGCAATTTTCAAGAGGTATATTTTTGAGTAGGTTATTTACGAATGCCAGAAAAAGCACTGTTTCTATGATCTTGAAGAAAGGAAGGAAAATATACCTGAATCTCCAGGTTATTTACGAATGCCAGAAAAAGCACTGTTTCTATGATCTTGAAGAAAGGAAGGAAAATATACCTGAATCTCCATAGCAGTCATGATATGACTCGTTGGTATGTTGAAAATAAAGCATTATACACCACTTTAGAAACTCAGCCACCATGAGGATCAAACTTGGTCCTGAATCAATAAAGATGACAGGACTGTTCATAGGATGAATGAGTTAAGGGTGACAGCCTTCCAATATAGAGTGAAGAGGAGACATTTGTTTTGGCTGACAGGAAGCCCCAATTAAAATAGCCTCTGTCTTTCCAACACTTAGCTGTAGGAAGTCATTAGTCATCCCAGACTTAAAATCTGACAGACTGTACCATCTTTACTAAGGAGCAGGTAACATAGGTTGAACTAATAAATACAGCGCAAGTACATATATCACTGGCATCCATATGAAACCCAGAATGGATCAAAAAATAACAGCAATTACCTGTGGCACCGAGATCAAAAGAAATATCGACTGTTGGTGAAATCCCTGTATCCCCAGACATGGACTTAGAAGACAGAGATGGATTGCTGTTTACCACTACATGTTAACCTTTCTGAGGACAGGTTAGGGTTAGGGTAGGTTAGGGTATCTCATGTAGGATAATCACACTAACTGTTGTAAAGGGTAGCTCATGACACAAAATGTCAAATCACCCTAGTTTCCAGCAAAGGTTTCTGTAGTGCAAGGTCCAACACCTGGGTAGGAGCAATCCCAGGCACAGCTACAGGTTGGGCAAAGAAGAGATTCAGAGCAGCCCTGTGGAGAAGAATTTGGGGGTGCTGGTTGATGAGAAAATGAACATGAGCAGGCAGTGTGCGCTTACAGCCCAGAAAGCCAACCGTATCCTGGGCTGCATCAAAAGGAGCGTGACCAACAGGTCGAAGGACGTGATCCTGCCCCTCTACTCTGCTCTCGTGAGACCTCACTTGGAGTATTGTGTGCAGTTCTGGTGTCCTCAACATAAAAGGGACACGGAGCTGTTGGAACAAGTCCAGAGGAAGGCCAAGAGGATGATCAGGGGGCTGGAGCACCTCCTGTATGAAGACAGGCTGAGAAAGTTGGGGCTGTTCAGCCTGGAGAAGAGAAGGTTGCATGGAGACCTCATAGCAGCCTTCCAGTATCTGAAGGGGGCCTATAGGGATGCTGGGGAGGGACTCTTCATTAGGGACTGTAGTGATAGGACAAGGGGTAATTGGTTAAAACTTAAAGTTTAGATTGGATATAAGGGAGAAATTCTTTACTGTGAGGGTAGTGAGGCACTGGAATGGGTTTCCCAGGGAAGTTGTGAATGCTCCTTCCCTGGCAGTGTTCAGGGCCAATTTGGACAGAGCATTGGGTGACATGGTTTAGTGTGAGGTGTCCCTGCCCATGGCAGGGGGGGTGGAACCTGATGATCTTAATCAGGGTTGGTCCTTTCCAATCCTAGCTATTCTATGATTCTATGAAAATGGAAAATGATGAATTACCTCTTTCACAAATTCAAAGGTATGACAATGTTTTTTCCAGCATGTATGAAAGTTATCAGTTTTGCTGAATTGTCCCATCCATCTGAACCGCACTGGATGCTCAGTAGCCAACCCAGAAACATCACCAATGTCTGAACGTTTTGTGTGTTTTGCACTTGAAGGTTCTTCAGGTATTGAAGAGGCAATGTGTCAGTCCTTGAGCAGGCTTCAGGGATATAGAGAACAGAGGCGGTCTGCACTTTGTTTTTGTTTGCAGACTGAGGAGAAGAGACTGGCTGAGGTGATCCTTGATACTTTACCAGGAATTTTAATCTAAACACACAAAATGGGGTATTTTGCTGCAAGGTCTGTGACATTTTGAAAGTGCAGGCAGAATGCAAGAAAGCAGAAGGTGATGTTCTGCTATAACATCACAGTGCTGATTCCATAGGAGGGTCATTCTGTGACAAGAGAGGAAAAAGAAAATAGCTTTCTTCTCTGCACAGAAACAGCTTGCTCTTGCCTTCCATCTTGAGTTTAGACAGTAGTCTGTGTCTCAGTTGCAGCTCAAAGACTTCTTAGCTAAGCATTCTTATTTTCAGTATGTTCCCTCCTCCATTCATTACAAGATATTATTTTATAACCAGACCTTTTCTGTGGGTATTTTATGTATTGCTATAGTTTTATTTTATAGTCATGTATATATAGTTTATAAGCTTAGGAAATTTAAAAACTAAAATGTGGATAGTTTATTATAGATTTTTTTCAAATGTTCCCTTTCTCATGACATCACAACTTGTTATGGAAATAAAAGTGACAATACAACCGTATTTTGTAAAAACTGTGAATCAAGCAAAAGGAGCTGACTGATTCTGAAGATGCTGACAGTTTTCACAGCATTAGCCCAGAAAGAATTTGGATAAAAGAAAAAAATTATAAATTATTTAAATGGTGTCTAAATCAAACATTGCTTTTCCCACTTTATCACATAATGCTCAGGGTTCTTTAGGGCAGCAAGTCTTTTTGTAGCTCAAATTGCCTACATGCAGGTGTCTGGTAAAGGTTCATTAAGACCTGCCTGTTCCTTTCGCTGGGGTTGAATATCACCGAAGAGATTTTTGTGATAGAGGAAATAAACAGAACTCCCACAAGAAAATTCAGCGTATAGTAGTGACTCTCTGGGGGAATATTGCAAAGTCAAATGGGCATTGAGCTTGCTGTCATTGAACTGGGTTTCCCATAAGACACAGACCAATTTCCTTTTTGATGCATTATTTTTTTCTGTAGCACATAACTATTTATTTCAAAGACTTCTGTGAGGATTCAGTGGCAGTTTTGCTTGTGTTTAAGCAACAGTGTGGTAGTGTATTAAGAATGGACAAAGAAGGCATAATGTGTATCTGAGGAAGTTAGTTTTTACTATATTTAAAATAAAATAAATAAATAAATAAAATAAAAACTGCCTCAGATATACATTGAGTTACTGCATCTTAATGATTTATTGGTTTCTGCAAGTCAGTTGTACCTGACTCTGTCTTTGCTGTTACTTCATAGCAAACGTGAAGTAAGCAGAGGCAGCTCTAATTTTACCAAAAAAAATGTTTATTGTGCTTCTGCACTTTACCACACATCTGTGCTATCATACCTGGAGGGTGTAAGCATCATCACAGAGGCTCAGCAGATGTATGGTGCCTTCGAAGCACCTTCCAGCCTTGGCAACTCATTTCTGAGCCATAATTTCCCACCTTCTATTTTAAGTACTGGAGTGTTGTTAAGATTTGAAAAGGAAAATCAAATAAATGAGCAAAGTCTACTGTTTTATGTGCCAGTTCTATAAGGGACAATGAAATTCAACTTCAGAAAGAGAAGGTGACAGGCTGATGGACTATGCCAACAGGAAGAGTAGAAAAACAAATACGTGTACATCGTAGAAGACAAAAATGGTAGGTAGAAAATCCCGGGGCTGGTGAGGTCTTAAATCTTGGGTAGATTCTTTCTGATACCCACTAGGTAAGAAAGCCAAATAATGCTTTATTTTCTGTCTCAATTAAGCAAGAATTGTACAGTCTGTATATCTGTGAATTATTATTCATGTATACTGTATTTTACATATATTCCATGTGGACTAAGTGCCTGTAGTCACTGATATTTAATATCTTTGGCTGTTTAAGTTGTTTTTCTTTTACAGACTCTCAACTTGAAGTGCAAGTGTGATCTCATACATGTGTAAAGTCAAGCCTGTACTTAAGTTTTTATGGTATCAAGTCTTTCTGCAATCTTTATTATTTATGAAGCAGAAGTCTCACAGCCAAGCAAATTTACTTCACGTTCTCTGGATATTTGAATGCAGAAATAAGGTAGATCCCAAGTATTCTCAGACTTGGAGGAAACATTTTCTTTCTAGATCAATGTTTACCTAACAGTTTCATTAATTTATCAAGAGAAGAGCTATAACCCTATTGTAGCTTGCCTGACAATAAACACTATGGTAATTTCCAAAGACAAATATTTTTTTTGTTGATCATTAAATACTAAGTTTTTAGTCATTTCTCCCTCTGGATTAAATAAATACTGTTAGTTTTTCAGTTGTGTACAGTAAATATGGATTTCAAGACTTGTTTGTCAGCATTTCTTAAAACATTTATGAGCATTGAACAGATGAATTTGTTTTAAGCATATTTTTTCATTTGAACACTTTTCCCTCTGGTTTTTAATATGGATACTGTTCATCATATATTGAATAAAGCAACTTTTACTTTATTTAATGCCTTGACCCAAATCACATTGTCTCTATGAATATTTTACAGTCTGTGTGTAACAAAAGCATGATTACCAAACTCATGTCTGCACTTGTAGGTAACATACTATAAAAAATTGATCATTTTCCCTTCTCCTGTTTTTTAGTGTGTTAGTAACTGTCCAACTGAATAGAAGGGGGTGCATGTGCATATATGGCTCTATATGTATCCCAGCATGTATAAATGTGTGTGTGAGTGTATATTTTAACACTTAGTCTACAGGGATAGGATGCTGGAAATGTGGAGCAGGTTCTTTTGCCAAATTTCTGTCTATATTAAATCTATACATACATAAACCAGAAAATATTATTCACTGCATGTCTTTCCAGGAGATTTTTACTGAGTCTGGAAATGAATTTCCAGACTTGAATCACGGCTGCAAGTACAGCTGCACGTCTGGCAGGGCAGAGTCTTTGCTGGTGGTGAATTGAATGGGCAGATGCAGCTTAACAGCTACTTTAGAAGTTGAAGAAATTATCTTCCTTTTTTTATTTGTCCTGAATTTTGCTAAGCAAGCACAATAATGCCAGATGGATATTCAGAAAGAAGTAAACTAAACAGTAAGGAATAAAATGGAAGAAGTGGTGAATCTCAGCCTGTTATCTTAGGGATGACAAGAAGTGGAGAGTTTTACTGGCACAGAGCTCAGGTCATCACTCAGACACATTCAAGATTCCACTGTTCAGAGACATGGTTAACTGAACTAAGTGAAATAGCAGACTTTTTCTCATTCTGAATACAGTGAATGAGATTTGAACAAAGCTGAATGGTGTACATGTAAATTCCAATTCAATTTCCTTTACTAAGCATTTCATTTTGGATTATAAAGGAACAAAAGAAGGAGGTGCAAGAAAAAGACCACCACACACTGAAAGAGGGATCATTTCAGCTTAATCTTTCTGTCAGTCATGAAAGGTGGAGCATCATGGTTCAGGGCTCAGCCTTCCACAACAGGTCCTGCCTTCACACCTCAATCCTCCCTGCCTTTCCTAAGGAAAAAAATATTTACTGAAAGCCACTGGTGTCAGCAACAGTCACTTTTCTGCACACAGGAAAAGTGCATCAAACATTCATTTTAAGATTGAATAGCTCATATTCCTGGCCTTCTTCTAACAACCCATCCTTGGGGAGCTGGCTACACCAAGTAAAAGTTATAACAGTTTCCAAAGTGTCCACATAGAAATGGCATTTTGCAGTAAAGCCATTTTAATATGAAAATATGCATTAACATGTTTCTCTAGCTATAAATCTGGCTTGGTCTGACATTCCCTGAAGCCAGTGGAGGTTTTCCATTGACTTATTTGAGGTTGAATCAGGATGGAGCTGAACCTGGACGGTTTGGTAGGGACTTACATTTAGTAACTCTTCCTGCTGTATGCCACCAAGCATATCCAGATACTTGCCCAAATGTGGCCTTACTGCAGCCTGGAAGTGTTTGCATTCAGAATTTCTCCTCTGAAGCTGCTGTGACTGGCTCCTTTCACATCACATAGGTAAATGCTAAATGCTAAATGCTAGAGTCTATATGGAACTATGCAGTCCATCTGGCATGGTTAAACGCAGGTATCAATGTGCCCTATATATAGTGAGTTTGACTTTGTTTTTTTAATAATAAATTGTTAGCAAAAATTAATTGTCTTACTAAAAGTTTAATACCTATCTAAAAAAAAAGGGGGGGGGGGGGGTGAGACAGAAACCCTAAACCACATTTAATCCCATTATACACAGTAGCAGACTAATGCTAATGCTTTCTTATGAATCCAGACTTCTCTCCTTCTCCTGCTCTGTTCCAGATCCCAGCAACAGGCAGCCTTCATATGCTTCTAATAAAGGGTAAAAAGCCTTCTTCCTTCACCAGACAGCACTGCTAGGTCCACCACCAGCTTTTCCGCAGGGGGAAGACATGTAATCTTTCCTTCTTCACTTCCCTATCTCAGCAACTTCTGGTAACGGGGCAACCCAAATCCCTTTTCATAACCTAAGTCTCATAGGAAAACATCACAAGGGAAAGCACAGCTTGAGCCTCTGGGAAACACAAAAGAAAATCAAATAAAAAATTGCCTAGTTTAGGTTCATCCCATTTCAGATACCAACCATACAGAGAGATTATTTCAGAAAGTATTCAGGTAAATAAAACTCTGCTTCTGTGACTGATGTGAGCTGGATAATCAGACTGTTTATAGCAATGCATTTTACAGGTATCTTTGTCAATAAAACCAAAGTGAATTTGAGTAGTAAACTTCAGATAAATTGCAGTAAACATTTCCCAAACAGTGAGTAAAAGCACTTAATTCTCTTGCAAAACTTGAAACCCTTCCTTTAACTTCTCTAATTATTAAAATAAGCAAAATTGAATTGGTCCTAATTAGATAAACCTGTCTTAAAACTCTTAGAGATCCTAAAATGAGGATAATACTTTAACGTTGTACCAAGTATAATGATAATTACTTCATTGGACACTGTACAATAATTAAGGAGGTATGTACTAGGGTCTAAACATAAGAAGATTGTGTGTGAATGTTATTCCTAAAATTTTATCAATTTGTAGTCATCACAGTGTCTCTACAAAACATGACTAAATTTCACCATGAGCTTGGGTGAAAAGCACTAGTTATTCTTAACTACTTGTTTGCAGAGTTGTGTGGTATGAAAAGCAATTATTATTAATTGAGCTGGTGTGAGTAAGGGAGACAGGGGGAGGAAGTAGGCCCTACAAATGGCTCTCATGCTTGTGCATGGTTTGTTTATCTTCTCTCTCATTCCCACTTTGAGCTGTGGAGTTGGGGGGAGCTGGCAGCTGGCAGCTCATCATTACAGACACACACACTGTCCCATCTGCACAGCTTATGGTGGTGAGGTCGCATGAGGTTTTACCCAAACAGGCTCTCAGGGGTACAATAACACAGCTCTTGATTTGGCTGTGAAGTTATACTTATTATTAATAGACAAGATAAGAGGCTGGGGCTCTATTCATCCACTTTAGTGCTAATTATTCAGTTTGATCTGAGCCGATTATGATACTGATAGATAACCACACCACATTTATAGCTATAGCAAGCAGTGGCCAAGAACTTTGGCTCATGTTGCTGCTTGGTTTATCTGATAGGAAGGGGGGAGAAAAAAGGAAGCTGCTCTGGTTGATTAGCAATGTGTTGCATGGGACCATTTATAATGAAGCATATCATTTAAATTTTCCTTTACAAATGAGTCCAACTCTCTTTGCAGGCTGCAGGCTCTGTTAATTGTCACAAACATCGCTTCTTTTTTTTTTAAACATTATTAGCTCTTTGGCAGGATCTCCATTGTTGACTAAAATCTTGGCATGATCAGGGCTTGCTGAATAATTTAGGTTGTTGGCAGCTGGAGTAGGAGAACACACACATCTACTCAGGCAGACGTGCTGCTTGAGCTCTTTATATAATAGCATTGTATACAAAGCAGAGTATAGTGAGCAGTGACTTCTGTGTCTGTTTATAGGTAAACACTGATGTTAGTTTTATGAAAAAAAAAAAGAGGGATACTTCAAACTGTATATAATATGTGAGACAGATGCACTGCTGATTGTTCCAATGACTCCCTTAATCTCAGACTGTCACAGAATATGGTTACTGCAGATTCTGAGGAGCAGCACTTCAAGTATGTTTCTGTGCACTTTGGCACTTTGGGTCTTGTGTATAAACACCACTGCACATAATAATGATGCTGTAAGCTTAGCCAGAAAAGAACTCCTCACACTTTCCTTTGTGCAGCAAATGTCTCCCAATTGCACTGTCAGTCACAGAGAAAATGTGCAGCTTGAGAGGTGCCCATTTTGGAATTACATTTGTGTGCTGTATAAATTCCCATTTTTATTAAAGCATCTGCAACAGAAGTAAAATACGTAAAACCTGCTGCACGCATGCTGCTGCAAGGCACCCAAAGCATTAATGATGAGTGCAGGATAGGTTTTTCCAAGAGTTATATCTCCCATAAAAATTCTTCCTATAAATTGTGTGTAAGTGACATCTGTCAATGTGCACTTCTTATCTCGTTCACGTACCTTTATGTATTTAACCATCATTATAGTGACACCTATGAGCTGGAGGCTGGACTTGTTCATTTCAAAGTTTCAGCAATATTGAATGAACAGGATAAATCAAAGATAAACAAAACATGAGCGCCCAGTACTGAATGTTTATTACCCTTTTGTCTCATAAGCCCACTTGTGCATTGCCTCTCTAATTTTTTGAGTTGCCAATCTCTTCCAAGGCAAATCTTCTCCCTTCCAACTTCCTTACTCCTTAATTCCACTTTAAATCCTTTGAGGCCCTCTGCTTCCCAGGCCTTTTTCTTTCTGCCCTCAAGCCTGCGTCCCTGGAGAGGGAGGACTCCACTAGAAAATGTCTCATGGATTTCTGTGACAGCCACTTGACAGGTATGATAGAACATAATGAGAAATGAGTAAAACACTCTTAAAGCAGTCTCAACAGAGAGGGAATAACTCAGTTATTGGCTGAGGGTGAATGGGCTTTCTTCCTCCCCACACACATCCCAGTTCCATAATCAGTGCTGGAACACAGAGTGGCAAAGGTGGCTGCAAGGAGTCAGTGTGCTCACTTGACAATTTTTACTGTTATTAGTCAAAAAAGACCTAGCATTGTTAAAACTAGAATTTTCCCCCAGTTACACTGAGACACTTCTACGCTTAACAAGAAGGAATAGCAGGGCGAATATTACCTAAGCATTATAATGCAAACTCCATTTAGAGATGCACAGACCTACATGTTTCCCAGAACAAGCATCTTATAACTGTCAGAGTGGTCTTCCTGCAACATGACAACCTTTGCAGATGTATGTGGAAAGCACTTCTGAATTTTACCTAGTGTATGGCATTCCAATTATTATTTACTGTATAGATTTCATTATATAATAATGGCCAGCACAAGTCCTTGTATAAATGTACTGTGCAGCTTGGAAGACTACTGATGAATACATCCATCATCATAAAGAATCTATTTTATTAGACTGCGTTATGATTGCATGCTTAAAAGATCATAAATAAATGGCTTCACAATACATTTTTTTATTTCCTAAAAAACTGCACAGATATCACCGTCATTTGTTAAGAGATTTCTAAGAATTTCTTCTGTTCCATTAATTTGGCTTTTGTGCAGGAACTAACTGCTTACGTTTGCCACTGGTATGTTAAGGGATATAACAGCAATATCTATGTGTGGTAGGAGGAAATGTATGTGAAAGGCTCATCCACCTCAACACTAAAGTGCAAACATTACTCCGGGTATATGGCATGTCCCAATGTCTTTAATCTGAATACTGTCCTGACAAAGTTCAACACATGCTAAAGTGTTTTGCTGGATTAAGACCATATTTAGCAGCTGGTTGTAGTTAGCTGTGTTGCAGCATAAGAAGTCAGTGGGCTCAGCAGCTGGTAGACTGTTAGCAACTGATAGCAACTGATAGCAACTGATAGACTGTCTTCACAAACAGTTTAGGGGTCTCCTCTCATGAGAACAAACTGACGAAAATTTCCTTTCCTGAATTCAGAATTTTTGTAGGAAAATTTATGGTTTAGATTATATTAAAATTAATAGATGTGAAGTAAGCTCTACACCATCTCTACATTAGTTTCTTCTTAGAATGAATGTTTCTCCAGATTTTCTTCCCCATGAGCTTCACATACTGAACATTTCTGCAGTAATTTTCACCATCATGTTTCCCCAGACAAAAAATACAACAATATGCCCACAGTTTGACTTTTGCAACACATGAGGCATTCAATTTGCATTCAGAAATATCTGAGTTTTCATTCCTGGAAAAATTTAGAAATACTGAGATGCATAAGATTTGGGCTGGATGTTAAAAGATCAGGTCACCAGACAGTGTTGAAAATGTGCCCCACTATGTTTTATAATTTAATATATAAACTTAATATTTTCCAAAACAAATGAATGATAAATACTAATACAATGACAGGAACTACCATTGGAGTGAGCTGCACAGTAAAGCAATTACGTATTTCTCAAATTCAAAAACTTTACTGGTAAAATTTTGAATATGATTTTGTGCAAACTCATCTCTAGAGAAATTAAAAGAAAGAAAATCATGGGAAGCCAATGGCTGATGCTTGTTTACGATTTCCTTTTGTCCCAGTGAAAAGCATATTTCCTCTAACACAGCAGTGGCAGCTCTTATCTTTTTGAGCACAAGAGCCTCTAGAGCATGAGAACCTTTTAATAAAGAAGACTATTCTTTTGTTATAAATCATTCACTGGGTAAGAAGAGACTCTTACAGGATTAGCAGTGTTACTTAGTTTGATGAATCTCATAATGTTCCAGTTTTAACAACAGACCCATAAAAAGGTTGCTGCTCATACTTTAACCCAAAGTGTGACAGCTATATACAGGCATACAGCTACAAAATGTCCAGGATGAAGAATTAAAAAGACTGGGGTTGATTAGCATTTACAAGAAACTTAACAACCAAAGGCTCTGTAATCTGTATTGGAGTAACGCAATGTTGAGTTGATTTTCTATTTTTTAATGAGTACTCGACTATGATCCTAGTGTCACTGTGACAGAGATGTTTGATGTTGGGGTGGAATAGGCTGAAAGCATCATTGACTGTGTTTGCTCTTTCATGTGTGTCTGCCACAGGAATGGCAAATAGAGTTCCTTAAAATGAACTCTGAGGTGACTGTGGGGCAATAGAGAATCACTTCTTAGCCGGACTTAGATAGACTAAGGTACAAGTGAAGGACTTACTTACACTGACTTGAAGAGTTTTATTGGCAAAAATACAGACAGGTTGCACAAATAAATCCATTAGGTTGGGGGTTGCTTTTATTTTGGTTGTTGGTGGTTTTTTTTTCCTAATGACTATGTAGATTTATCCACTCCAGGATAAACATCAGCGCCAGGTGGCTACATATACATGTCGGTGGGTCAGAGCCGCCCAAAAAAAAAGTATATTTTCCCATAAATCTTTGACTTGACATCAAAAAGGAGAGAAGAGACTTTTTTAACACACTATTTCACACAGAATTGAATGGAAAATTTTCTATCAAGTAAAAAAAAAAAGCTGCAAGCATAAACTTTGAATTGGTCCTTCAGATTCATCCTGAGCTAAGCAACACAGGTACAAAATAAATATTTCCTTTCATCTGAAATAAATGCCAGACTTCAAATGTGGCTGTAAGCTGCACTGCTAATGTTTTAATTAATAGGCTGGAGAAAGATATTTGCATGTCCATAACAGACTCCAAGCTGTGAAGGTGGAGAATAAAGGTGGACTTCACTGGAGAATAGTGTTAAATTTTCTCTTACCTATCAGTCCCTAGGAGTCTTTGTTCCCATTAGGGTCCACAGGTATCTAGTCAGCATCATCAGGCTGTCCTAGAGAGCTGTTCAGATCACCAACCAGAAACTCAGGTGAGCTGAACTACTGCTCCAGGTTCTACTGACTACACTGGAGGGATCTCCACTGGCTGTGATGGGACACTGGACACCTCATGCAAGCTTGGTGCATATGTCTGTACCTAAACCAGACGCACTTTGCATGGGACAAACCACCCTTTGCAATCTTTCACCCAGTGGTTGACTACTGAAGCCACTGAACTGCAGGGTCTTAGAGCCTCCTCTGCTTCAAGTAAGAGACAGAAACATGAGTGGCCTCCTCAAATGCACCAGTGGCTAATTATAAGACTGGTTTATAAGACGGTTGAAGCAACTGCATAATATATCAATAATTATACAGTTTGAGAGCCTAAGAAAGGGAGTAACCTTGCATCCCAGAGATGACCTTCAAAGGTGAATCTTCTCAGGGGTAAGAGGGTATGATGCAAACTGCCATTCTGCAAAGCACAGCAGAGTCCCTTCAGCCTTTTATAGACTTGTCTCACAATTACACTAATAACACTTTGGAAGTGCTGAAAAAAAAGGATGTCAACATGACTGAACTATTTCAACAGAAACTGTTTGCCAAGTTGGTGAATAATTCTGGCAATACTGAAGCAGCATTTTAAGTGAACAGAACTATTACTTTCTCTTTTTTCAAAATCACCCATTTTTATTGATGTTTCCTACTCTGCCTTCCTACTCCTGCTCTGCCTTCTACCTCTCCTCTCTCACAGTGGCTGTGGCTAAAGTAACTTCTTACTTGATGTCAAATTTTACCATTTAATTTCAGAGTTTAAAGCAAGGTTGTTTCCACATCAGTGCTGGACTTGGGGAGGTATTTGGGAAAATTCTTTCTTTTTTAAAGCAGTTTGTTCTTCTCCAGACAAATGTTGCAGTCTGCAAATTTTGCTATAGCATGACACAATCATTTTATTCTCTTTAGCTGGTCTAAATTAAATAGTTTCGTAGTGAAAACTTTGATGCTAAGGCCAGAGTAGCACTTCAGGGAGCATCTGTAGGGCTGGCCAACAAGTGGAGTTTCTTGTTCACAGGAATAGTTTAGGGGTCAGTCTTATTTGCATATGAGGTTAAGGGCCGGAGAAAGGGTTGCTACTATTTTGCTGTGGTCTGGATCCAGCAGAAACTGAAATATTTAGAAATTTTAAATGAATGGGGAATCACAGGGGTCTGAACAGTATGATGTGCTGCATGTGCAGTAGCAGTTTTCCAGAAGTGGTAATTAGGTCTAGAGCCAGAGCTGTGAATGTATAATAGAATTAAGCCTAATAAAAGACACCAGCAATTGCATCCAAACAAAAACAAAACAAACCCAAAAAGACGGAAATTTATTCCCTGTTTTCATTGTGCTGGAAAGAGTCCAGTCTGCTGCAGGAAAACTGCAAACTGTGCTCTTCATGTCTAGCTAAGGAAAAAAAAAGATAAATAAGGTATTGCTAGCAGTTTAAAGGCCAGTTTTTGTTTGTTGCTGGGTTGAGGGTTTTTTCCTTACACATTCTTTCATGAAGGACCTTGACACATTTAACTCAGACTAAAGTAAATGTAAGGGTAAGGATTCTGGGTAGCTCATAGATTCAAGAGCTAGTTAAATAAATCCTTATTTTCATATCCTTTCTCCCTCCCTTTGATATTAATTCTTAAATAGACAGTCTGGCATGTTACAAATTAATATATGATACATGTTACATAGGAAAAAGTCACACTATATCAACACACACCACACAGTTTAAATTGTTATTTAAGTCTCCTATGCGTAAGGGAAAACTCTAGAAACTTTGGTTCAAGGTGAAAGTAGAAAACATGCTTTTAAGAAACCAGCTTCCCTCGTGCCTTCCTGCAAACACCATGTACAAAGGGTGAGACAGCAATAGGTCTTGTTCATAAGCAGCATGGTTGCTAAATGTTGCTAAAACCTTGGCAAAAACTGGCAGATCTCCAGCAGAAATTGGTGGTCAGACATTTGATTTGTGTTGATCTTAGCTGTCAAGTCATTGCTTTCTCTCTCTCCTTGCTCGTGTGGACACATTGAATCATTGTAGGGTTTAAGTGTTAAGAAGCTGACAAAAGATTGCTGACCAGCAATCTTACACAGCAGTGGCCTGTATTTATCTGTATACCATCCTTTACCTAACATAGGCAACTGTAGCTTCAATTTCAAGTTTTCTTGGCTGTTAAACAGAGGATGATACTTGGTAAGTCAAAGCATCAGTCAAAACATGAACAATGCATTATTATGGTGTGGATATAAGCTGAAGAATGTATCAAATATCTGGAAAATAACCAGTGCTTTATAAATAAACCAGCATTGGTCAAGAAAGGCAAATCACACCATTAATAATGAGAATGGTCTCACTGACCATCCAGAGAAGAAAGTCTCTCCCTGTGCTTTAGATTCTACTTCCTCTCTTCCTTTTATTCACTAACTCATTTTCTCCACCCCCTTCCTGCCTCTAACCATGACAGTTTTGCTATGTTTGTAGCAGGCAGACCTTACTTTAAACAAAAGGCTGCACTGACTCCAACTGAACATGCTGCTTAGATTAATTGGGACAGAAACAAACCCCATCCAATCCAGATCCTTTTTCTGTCTTTGAAATGAAGGTTGTCTTTCCTCTCTGTTGTTATCCATAAGATACCAGAGAGAAGGAGGGAGAATAAAGAAGTGAGTGGGAATCAGAGGAGGATACCCCCTTCCCCTCATCTTCCACATGCAATGTTGTAGTCGTGTTATGTTTAAAGCTCTCTCCCTTGTGTGCCTACATGCTCTGGTCTCCCCTTTCTGTACTCAGAATTAAATCACTAGGCAATCTACAGCAGATCCTGATGATGGGAAGTCTTTCAGATGGTCTTGTGCACTGGCTTCAGAGCAGAAGTTTGCTAGCAGCAAACGCTTGAATTCCTGGGTTTTGAAGTTTCAAAGTAGCAGATATTAATCATCTACTAAGAGACTTTCAGCAGAAGGCATACAATTTTCCCAGCGGTATCTGCCTTTTAAAGAAAGTATACGAAGAGTAAAAAAATAATTTCAAAAGATTTTGGATTGAAGAAAATGGCCAGATCCCAACGGATAAAGAAAAACAGAATATTAAAAAGTTTTATAAAGGCTGAAAAGCAGGCTACTCTTTAAGTCCTGAAAGATTTCTATTTTATTGTATTAAAGGGACTAAGTAGCCAGAGTCTTAGAGCTCCCACTCTTGGCTTCCTGTTAAGGTGCAGATGCAGGTTCAGTTTCTCAGAAGCTCCCTGCACATTTGCCATCTATAGGCATTTTTCCACTAATTCTCATATTTTATGAATCTTGATCTTTTCTTAGTTTTGCTGTAAATCACACCATCATCTGGATAAAGTGGGTTTCAAGATATGAGACTTAAAAGACTACAGGTGGGCATAAATACAAAAAAAAATGTAAGGTGTGTGCTATGAACAGCATAGAGACTCTATTTAGAGGTATTATTGAGCATAATTTTAAGGATCAGACATTGCTACTGTTATGGAAATTGATATCTCCTTTGGCAATTCTCATCCTGTTCACACCAGTTCACATATATCCCTTAGCTAGATAGATAGATGATGTATAATCCTTTAAACACCTTTCAGCTGATACAAGAGCCACTTTTTGTACAAATTAAAATACTATCTTCAGGGGGGGGAGAGGTATGTATCTTTACTGCATTCAGTTCATTGAACAAAACTTAAAGAAAAATAGCAATTTCCTTTCTTCCTTTGTAGCAGAACACAATACTGGGTAAAATTAAAACATGGATCTATTTTCTTCCTCCACGCTACAGCAACTCAGAAGCAACTCTTGAAAGTTCATGGGCAACTACTGATTCAAATCTTTATAACTGTAATAAGATTCTGGACCAATTAAATTATTCAAAAATTAAACTATAAACTTTTTCTGTGCAAGAGTCAGAAAGAGAGCTCACCACTCTGCAACATCTCTAGCAGAACTAATTAAAGCCAGATTTTCACTTGTTTGTCATAAATCTGTTATTTGCTACAAATCTACAGAATTAACTACAGTACATGAAAAATAGTGACTGACTCTTGTTTGTAGATTGGCTCAAAGAGGTTTGTAAAATCTCTCCTGTGTAATCGCTTGGTTTTACCTTGGAACACCAGAAGGCATCAAGCTAATATCCCTGGTTTTATCACAGAAAAATTGCTATATTGTGAGTTTTATCAGTATGGTCTTTGAAGTACCCAGGTGTTATGGCATTTTGCCCAATTAACCCATGATAGTATGAGAGTCAATCCAAAATGCTTCAGGATTTTTTCTCATGTTATTAATATAAAGTGTGTTTGAGTCTTTGGAAGGTTTTCATTGCTCTTTTACTCATTTCTGTGAACGATAATGAAGCCAGTTCCCATCACTTACAATGGCAAAACCAAGGTTAGCTTCTGATCTACATTACTGCAAGAGCATTAGGAGCATTTCTGTTTGTTAGTCAGTAGGTCATCAACAAAATGCCTGAATCCAGACCTTTGTGATCTTAAAGGGAAATATGGCTGAAGTGCTATGTAGGCAAATGATCCTATGTTGTGCCTGCGCCAGCTTTAGTTCTTGGCCTTCAAGTGAAAAAGAAACTTGAAAGTTCATGGAAAAAAATTGACATGCTCCACAGAAAATAAGTGTCAGGTGAAATCCAGCAAGTCATTGCAGTAAATGTGTCCGGTAAAGGAAAATAAACTGTGAGAAGTTATTGAAAAGCAGCATTTAAGCCTTTCCAAATTCAATATTCATTGAACAAGCAAGTGCACTACTCCATAGAGTACAAAAAACTTCTGATACCCTTGCCCAAGCCTGAGTTACTTTGGCCTTTTGCATTTGAATGCCTGATGTTTATGACACTGCCATAAACCTTGGACCTCAATTACTACATGATAACAGGTTTTTATTGCATTACACTTTCCAGACCTGAGAGCTTGGGTTTCCCTGCACTTAGGCACTGGGACACAGCTGGGAGGTGGTCTGCACAGCCAATTAGTAGATTACTTCTGGAAACATATATTCTTCACCGCAGAGGCCTAAAAATGATCTATCAGCTCCAGCTACCTGCTGCTGCCACTTGGGAGAATGGAAAGAGGGAGAGAGAAAAGATTTGGCTACATCTCTATAATTGCATAAACAATGCATCATTCACTTGACAAACTATATTAATAGCACCCCAGGGGGCATGCTGTGAACATGCAAAATGTTGCAAAGCACTTGCATTTTATGGCAAATCTTTTTAAATTTTCAGTTAAAATTATAATAAATATTGATTTTCCATGTACCATTACTGTACCTAGAACACTTCCTGACAGTGCCCATGAAATTTATTAAGGCATTTGCTTTGAGATTTTAGGCATCAACTGCATCACATCAAAACACAAAGATTGCTTTCCCAGAATCCTTGTGTGTTGCACCCCCTATTCCTAAGGAAATGCTTAATTTTTCCCTCTGTCATTCCTTGTTTTTATGAAGCAACTCTGATTTTAAGGAAAAGAAACTGCCAGGGTTCTATCAGCAGAATTTTTGACACACAAGGATAAAGGGCTCTCCCACAGAAGAAAGGTTTTGGAAGAGAGGAAGCACAAGAAACAGTAAAAGTGTCATCAAATGTGTGGCAATTTGGATGGGATTATGGAGACTTTGCCCAGCTAGGTGATGCCTGTAAAAGAATTGCATCTCTACTGACTCTCCACCCCAACCTTCAAACTCTTAATAAAGCTTACCTCACTTGTAAACCCCTTGGAGATCAGAGGATCATAAGCCGTAAAGCCAAGAGCCCATGTTTCTTGTAGGTATTTAACGCCCAGTTGGTTTCAATATCACCTAAAATCCTTCTGGCACCAAGGCATAGGATTTATTAATAATAATGATTATCATATGAGACAAATCAATTCTGAGAGGAATCGAGGGAGAGAATTAGCCCAAATATCACTCAACTCCACACCTCCCCCCAGGTTTGACGAGCTGTGACAGAAATCCCCAAGCTCTCTCCTGCCCCCAACATGTTAATTTTGTTCTGTTCCAAGGTGTCAGAATGAAGCATGAATCCCCACGTTTCTGTTGTCCCAGGCAGAAAGGGGTGGGGGAACAGAGTAAATGACAGGGGACTGAGAAACCCAGAAGCTGAATGAAAGAAATTGGGCTGCCTGTGCCACACCCAGTCGCGTTTGGCACAGGCAGCATAGCACGCGGGCATGAATCAGCCCCAGGGGCCAGGACACAGCAGCACCGGTGCACATTCATGATCCAGCAGACTCGCTGTGACTGATCTCCCAAACAGGCTGGAATAACCGTCCATCTCAAGACCACTTGTGTAGCACACACTCTGCAGGCCAGGCTCCTGGGATCTGTACATGTGCTTGAAGCATCATCTGCATGTGGGCAGAGGCACGTCTAAAGTTTCCCATCCTGTTTCAAATGGATTGCCACATGTCCAGAAACCCCTGACAGTTGTCCAAAGTCTCCAAACTCCACCCAGACAGAATTGCCAGGTGGAAAAAGTAGAAGTATCCAACAGGAAAAAAAAAAAAAAAAAAAGAAAAAAAAAAAGGGAGCTGTTTGGAAGGAGAGCAAAAAAGAAGAAACAGAACTGTAGAGCTGACAAGGGAATGGGAGGAATGGGAAATACAAAGCTTTAGAAAAGAATGAACGCAGTTTGTATAAGCAGTCAAATAGTTTGGCTCTCACCCAAACCTTACATTTAAACATAAAGAGGTTATATCAGTAGCATGAAGGCCCAAATAAAACAGCTCACAAAGTAATGGAAACAGCCAGATAAAAAATCAGTCATCATCCATGTAAGGTTTTATTTGAAAAACATATAGGGGCAGATTAAAACATAAAAATTGCAGATGGTTAATATTAGAGCCAATATTCCTTCCTTCCTCCCTTCCTTCCTTCCTTCCTTCCTCCCTTCCTTCCTCACTTCTTTCCACCCTCCCTTCCTTCCTTCTTCCTTCCTTCCTCCCTCCCTCCCTTCCTTCCTTCCTTCCTGCCTTCCTTCCTTCCTTCCTCACTTCTTTCCTCCCTCCCTCCCTCCCTCCCTCCCACATCTTAACATGTAAACTTTACTGTCAGCGGAGCTCTCTTAATGAGCAGAAGCCAAGGATTACCACAAATAATTAAAGCATAAAAAATAAATAATATATGATAGCTGCCAGAAAAAATTCTCTCTTCTGCAGATATGGAGAGAAGGTACACAGGAGACCTAAGATAATCAAACATGCTCTTTTTTTTTCAAGTCACAAGCTCATTTTGCTTTCTCCATTCCCACTCCCATATATTCATCACATGTTTCACTGATTCTGTAACTACATAGAGCTGGACCCCAGGAGGGTCCAACTCTGCCCTCCTTTTGCTAAGCAACGCTTATGTGAACAATCACAGTGTCTATAGTGGGATGATTCTCACGAGTAAATTACTAGCCAATGTCAGAAAAAAATGCAGAATCCTGTGATGTGTGCATTGTTTCTGTTGAAGAAATAAGGCACATGAATGCTAAATTAGGAAGAACTTGAAATTCTCATATTTTTGTTATACAGAAATGTGCAAATAAGGCAGAAAAATATTCCAGTTACTCTTTTCTGTTATTTTGGTGCGTTTGAAGGCTTTTTTTTAAGTTTCACAAAAACCTACAAAGTGGAAAAGGGCAAAAGAGAAGTCATTCACAGACCTTTATAAATATTTACGGAGGAAAAAATCAATCTCCAGGGCCGAATCACTCTGTTTTCCTTGGGAAAGATATTGAAAGACATCCTTCAGTTTAGAGCATATTTTCTGTTCTTGATTTAAAGCATGCCTGCACTGGAATATTATACAGTCTTACATAACATGTTCTTATGTTGATTATTTTTTTCTACTGTACCCTTGCCTTATTCAGCACTCAGGATAGACAATATGCTGGGGAAACATCATCTGCAAAGGTCATTATTTTTAATAGATTCCCTGAATCGTCTGGAGCAAAAATGGGATGTTTAGTGAATAAACAGATTACTTCAGGCAGATGAGTTGAAGTGCAACATTTTCTAATGTTTAAGTGCTATACAGTGCAATTTTCACTTTTTAGATCAGCTTGCACATGCGTTGTATAATTTCTGAGGCTTGTAACAAAGCACATTAAAAATTGACATGCAGCATATCTATCTCCTTTGCCCTGCTGCATACCACCAGGACTGGCAATCTCACCAGGCTCTGCACTGAAGGAGTAACCTACACACAGAATAGGTCTCTGAGAAACAGTACTGTTGTAGAAGCAGCACTTGGCCAGCAGATTTTACTGGTACTGGTGGCCTACAGATAGTGAGGTTCAGGACTCTTGCCTTCTGTTTGGACCTTTTGAAAGTAGTGCGCTCAAAAAGACGGAGAACCTAATTGCCAACACTCCCAAGTGATCATTTATGCCCACCCAGCATGTCCATCATGTTCTGGCTCCATTTTGCTTTTTTCCTCTTCCTGACTCTCTCCACTTTCATCACTTGTGTTTCCCTAGACTCTCTCTGCAGATGTCTGAACCAAACATGTCTCCCTGTGAGCTTAATTTTTACCCATCAGACCTTTTCCAAGTTCTTTCCCAGTCTTCCCACACTCTGCTCACCTAACCATTTCACAACTGAATTTTCATTCTACTTAGAATCCTTCTTTAGACTGGTTTCAGGTAGTCTTTCCCCTCACAAACCTTAGCCTCAGTAGCTCTCAATCCCCGTATGCCTCCTTTTTTCTGCTACTAGACTCAGTTTTCTTCTCATACTCCACCTCATGTGCTCCATTTGCCAGCTAGATGCATTTCTGCTTAGCTTCCACCTTGCTGCCCCAGCCCACTCTCTGTTTCAGTTTCTTTAAATACACTCCTCATTTTCAGATCCTTCTGCCCCACTTCAACATCCCCCATCATGTCCTAGTCTGCATTTCTTGACACATTAAGATGTAGCACATCTCCTTTAAGTTTGAATGAGGCAGTAGTTCTGCTCTCCACTTGCTGCCAGTACAGGAGGATCGGGACTGAAAGGACGAAGACAATCTTTGGTACCTTGCCAGAGTCAAACTCAACATAACATGGGCTAGAGCTGAGCCACAGAAAAGGGTGTTTTCACCCTGGGATGGGTGCATTTGGACTGGCTTTTCAGCTGTTGAAATATTAGCTGCAAAATGCCTGCTGATAAGAAGGAAACTGGCCTCTTTCAAAAGCTAGTGCAGTTGGAGCATCCTTGGCAAAAATTAATTAGGAATAATGAAAGGTATTGTCAAAAGTGCATTTCCTAGCCCATTATCTAAGTTCCTAGTATGAACATCCTAGAGCATGCCAAAGGCAAGGCTGAAAATGTTACTCAACAAGTTCAGCATTTTCAACAAATGTTACTTCTATTTAACTTCCTGATTTAAGAGGTGAATTATTCCACAATAGTGATAGGAAAACAGTTATTTGGGGCTATCTAGGGTACTTGTCAACTCCTCTGAAAAAAAGCCTTAATTTTTTTAACCCAGTCTCTTCAGAGGTGCCTATGCAGGTGCATTTAGCATCACACATGGACCTATACAAATACGTGTTCTGGAGTGGGCCTTAATTTCCTAGCTTGCTTTGCAGGTTTTAGAGCTTTTCCTGATTTACTGAAGATGAATGCGCATTAGCTAACTTAAGCTGTTTAAAATCAAGTCTGTAAGACAGTTATCTATGGGTTTTTTTTCTGTAGTTACAAGGACAGAGAGAGGGGCTTGCTCCAGGAAAAATTGATCCTATTTTAAGGTAGATGCCCAGGAGCTGGTTGAAACGGTGAGACCATCCCTGCTAGCAGTCACCTTCATTGATACTGGCTTCAGGTGACCATGGCACTAAAGTGCAAGCATCAGATCAGTGGGGTGACAAAGTGGTCCACTAGAAGCCCTGGGATTGCACAGGGACTGCAAATGTAGCCTAGACTTGAAAACTCCCCTTTTAACAGCTGAAGTTCACCAAGCACCACTTTACTGAAAGTGTTCAGAAGTCTAAAAATGGAGAAAGGTGAGATTTTACCTACTAACCACATGCCTCGTACCTGGGTACCTTGGAAAATATGGTACTGAGACCCAGATTCAAGAGCCCATGAAATCACCAGCGAAAACTCCTTTAAATTAACTCTGGTTATCCATTATCAAAGGAACCCATGCACGTTTCAAGGGCTAAAAAAATTTGATTTTATATCAGAATCTTTCAGAGTTCAGTCCCAGATGGTTAATTAATAGCAAAAAAAAAAATTAATGTCTCTATTACTTTTTCTCTCCTTCCTTCCAGGAGGTACAAGTGCAGCTTAAATTCTGGACAAAGAAAAAAAAGTAAATTAAAAATTAAAATATGTCTCATACTAGTTTAACATTTAGCTGCTTGTTGTGAGCGAACTGCCTTCTCCTATTTCCCATCAGTGGCTGAGACTACCTGAGCTACTCAAGCAGCAATTTAAGCATTCAGGTTCTGCAACGAGCACCTCATCACTGAAGGTCCACCTGTCTGAAATCCCTTCCTCATTTCCATTCCAAGGAAGTCTGAGTCAGTTGACTTCATGGCATGCCATAAAGCTTAGTAAATAGGCAAATTTCAGATAGATTGGGATAGACTTCTGAGAAGGCATTTTCTGGTGGTAGGTTATGCTGGCGTGAGGTAGCCCAAGCCACTTGGAGGAAAGAAGTGCAGTCTGAAATACAGGCCATGAAGACTGGGGAGGGCATGTGTCCAGGAAAGTAATACTGTCTGTCTCTATCAACACAGATCCTATGCAGTCATTTATATATGTATTCTGTTCTGTGCATGGAAATGCCAGCAAGCGTGAATCTGGCTGGCTTTCTGTATAAGCCTAGGACTCTACCCATCGTCTTGCATATTGCATTGCTTCTCAGGCAGAGCCTGGTTTTCCACCTCCATTTCAACCTCATTTGCCATGCTGTACAACCATTTCTACTTAAGGAGGAAATTCTCCATCTTCCTTATCTACAGTCCAGTTAATCAGCATCTTCTCTTTTTGTAATTGTGCTCTGCTTGGCTTTTCACATAGGGTTGGTGAGATCAGTCCCTTCTTCGGGGACTGGGGTTATACTGGGGTTATACTGGGGTTATTTAAGAGAGTTTGAAGTGCACAGCAGCATCTCAGCTGTTTATCATTCAATCTCCCTGTTTGAACAGCATAGTACTTATTTTGCCTATGGGAATCTGCAGCAGAATAATTTAGAAATTAGTCACGAGAGAAGCACTTCCCCATCCAGTTTCCCAGTGGATGGACAATGCCTTAAAGAACTCTGGTCTGAGAGAAACAAGTAATCCCAGGAGATGGAAAATTAATGAAGCTGCTTTCTGCAGCTTGTGTCCAGGGTAGAAGCCGATACTTACTGGGACACAGAGACCAGTTTAATCTTCTCCTGGGGTTTATAATATCTCCATGCAAATTCTTTGATACTGAGTGCAGGTGAGTTCACCCTGCAACTTTTCCTTTAGCAGAGGCACTGATATGCCCTTTTTCTTCAGTCTGGCTACTTATATAACTTTATATTTGATTTATATTTGTATATAAAAGTTTTAATGAAACTTGTCTGGTTTCACTGCACTTGTGACCTCTAGCCATTTATTAAATTTGTCTGAAATTGAGTCAGAGGAGCTAGCAGTTAGAAAGGTGGACATGCACACAGCATGACTCTGTAAATGCCATTTCTTAGGAAATCCATCTGAAAATAGCAGGTAACAGCAATGTCTGGCATGATGCCAAATACTTTTTATCTACTGCTGTCTTCTCTCTTCTGCTACTGGAGTGAACATATCCCTCACAAAGGAAAATCTTTCCCACTCCTCTATAAGTCTGTATTCTTTAGTGGAAGAACTGAATCCTATAATGTTCCAGTTTGGTCCAAGTGCAGTGGTTTCTAAGAACTTCACTCTTGTCCATATTGCTCAATTTTTCCTAGGACTTAATGTCCATACACCATGTAGAAATGGTGTGTGAACATTAAGTGCCCACCACTGAATGATAATACTGTTTTGATATCACATGAAAGTAAATACCTTTACAGGTTTTCCTTTAATGTGGGCAGCGTCTTAGTTTCATTGTACAATAACCAGCACTGTCAAAATGAGGTAAGGAAAATTATTATCAGCCTTTTTTCCTACAGGAATAGGATATGTATGAAGAAGCCACAAAAAGTCACAGAATGGCTTCTTTTGCACTTCTGCTGATGTTCATATGGCTAGCTACCGATGGCTGAACCCCTTAGCACAAATACTGAAAGGCTTTACATTTTTCTCATTGTGCCTAGAAGCTGCCACTGATTCTCCTTACAGGTTTTTCATGAGACCAGGAGGTAAATGGCACGCTTTCATGTGTAGCAGCAAAGGAAATGGCTGGTCTTATTCTTCCCAGGACTGCACAGTTCCTCCTCTTCTATTTTATTCGCTTCAGCATGCCAAGGATAGAAAGGATACTCATTCAGCTGAAAAATAATCTTCCCCCACCTTTAGCTAGTCTTTAACTGGATGAGCTCCTTGATCTCTGTACCTGTGTGCCTGCACAAGGGGCTGCCCCAGAGCCCATGGCAGAGGGTGTGGGGTGACATCCCAGGTAAGACCCCAAAGACGACAGGCAATTAATAGGTGTATTAATATATTCAACACCTAAAGAGTAGCCTTTACATTTTGTTTAAATAATTGTCAACATGCACCCAAATTTTAACCACTGTTGTTTAACCACTGCTGTCTTTCTTGTGAAGTATCATCCACAGTTAATTACAGGATATTTCATTCTGCCTCCTTCATCCTCAGCAGGAAGATATGAAAGTCACAGTCATCAGAGGGGGCACAGAGTAAGGCTTCGGTTGCTGCCAGGGGGCCAAGTGGACATGTGTTGTGAGACCCTTCAGCAAAGCAACACGACATTAGGGGTCTGATTCAGGAAAGCTTGCCAGGAAGAATGACTTTTTGTCACAAGTGAAATGCTGTCCATGCAGAAGAATGAATAAGCTGGTTTTTTTTCTATTTCAAAGAAAGAGATGTAGCAATGATTGTCAGGGCAAGACCTGACAAGCATCTGAAAAGTCTGCATACATTAAACAGGAGACAACACACCATTTTTATTGATGGTGTGGTGACCAAAGTATCATTCCAGTCACTGGATTCAGGCATTCACCCTGTAAGGCACTGAAACTTGCTGGAGTGGCATACCCTGGCAAAGTGACCTTTTTCATATATTATTTTTTACTGCATAGTTCACACTTTGTTGACTCGGCTGAGCACCTGCTGTAAACTGCAAATATGTTCCTGTCATCCTGGCTGAAAACAAAAATTGTGAACAGTGTGGTTCTTTGGTGGACCGAAGCTAGCAAAGAGCAGAAGTACCTGTACAAAATGCTGAGGTGAATCTTCCTGTCCTATACCCTTTCCGAGCTTTGACCATGGGCTGTGAGCAATGTCCAGTTATCTATATGTTAGTTTAAAAGAAAAACTGTTAGTTTTTCTTTTAAACAGCAATCATTCCTGAATACACAGAACAGAGGATTTCTCCTCTAGCAGATGCCTCAGTATTTTGTCCTCCGTGGTACCAAATTCACATGCTCTCAGAGTAGCTGAGAAACCGTGTATAGCCTCATTTATACCCTGTGCTCCACTTCTTGTGTTTGTGACATTCTCCAAAACTATTAACCACCATTTAAAAGTGTTGTCACAGTGTTTTCAGTGCAATTGTATACTCTCTCTCAGCCTCTTTAGCTACAGCAGGGAGAGTGTACAGTAAATTCTTTGTCTCTCTACTCCTAAGTAATGCTATAAAATAGCCTTCTTGCATATTCCTCTACTCTGGTATCTGTGAAAGTAAGGTTGAAATACCTTTTGCTATTTTCTACACAGCTTGGCAGAGGCAGAAGCCCCAGGTACAACATAATTACATCTTTGGGTTTGGAGGGGAGTAAGTTTTGGAGGAAAAATAAAAACCTTTGATCCTGAAACAAATATCTTCCATCTTTCATTGAAGTATGTACTGGGAATATACCTAACCTGAAGGGGAAAAAAAAAAAAAAAAAACAACAAAAACCACCAAAACCCTTAAACCTGTTTTATCAGAATTATTGCAGGAAGACCCTTGCAAACAGAGTAGAATTCTCTGCTCCTGGTAGTTTTTGCAAAGATCATAATTTGAGGCTGGGTTTGTATTTATAGGGGAGAAAGTCTGAACACCAAACAGTTTCATTAGAGTAGGGTTCCAGTGAGAAGCTTGGGTGCTCAGGATATCTCAGAAATGCCACAGTAACTGTCTTGTAGTGCACTTGTACAATAACCTTCAGGACCCAAAGGCCACAGAAAATACATTTAAAATACTGAAAATTTAAGAACTCATTAAAAAAGCATAAAGTATTAAAGAGAACTTCATTTCTTTAAGAAATGGGGTCACCAAGTCCATTTCGATAACATTCTTCTATGCTTTTAAAAATGTGTAATCCATGTTTTTTAAAAATTAATCCTGTTCTTCAGAAAAAAGGCATTGGCATTTTTGATTTTTGGTGAAACCAGCACTACCATCGTTGACCAATTCCAGATGCAAGTCATATCCTAATTCAGGGAAAGCATCTCCTTTGCAGAAAGCATCTCCTTTGCAGAAAGCATCTCACAGTAAGCCAAGTACTCTCTTAAAACCAGGAGATTCTCGTTGTTGGATACTGTCCCAGATCAGATCCCTGCTTCATAAATAGTGTTTAAATTTAGTATGTTTCTAAGTTCAAATTATCTAAATATATCTGAGGACTTTTTTTATTCTCTTAAAAAATGTTATTTAAGATTCTCATTTGGGTTCCTCTATGAGGTATTTTTACAGTTCTCAGAAGTCTTACCAATGAATCAGAGTGCTACTTTGTGAAGCACAGTAAAATCTCATATTAAAAAGTCTGATTTCTGCCCGCACCAGCTTATATGCTATATAGAAAAGACTATCTGCTAAACAAAGTGATGAGAAAATGCAATGAGATCTTGCTCTGACTGTTAACCAGTGATCACAGAATAGCAGCAACTGACACAGTTAAAAGTTTTGGCAGAAAGAACCCAACTGGACTGGTCTGTGCCTAGAACTGGTTTCTCCAAAATGAAGCAATATTTGGGTCAATATCATCTCAAGAAGACTATGTAGACAGCCTGTTGTAATAGGCAGCACTGTACCAGGGGTATCTGTGTGAAGAAGGAAATCATAAAGTTTAATTTTATCATGTAATAAAAATAAACAAATGAAAGAGTTTATTTTTAATTTCAGTGTAAGGTTATGCAATCCCAGACTAATTAGTTTCCCTGATACAATCTGGAGTTCATCAGTTGAAACAAAAAGGGAGGAAGGAAGAAGAGAAACTGCCTTTCTGAGCCAGCAAGATGTGGCAGTTAGGGAAAAAGGCAAGTGAGATCCTACACGTGTCAGGTGAAGTATTTCCACTGAAGAAGCAAGGCACCAGCAAGACTTCATCTGAAGCACAGCGTGTCCATACTGGTCATCCATGTGCAAGATCAATGTGCCCTGTCTGGAAATGCTTCAGAAAACAGCTATGGGGATAGTGGGGAGAAAGAAGCGCCTATCTCAAAGAACAGAAATTAAAATATTTTGTTTGTCAGCCTATCAAAACACAGCCTGAAAGGAGATGTGAGTGCATTTACTATGGAATAAACATTAGGCAGGGATAAGAACTATTTAAAGAAAGAACAGTGTTAGGCTAAAACCAGATTGATATAATCTAGGCAAGGATAAATTTAGGCTGAAAATAGAAAAAAATTCTAACCATAAAACCAGTGAAGCTCTGGAGCAGCTTTCCATGGGAAATAGGATAAGAAAAAATCCAAATAAATTGTAAGACACAGTTGTTCAGTATTCAGTTATCCAGTCCTAAATTCCTCTGTTCCTAAAATTTTAGACTTGCTAAGACAATAGCATAATTAACATATTAAGAATTGAGATCCAGAGATTGCATACAACATCAGCCACAAGCAAAATCCCTGCCAATGTCAACACTGTGTTATTGTTTGGTTGCTGACTTCAAGCTGGAGCTTTTTGCGTATGTCTCCCAGCTTCAGAGCAACCTGTCTAACCACAAGAATTAAGGTTATAATTCAAACGAACCATTAAAATGAATTGAGAAGAAAGATACTTAGTTTAAAAGCAAAAACGTTGTCTTTTCACATTAAGAATCTGAGTCCCACATCAAAAACATTCCCTTTGCAGCACATACACCAAAATGTGCTTTCCCTCTTTTAATAGTACATAAGAATGAATTCTTCCTCACAGACACTGATAAGTCTTGGAGCCTGAGAAGAATTGGTGCTATATCTCATTTTCTCTTCATTCTCTCCATTTTCCTTTCCTTCCTTATCTTTCTTGGCACCCTTACATGTGAGACATAAATACACATTGGCTTTCCAAGAAACCTTGTTCTGGGGTGGCAGCAGGACCGCAGCAGCAGGCTGCAGGGGGGATGCTCCCCACACCCTCCCCTCATCCCCCAGCCGAGAAGTGGGCTTCAGAAGCTACAGTGCCTCACCTCTTACTGCTCTCATTTTCCCATCCTATTATCATCCATCATCACTTGCAAGAAATGCATGCCTTACTGTCTCAAAAACTTTTGTCACTTTGAACACATTCAGGAGCTATTTTTTTACTTATAAGAGCTTTGAAAATGTACAACAGTCACAATGTTTTTTCTTTTAATCTGTCCACAGGAGCCAATTTCTGTACTTTTCTGCATCTGCTTTAATTCTTTTCTGAAGCAGAAGAACTGTATTAAAATATTTGCCAGAAATTTAACTTCCAAGCTTGCTGGCAGAGTGAAGACAATGTCAGCAGGAAGGTTGTGTTTGCATTGTGCTATCTTCATGGTAGACCCTCCAATGGGAGAGCAGAGAACAGACTGAGCAAAAACAATGCTAAAAGGCACTGAGCAGGCTGAAAGGAAGAACAGAAATAGCACTACGGGATTCTTTATTAAATCTATACCAGTCTTGGGGAAAAGCCAAAGAATCATAGAATCACAGAATAGTTAGGATTGGAAAGGACCTTAAGATCTTCTAGTTCCAACACCTCCGCCATGGGCAGGGACACCTCACACGAAATCACATCACCCAAGACTCCTTCCAAACTGGCCTTGAACACTGCCAGGGATGGAGCATTCACAGCATCCTTGCACAACCCATTCCAGTGGCTCACCACACTCACAGTAAAGAACTTATTCATTATACCTAATCTAAGCTTCCCCTTTTTAAGTTTAAACCCATCCCCTCTTGTCCGTCACTATAGTCTGAAACTGAAATAAATAAACTGAAATAAAGAAACTGAAAGCTGGAGAAAGATATCTGGCTGGAGAGTCAAAAAGTGTTAATGATTGACTGCCATGTCCCTAGCAGACCTCCAGCATTGGTTTCTCACCATCTCTTGACTGCACCCTCAGACTTCACTTAAATGGAACAAGCACAGTCCTGCTCTGTATTTGAGGCTATCTGTGCCATTTCCAAGGTACAATCTCTCCCTGGTAACCCCTGCAGAAATAGGACTTCCTAACCATTTTTTGGCCAACAAGACCATTGATGACCATCTGGAGCATCAATGGTCTTTCTCAGAGATAGAATCATAGAAAAGTTAGGGTTGGAAAGGACCTTAAGGTCATCTAGTTCCACCCCCCCTGCCATGGGCAGGGACACCTCACACTAAACCATGTCACTCAAGGCTCTGTCCAACCTAGCCTTGAACACTGCCAGGGATGGAGCATTCACAAGTTCCCTGGGCAACCCATTCCAGTGCTTCACCACCCTAACAGGAAAGAATTTCTTCCTTATATCTAATCTAAACTTCCCCTGTTTAAGTTTGAACCCCTTACCCCTTGTCCTATCACTACAGTCCCTGATGAAGAGTCCTTCTCCAGCATCCTTATAGGCCCCCTTCAGATACTGGAAGGCTGCTAGGAGGTCTCCACACAGCCTTCTCTTCTCCAGGCTGAACAGCCCCAGCTTTCTCAGCCTGTCTTCACACAGGAGGTGCTCCAGTCCCCTGATCATCCTCGTGGCCCTTCTCTGGACTTGTTCCAACAGTTCCATGTTCTTTTTATGTTGAGGACACCAGAACTGCACACAATACTCCACCTGAGGTCTCACGAGAGCAGAGGGGCAGGATCACGTCCTTTGACCTGCTGGTCATGCTCCTTTTGATGCAGCCCAGGATATGGTTGGCTTTCTGGGCTGCAAGTGCATACTGAAGCCGGCTCATGTTCATTTTCTCATTGACCCACACTCCCAAGTCCTTCTCCACAGGCCTGCTCTGAATCTCTTCTCTGCCCAACCTGTAGCTGTGCCCGGGATTGCTCCCACCCAGGTGTAGGACCTTGCATTTGCCATGGTTAAACTTCATGAGGTTGGCATCAGCCCACCTCACAAGCATGTCAAGGTCCCTCTGGATGGCATTCCTTCCCTCCAGCATATCAACCGAACCACACAGCTTGGTGTCATCGGCAAACTTGCTGAGGGCGCACTCAATCTCACTGTCCATGTCAGCGACAAAGATGTTGAACAAGACCGGTCCCAACACCGATCCCTGAGGGACACCGCTCGTTACTGGTCTCCAGCTGGACATTGAACAATTGACCACAACTCTTTGTGTGCAGCCATCCAGCCAGTTCTTTATCCACCGAGTGGTCCATCCATCAAATTGATGTCTCTCCTATTTAAAGACAAGGATGCCATTGCAGTACAGTGTTGAATGTTTTGCACAAGTCTGGGTAGATGACGTCAACTGTTCTGTCCCTGTCTGTCAGTTCCATAGCCCCATCATAGAAGGCCACCAAATTGGTCAGGCAGGATTTTCCCTTAGTGAAGCCATGCTGGATGTCACCAAGCACCTTGTTGTTTTTCATGTGCCTTAGCATGCCTTCCAGGAGAATCTGCTCCAACATTTTGCCAGGCATATAGGTGAGACTGACTGGTCTGGCCATAGGTTTCCCTCCACAGCAATCTGTGCATCAGGTTCAGGTGAGGAGCTCACCCCTGTCACTGCAGCCAGATGGCTCCCTGGCTGCTGACACCCCATCTGTTTTGGGCCTCACCACCCAGAGCCCTGCCACTCCTCACTGGAGACTGTGCTTGGAAAGATGGTTTGACTTGGTCACCAGCCAACATGTCCCAGGGGATTTCAACATCGGCAAGCTCTAGCAGCTCTTCCTACTTACTATTTTACTGCTGCCTTGAAACTTCATTCCAGCACCAATGCAACTCTCAGGGCACAGTGAACCCCCTCTTTCAGAAGGGAAGATGCCCTGGATGTGGATCACACCACAGTATGAAAAACTGACTGCAAACTGCGTAGGCAGAGTTTAGCTGGTCACAGGGACCTTCAAAACTGTGGAAGGACAAGAAACGAATAAGGCAATCTGGGGGACCATAAGTATTTTAGACTTTTCTGTGAGAGTGGGTTTGACTGCTTGGCAGGTTTCAGATAGCTCTCACACAGCTATATTTAGGACTAGAAAGGGGCCAACTCTCCATTGTTCAAGTTCTCATTTCATCTGACTTGCTGGAAATTTGCACTCTATGAACCAGGTTGTGCTATCAACCAGACCTCAGAATGGGATTTTGGCAAAACAGGCTGGAAGGCAAAGGAGAGAGTTCTGAGAAGAGAAAGTGTTTAAAACAAGTAAACACTTTTACCAGGCAGCTCCAGATCATTTAAGGGTCTTGGGTTTGGAAACTATCTTTTTTTTAATGGACAAATGATAAAGATCTATTTGCTATATATGCCTACTTTTACTCCTCACTGAAGGCTACAGGAGACAAGGACACTCAGCAATAAAAGGTAGTGGCTGTTCAAAATTTTTAAGTGCCTGGAAAGAATCTGTAAGAAGTGTGAGCAAAGACTTGCATCATGGGACTTTACCGCAACATAGGGTTCAGCCTTCATAAACACACATTTGGTTTTACATTGGCCTATGCAGCACCTGAACAAAGAAGGGGAGAATGGACAGTGGCCAGGAGAGTCAGAAGATGCATTTTATGCCATGCAGGCACAATCTCTCCATGACTGCACCTCATACATGTAACCTCCTCCATGTCCTAAGCCACTAGCTGCATTCAAGGAGACAGGAGAGAAGACAGGATTTCTCAGGCAGTTTTCATCCCTCCCAAGCACCTTAGCCAAAGGATCTGAGTCCCATGTGCAACATGAAACCCCAGAAATTTCCAATATTTGGATTTGGGTTCATTTCAAATGACTATTCTCATACTGGTTCACTATTTATTATTGTTTTGAACATTTATTCCAATCTGCATGAGACCTTTTATGGAGGATTGGATACATTCTCCCAAGCCTCTATTAACACTAATGGGCATTATGCAGGTGCTTTAGCACAGCCTTCACCTTACGGCATTTTTGTTACCTTAACTATTGGAAAGTGCATTGCTGTGTACACTGGGTGCCAACTGTGTTTGCGAGAGGTAGGAAATTACCAAGTACAGAATTAGCCCCCGTCTGAGAGGCATGTATGAGTTATTTGGAAAATATTTGTTTAGTTGCCTTGGAAATAAATAGCTCAAACTTCAGAATGTGTTTTTAAGAGGATTCAATAACATGCTCCTAGAGGTCCCCTATGAAAGCCTAGTAAAAGCAAAACGCTTTTCCCCCAATCCACTGTCTGACATGATTTGAAGTGAATATTTTGTTGAGGATATTTTGCTAAAGCTCATTAGCTTTTAAAATATATTTTCTTGCTCTAATTTTCCTTAGCAAGCTGAACTATGAGTCAGTCCAAATGAGATTTAAAATAGGTCTCAATTTTCTATGCATGTAACTGCTCTTAATTGCACAGAACAAGTTCAGACTGGCTCTGTCCAATTAAGACAAAAGGAGAAAAGAATAATTAAAAATAAATCATAACAATCAAAAGTTGCATTTGCAATTTTGCTTTAGATGCTCCCTCCTCCCACATTTTTGAAGTACTGTTTAAAAGAAATGGCACAGTATCTTAAAGATGCATTGTCCCAGATCTGGCAAAGCAAATGCACCCATCTTTGTCAGGCTAAAAGTACCTATTTCCCTGATCAGATCAAACTTAATTGTGTATAGAATCTAAATATTTCTTAATTATAACTTTGCTCTCAATTCTTTTTTTTTTTTTTTCCTTATGACCTTGGACATGCTTTTCTTATGTAAATATGTTTTACAAAGACTGTCTTCAAGAATAATTCACATTTTCAAGTTTGGGGAGGGAGGAAGGAGCAATTTCTGAAATAGTTACAGTTTGCTTCCAGAAGACAATGTTTTGCATGATTATTTCTGCAGAAGAATTAGTTGACAAAAAAAAGTCCTGTCATCTCACAGCTGTGATAAGAAGTATTTTTGGAATAATGTATATTTATATACATGAATGCTGTGTCTAAAACACGCCTAGAACAAATCAAAATCTACTGGATAATGCGCAAGGTACTGAGCTGATTTTAAAAGAGCAGCTTACAATTCAGAGCCATACTGTCCACGAGAGATGTTACAAAACATTCATCAGGTTGCACTACCACAGTGCAGACCAAGGAATGAATTTTACTGAGGGAAACCACTTGTTTTTCATTATCAATGTGTCATTGCTATTGAGAGAGCCAGAATAAATCAGTTTGATTTCTCTCTGACTACAATATTTGGTACACTTGAGAGATACGGAAGCAGGTGGCATCAAATACATGGAGTTAAGAACTGCTCCATTCTGTTTTCTTGGAGTAAGCTTCATCTCACCTGAGATTAATCACCAGGAAATCAAGTATCTGTTGCAATTCAATTGACTTTTCTGTCTAGAAGGAGAAGGAGGCCTCATTGTGGAGTCAGTATCTAAAATAAGTAACTGATACATCAATAGATCACTGAGGTTAGATAAAACCCATTTTTTGACTGCACAAAGAAATAAATGCTTTAAGTGAGCTTTCTGGAAAGTAGCTTCAGGATGTCTGAAATCAGTCAGTTTATCTTCCATGCTTTCTTCCAATTTATGTTAAAACTCAAGAAGGCAGGGAAGCTTATTCAGAGACTGAGTGCAGTTGGATACTTAATCATTTGTACATTACAAGGGGATGTGTAAAATCACTACTGACAGCATCTGTTCTTATAAATAGCTTATCATCTAGCTTTAAACTTTTGCTGTTGGATTCAGTTCACTTCCTATTGCCATACTAATGCAGGAAATATTTGGGAAGCAAATAAAATTTGTTTTGAAGAGTAATATTTACAGTACAAAAGCCAGCATCTTCTCAGTCCTGTAGAAAGCCATGATCAAAGGATATTCTCACTCCCCTGAGAAAGCAAGACTTATATGAGATCTATATTTTTGTCTATTTATTCTTCTGAGATGCATTTTCACCAATTTTGCTTACTGTTTTCCTTCCCCCTTGCTTTTCTCAGAGAAACACACAGCTCTAACCCTTCCCTGGGCAGCGTTAGCCAATGCTGAAGCTAACAGCATCACCCCTACAACAGTCCCAAGCTCTGTTGGCCCAAGCTTGCTCCTGAGCTTAGGTCTACCATGTGGTGGGGTGTTACACTATGGTACCAGCTGAGCCACTGAGCCAGAATAAACAGAATGCATTTTAACATAAAGGGATATAGTACAAGAAATATATTCTCAAGTCTTGGAACTGTAACCATGTGTTACCATATTGTCTTCCTTCTGCTCCTTCTGTTTCTTATTTTCACACATTGCTCCATTCTTTTGCAAATCTTTCCTCACAGAATGTTAAGAAACTGAGATCTACCTTAACTAAAAGCTGTTCTGCTTTACATCATATTCATGTTGTTGGGCTGGCTGGTATCTTTCATCTTTCACTTTTCTCGTGGCTCTCGACATTTTATATCTATCTCAGTTTAGCTTCATTTACTATTCCTTATACCCTCTTTTTGCCTGCTGTGACAGTTCCCTAATTATTTCTTTGTGCTTAACCATATATTCTGACTTAGACTGGCATTACAATTGATACAGCTATCATGTATCTCTGCAATTGTGAGACAGAAAAAGATCAGGCTAGATTCCATTTCCTTGCCAATGTATTATTTCCTTGGCTTTGTTTCTTACAGTTTTTTCCACACTTCATTTTAGACAGTTTCAGTGAGTGCTTCTCAAAGTGTGGTCTACAAATAACTGTTTGACAGCAATGCCATGGTATGTGGTCAATGAGCCATGTTGCCTTTAATAGTATTTTCAGTTAATATTTTGATGATATATGTTCACAGAGGTACTTGGGAAATTCAGAGATGACCAGTCTAGAGCACAGAAATTCACTGAACTGCTAGCTTAAGCAATATCACTTCATAGTTTCCCACTGACTGACTTCAGCCAAGGCATATTCTGCTGATGGAGTACATGATGATGAGGGTAGCATTTTAAAATTAGAACGGAGAGCACCTCCTCTGCTACTACAAATCTGCACACTGTACAGTTGTTTTGCTTCTAGGAGACATAAGGAGAGATTGCCTGGCTGTGTGATCACCACACCAGCTCACACAAAAGCCACTAGCCACTATATGTCTGATTCTTTGTGTTGAAGTCTGACCTATGTTCCCAGACAAACAAAGCATCCTATTACACAGACATGCACTCCTGGAAAATTCTACAGTATTCAAAGAATTACATTGTCTGTCCAGAGATACTACAAATTTTGGCTAGGGACCTATAACTTCTTCTCATCAACTTTTGTTTCTTTAGGACAACATGGCAGGAATGAAGCTCCATTGATGGGATGGGGTAGCTGCCGCCTATGCCACCGGTTGTTTGCCAGTCATCCCAACAGCCACATGCGGCATCGCAGACAGGGTCGTCTTGTGGGGACATGGTACAGCCCCAGGTCAGACTAGATCATCCCAGTATCCTCACCAGTTATGCAGTCTCCAAACCCTTCCAAGGCAAGGAAGAAATACACAATTCTGTGAAAATTTAAAACATAGATATGCCTTTTGTCAAGCTGTTGGGAATGAAAAATAGCTTAAGGGCTCAGAAAGTGTTATTTTTTTTCCTATCGGAAATCTCCCAAGAGCATCTTTGCTGGCTTAATTTATCTAACAGAACTAAAACGGCTTCTGCTTACCTCCTCCTCTTCCCTTTTTTTCATATAAGAAAAGTCTGCTTATAAAAAGAAGAAACAAGATCAGCACCGGGCAACTTGGAACATAACTGCATGCAGAAAATCTTCCCAGTACCCCACCAAAAACTGCACTGGGTGTTCAGTGTCCCACCAGAAACACTGTGAGTGTCCAGGAAGAGTATGGGAAAAGGCTCCATTCAGTTTTAGTGTAATTCATACTTAAGCAAAAAATTGTTCACTAAATGCTCTTTCTTTGCAAAATCACTGTGAAACTGGAAAAAGAAAAAAAAAGAAAAAGAAAAGCAAAACCAGCATGGGAGAGAGCAATTCTAATTATTCTTTCTCTTCATATCTATTGTTGATATTCATTTTTTTTGCCATGGTCATAAATTATATACTGTGTTTCTAAGCTGTGTTCTTTCCTGTCCTGACTTATGTTAATCAATGTTTTTGTTACCACACATCTTGAATATTGCATTTCTCTGGTGGCTGGCTTATCATCATCTATAATTATTCCAACTCCCAATTAGGTCTGAACTCTTCTGTAGTGTTATTTACTTGCTTCTAGCAATGAGACAACATGCTATATCCTTTTTTTTTCTAAGCTGGTGCTCAAAACAAATTTCATTACAAATTCTCCTGTTGATATTAGAGTCCTTTCTTGTCTTCCTCATTGTCCAGGTCATTGTACTTGAGCTTTCTTGACCTTTTATTCTCCATTATATCTTTTATATCTATCTTAATTATATAGTTATCTCTCTGCCCAATTCAATGATTATTTAATACCTGAAATAACCTCTGTGTATACAGCAAGTGCCATATATGACACAATAGCCCCATAAACACCGCCACATAACTGCACAGCCCATCACATCATGGGTGTAGAAACCTTTCAGGAGAGTTCTTTTGTGAATTTTTTTTTTTTTTTGACTCATGTTGCCTGGAATCCTGATTACCCAGGAGTACACTTGCATTTTCTAACATCCCAATACCAAATATGGAAGTAATGTAGAAAAATCTAACAGAACGGTAGCTGGAGAGAGACACAAATGGTTGAAAATGATTAAACAAGCCCTGCTGGTGGCCTGTGGATGTTTATGATTAATGTAGATTTAATCATCAGCATGTAATAAAAATTCATCTCTTCTAATTGGCTTTTTTTATTGATGCTTCTGCTGCTGAGGAAAAAAATATTTCTTTGTATTAATGTTCAGAATTCTGCAATTACAGGTCTGTGCTGTGTACAGCTAGGATGTGTGCAAGATAACACATATTATCTATTTTTAAATGTTTCCCCAATACAAGCAGTCACCATTTTATGGTCAAAAGATCTAAGGAAATGAAAGAACCTACACCACCTTTTTTGTTTCTCTAATTATTTTGTACTGCATTGATTTTAAATGATTCTGAATAAAGGCTACAAATCCTGGCTTTGGGGACTGTTGAGGAAATAAAAGCCTTCACTGATCTGAATGAGAACAAACATGATAAAGGCATGAGGCAAGCTGATAAAAGACAACACCATTCAGAAAGAAGCAAGCCTTTTAAGAAATGTCAGATGATTATTTATTATTTCACCTGCAGTATCCTGAGCACTCCAGTCATGATGCCATCCCACCAGGTATTGTAAAAGTAATTGACAGAGCAGAAAACCCTTCCTTAGAACTCGACAATAAGGTTATAATTTCTGAGTGCTTTATTCCTACTTTCAATCTTTTATTTTTGTTTTTCTTTTTCAGGAAAGGCTTCAAAGATTTGAATTTTCAGAATTAGTCTTCTGCCTAGGCTCTGTGCTCTCTCCTCTGTAAATGTTTGTGAGATGCTTTTGTGGCTCCATAACACATCATGTGTTTCTTTCTACTCTAAAAGATAATTTGCAATAATAATAAAAAGAAAGTAACAATAAATATATAATTCTAAAAGCCAAACTGTACTTCCCTTAGTAATAATCAGCACAGTATATTATTGATGCATGAATCAATGTGTACATCTCCTTTCAATTACCAATTGATTCTGTATGGCTTTCCCCTCTAACAGAGCTTAATTGTTAATAAAATGAAATGTGAGTAAGTGTTTGAAAATCTCTCTGTGGGTAGGGAAAAATAAAAGGTCTCTGGACTGTTAGAGAAAATTATGCAGGTTTGGGGGCCACTTTTTTCCTACTGTGTAAGCATGTTCTTAAGGGCAGAAACAAGAGGAAGTTACTCTCAAATAGAGATGTCTGCTAAAGGACAGGATCTGGAAGGGGGTATTCAAGGTTCCACAGCATGTGATGATTTCTGGCACACCTACATCTTGATGAGAATTATTGGGTGTTGATTTTCCTTCCCATCACCCAGCACCACCTGCATGTGAGAGTCTGGACATGCCTCCCTATTTCTCATCTCTCCGATGATGACTTTTCACATCAGCATGACTTTTCATACTCAGGCTGCTGCAAGACCACCCCAACCTCCTGTCCCATGCCAAGGTCACCCACCCAACCCCAGCCTGGTGAAGGCAGCGAGGCCATGGCAGGCTGTGCCCATCCTTGCCACAGGTCCCCATCAATCAGGTGGTGGAGGTTCAGGCCATGCGTGCTGCCCAGGCCACGTTGCTCTGCCCAGTGTGATGCAGCCCCTGCAAAACAACCGGGACAGATGATTTTAAGTAATTGCTCTGACATAGACTGATTACTACAGTAACAACAGTCGGTTGTAGTTAAGGAGTAGCTTTGGCATATGGTATACACTGGGGGGGGGGGGGGAAGAAGAAAGCTTTTTTAATTTTACAGATTGCTTTATGTTTCTAAATGCTGGCGTTTTCTTTTCCTTGGCTTTATTTAGAAAATATCAACAACAGGCATCTGAAGGAAAAAATTAACAAATATTGTTACAACTAAATGAATTCAAAGCAATATATATCACAGCTGTTAGGATATGCCATACAATCACAAATTAGTCATCACTGTTATTGCAGGAAATACAACATTTCACCTCATAAACTTTCAGCTAAATTTTCCCTACTGGTAAGATTCAATTGGAGCCAAATTTCCAGTTGGGTCTGCAGCTACTTTTCAATATTAAGGCCTGTGAATCTGTACAGCCTGATTTGGGGGCTTTTTTTGCCACTGAATTACTATTTACACCGTGTTTGTATTTTTGCATGCCTGGTCCTTATCCACAAGCAGCTTCTACTCTAAGTAGTGGTAGTTGGGCAGCTGTTGGTATGGGAGTATGGGAAAACACAACCACCCAACCCATCTAACAGCCCTCCTTTGGTGTTTTGTTTTGTTGTTGTTTTAAGTTCTAGATATACAGGAAGAAATTTCATCCAAATTAATCTTTCACATGAGCTAATTCTAACAACAAAAAAAAAAGGCTTGACAAATAGACATCATCTTCAGAAATAATGTTGAATATTGCGAGCTATAAGTCTAATTATTCCCCTATATATTTCAGATCACTTTTGTTTAGCAAGAGGATCACCAACAGGCCTTTTTCTTTCTAATACCTAGAGATTAACTGTTCTGTGCTGAGTACAGATATGACCCTATTCTATCTCTATTCAGATCAAAATATGCATAGCCCTGAAACACGCAGGTAAAGAAGTTTTTATTTTTATGGTTTATATGGCACAATATGAAATAATATATTCTAAGGCAAATTCTTGCTCACCTTAATCACATAATAGTAAATGAATATTCTGGAGGTCCTTTTATTGAAGCTTATTTTGAAATGCAGTATGAGATACTAATAAAAAATTAATATAGAAACAGTTTCCCCTTCAAATAGAAGTATTTTTTCTAAACATAAAAATGTTCAAAAGTCTCATTTCACATAAGACAACATAAAATGCAAAGGAATAATGATAGCGAAATAATGTCACAACCTGAAGGAGGAAAATAAAGAAAGTGCATAACTGAAGGATGTTGCTTTTTTTTTTCTATTCTCCTTGTGATCATTTTATCTTCCCAGCATCTTTGGCAGAGGTTTTTAAACATCACTTTGTAAACATTCTGAAATCTATTTTTCGTGAAAGGTAGCATGTTAAAAAATTCACAGGAGCTTGCATGTTTTCCAGTCCATTTACAGCCCGTTTTTTCCATTCATAGACGGTGTTGTGAAACAGTTAAAAGTAAAATTAAAGTCATTTCTATTGTAGATCATTAACTTTTATTAAATTAGAGTTGAATTATTTATGATGCAAACTGTTTGATCTATACTATATCTGTCATGGACGAAAAATTCTGGATGGCTGAAATGTTATCACTGTTTTAAAGAAATCAGAACAAGTCCTCATGCTGTTTGAGTGTTAAGACTTCTGTGCTAAATACTGAGAGGAGTCTGTATTGTTTCTCAAATCTGGGTTCTGTGTTCGGATTGCTGAATTAGGTGCAAAATAATTGGCATGAAATAAAATTGAGTGTACATCTGAAGAGCCTCCTGCTCACATTTTGCAAGATAAGTTAGTATATCTAGAAAAATATATGAAGTATGATTTTTTTCCTTTCTGATAAACACTGTTTCTTGAAAACAGATACTTTCTTGTGATTCATAAATTCAGCTATGTAATTGTAAACCTGTGATAGGTCAAATGCAGGCCAGAATATGCACTTAATGAATTTAAATATTATTACATGTAAGTTAAATACATAAATTAGGAATTAATCTAATTTTATTATGCCATTTCAAGATGTGGTGAAAGAAAACAATATAGTCAAATCATTTATAAAATGGTATCAAAGCTTGGGTAACTCCCTGTATCATTAAATATAATGTGGAATAAACAGATTACCCATAAGATATGCTCTGTACATTTCATTAATTTAAGGTACACAAATTCAATACATGGCATGACAAACTGGAATTCTTAAGTTTCTTATTTTCATCCTATAACACTATCTGGGACAGTTTTATAGAAAATTTCATGTTCATTGAAATGTTCAAGTTCATCCTCACCTGATGTACATAAAGGGTGAAATCCTGTTCTGGGGGAAATTTCTGTCTCCCATAGGAGTTAATCACTGACCTCCTGAGTCCAGCCCTTAATAGGCCACCCTGTCTCACTAAAACCTGTTCGGGATGTCAAATACTGATCAGTACAGCAGCCCTATCCATCTACATCTGAGTGCAGTGCCAGCACAGCCTTAACCTTTGCACTTGCAAAAGCACAGCCTTAACCAGGACACACAAATGAATGAAAACTCAGTGCCACTCAGAGCACACAGGGAAACTTTAAATCCCCAAACTAAGCAAATGGTAAACAATGCCTGTTTGCAGAGAAGTGGTGTCTGCAGCCCAAAACCTCATTCTCATGGCAACAGCACCCCACCACCACCATGCCGACTGCGGGTTCTGTCCTGGGGAGGGCCTGAAATCTGTGACATGGCAATATTTAGACACTGAAAGGGGTCTGTGGAAAGCTAGCAGTTGTAAAGCTGCAAATCTTTCCCTGTGAATAATTCTTTTTTTTTGTGGGAATCTGACTCTCCCACAGATTATCCCGTAGTTAGAAGAAAGGAATATTTAAGTATATTAATTTCAAAAGACTCTTTTGGGGGTAGGATGAAGTATGCTCTAATTTACTGGAGGTTAAATTGAAAAGTCACATAAGATTGTTGAAAGTTAAGTCCCCTTTAGCTGGCTTACTTGATGACTTTTTTTTTTGTTCCAGTTACCTATTTAATAATGCATCTATGCATATATCACCCCTATTATTAATAGTAAATGTGCATTTCAACATGTCAAGTTTTCCTAGCCCCACTTTTGCAATATTTTTTTTTTTAATATAAAAAAAGCAAAGGCATTTCCTAGGGCACATGCTGCCAGACACCCAGCATTTATCTTATCTTAGTTGATGACTTTCCTTTTATCCTGAAATGATTTGACAATGACTCTATGATTTCCTGTACAAATTACCCTTTGAAAGTGGCAGTGGCGCTTGGCAGCGATCTTCACTTAATTACTGAGTGGATTATTAGCATACGGCTTTTTTTCACCCCTTCATTTCTTTATATCTTCTAGATTGCGCTGACAGTTCCCTTTCATTGCGTGCTTTAACTCACTGAATACTAAACATTATGCAGATTGCAGCTGAGAAGTACCCAGTCTACTCCAGCCCTCTTCCCCCACTGTCTGTGCTCTGCATCAGCCCTCCTTGAAGGAGAGTAATTTGTAGGTCAGAAATCAATAGCGTGTCTCGGAAGCGCATTTGTGGGTTCTCTGCTTTAGACTGAGCAGAAATTAATGCTTTAAATAAGTGTTCATCCCATAAGGCAGCAAACTGCATTTCTTCTTTTTTTGTTTCATTTCTCTTGAAATATACTTCCTTCTTAGATGCCTTTTTTTTTTCAATTCATCATGCTAGCTGTCCATCAGGTAGCAGTAATTCTGTAGCTAAAATAACAATCATTTTTCCTCCCTCCACCCTCAGCAGAGGGGTGCTGTTAAGCTGAACTCCTTTGTCAGTTGTACGTTATTGCTTATCATTTATTGCTACAGGATAAATGTGAATGATAAATCACAAAGATTTCCTTCTTACTTTCTCCCTGCAAGGACTCTTCGGAGGCATGGACACTAAGCAGCGTACACATGCACACGTCAGGATTTCTCCAGCCACCTCTGCTTCACGTTGTTCCTCTGCTAGCTATAGGAAGCCCACCCTGTATTTCTCTGCTAGAAAAGGTCCAGAGTGCTTTTCTTGGTCTTAGTTATGCACCAATGGAGACAAATAGCTTTTCTGGTTCTTCTGGTACCTTGGCTGTGAAAGCAGGTAGGTGCTGCTGAAGGCACACTGTTCACCATTAATAGATGTAGGTGACCTCCTAAGACAAAACTGGCTTCATGTCACTTTCATGAGAAGTCTTGGGATTTGAAAAAAATTGTCCTAGCAAAATAAGACAAAAAGCTAGTTTCCTCTCAAATTGAAATGCAAGATATTAAAGATATATTGAATTCAATACATTAAAATACTGATTTACCTAGAAGCCATGAGATTTACAAACTCTGCGCTCTCTAGGAAACTGAGCAGACCAAACTGGAAAAAATCCAGGAAACCCATGTTAGTAAACAGCCAATAAACCCCCCAAGTTAGAGAACATACAGCACATTTTCTTTATAATGTTTCTTCACTCTGTAGTAAGAGTTGTCTAAACAAGAATATAACTATCAACTATTTCTATTTCAGTAAATCTGTATTTTCACAGGCAAAACTGCTACCAAAAATGCCCATCACCATTTTTAAGTCTGATGTCCTTCAGACTCACTGTCTTTGAAGTTCTGCCCAGTCAGTAAGTCAAGCCTCTACAGTTAGCAAAGCTACCTTATCTTCATGTTGATCATCTAGTGATGCCTGTCCCTCTGCTTTTCCTGTTCTCTACATGGCTCATACATGCTCCATTTCCTGTGCGTGATCTCTGCACCACTGTCTCCAGCATTCTTGCCTGGAAATAAAACCTTTTAAATGATGTTGTACCCACCAGACTTGGAAATACATCTGTGGTGGCTGCTCGCATGCTGGACCATGTGCTTGGGTCTGCCATCATCTTGGCCCGCATGCTTCTGGGGCTTTCAAAGGCTTTTGTAAGTCTTTACTCCTACACAGGGACTGGGAAGAAAAATACAAATGTGGTAGACAGAATACTTTCATTAGTCTTCTTCTAATGGTACTGGCATCCTGGGCTGCAGAAATAACTGAGATAATTGGTGCAATAACAGGCATGGCTCGATTTTGGTTTCTTCATTAGAACTATTTCCTTGCTTCACATGATACTTCCATGTATTTTTCTTCTGAAGAATGACATTGGCTTTGGTCACATGCAAGCACTCACCCACGCCTTCCTTCAAGTCCTACCTGCTTAGAGGACCCTCACCCCAAGTGTGGTTGTGCTTTGTCTTGTGCTAATACAGCTGTAGAGTTACTGCAGACGAGCTCTGTGCAGGGACCATGAGGGCTCCAGTCTTTGCCTCCTGCATCCCAAGCCAGAGAAAAGCTCTTTAGCCACGAACAAATGAATCCATCTACTGAAAGTGGGGTGCAAGACAAGTGCTACAGCTCAGAAACGTTTGGGCAGGACTGTGCTATGAGCTCTGATCTCATTAGTTTAGGCACTGATCACATCAGAGCTGCAGCAGCAGTAGGCTCTGTGTGTGCTGAGACCACTGGGGAGGCAGGGCAAATAATTCAGTGGTTAACCTACATTGCGCTCCCTCCTGCTGTGCTCAGACGCTAAGGCTACCCGGGCTGTTCAGCTTAAAGGTAGCTCGCGTGGGTCCCCAGTGCACTGCAAGCACTGCAATGAGCTGGATATGGAAATGGCTCTGCTACCCCTCTCCGTGGAGAAAGGTGCCCGCAAGAGCACAGTGGCTCACACCTTGCTCAGCAGTAATACTGCTCTCCCATGTGATAGTCCAACAGAACGGGAGGAGTTTGAAAACACACAAGTTAACTCTGCAGTAGAATTACACCTCTGCAACAGTGATTTGTTATCCTCTTGGACCCTCAGAGTTTCCTAATGGTCACCACATTTTCTCACACCGTTTGGCAGGCTTATCTTCACCTTTCAGTTGAATTTGCTGTGTAGGCAAGGTAAAAACTACAGTGTAAAGTCTCGTGCAGCAAATAGTAGGTACTTAACCATGAAGGAACAACATTTTGGGAGCCACTGCCTTTGTGTGTATTTCACAACAGATTTTAAACTTTACTTAAAAAGTAATCCAGCCCCTGAAGGTCTCTTAGCTCAGCTTTTGTTATAAGTAAGCAGAGTTGTCAACACACTGCAAAAATCATAAGGTAAAATCACAAGATAATAGAAAGTAGGACTTGTATGACTCTCTTAATTCTGTTTTGGAAGATATTTAAGGGATGATTTCCAAGCTTTTTCTTAAATATAAAGACTGGATTTTTTTTTTTTTAACAAAACCTGATATTCTAATGTAATAGGACAGACTCAAGCACTTTAAGAAAAGTATAATTTTTCTTGAGATTTGCAGCACAGTTATGACACTTGGCAGGACTGGGTGCAAGTGGAGTGTGCTTTGACAAAAGGCTGGAACCAGTGAGACCACATGAAAGGTTATGAACCCTCTGTATGCCTGCCAAACATTTTATCTTTCTTTGCCCATACCTGATCTCAGTCTCCAGAGGCCAGTGTAAATAGAGCAGTGTTTCAGGCAGGTTTTAATTTCTAGCATTTGCTGAAACAGCTGTACCTTTAAAACACCATGCATCTCCAGTGCGGGAGTTATCATCAAGAGATCCTCTAAATAAAAAGTATACTCCTGGGCTTTAAAACAAAGCTACAAAGAATTTGCTCTAAGCAGCACAAATCAATTTTTGAGGACATGTTAGGATAAACTGGTTCCCAAATTACCTTTTTCATTTACCTCTCTGTCCCAGCTGGCTCTTTTATCTCACAAGGCAAATTCACTTTAGCCTTTATTTACTTAAAACAAAAAAAGGGATGAACACATTCCTAGCCCTGTATGCTTCTTCAGTTTCACACACAGACTCTTTCTGTTCAGTGTCTGAGTTTGCTGTGTACCCAATCCAGGAGCACTGGTGGTAGCTCCCACCAGCTCCATGCAGTGCATCCATGTCCAAGTTCTTCCCATAGAATCATAGAATAGTCAGAGTTAGAAAGGACCTTAAGATCATCAAGTTCCAACCCCCCTGCCATGGGCAGGGACACCTTACGCTAAACCGTATCACCCAAGGCCTCATCCAACCTGGTCTTGAACACTGCCAGGGATGGAGCATTCAAAGCCTCCCTGGGCAACCCATTCCAGTGCCTCACCACCCTAACAGGAAAGAATTTCCTTCTTATATCCAATCTAAACTTCCCCTGTTTACGTTTTAACCCGTTACCCCTTCTCCTATCACTACAGTCCCTAATGAAGAGTCCCTCTCCAGCAACCCTATAGGCCCCCTTCAGATACTGGAAGGCTGCTACGAGGTCTCCACACAGCCTTCTCTTCTCCAGGCTGAACAGCCCCAACTTCCTCAGCCTGTCTTCATACGGGAGGTGCTCCAGTCCCCTGATCATCCTCGTGGCCCTCCTCTGGACTTGTTCCAACAGTTCCATGTCCTTTTTATGTTGAGGACACCAGAACTGCACACAATACTCCAAGTGAGGCCTCATGAGAGCAGAGTAGAGGGGCAGGATCACCTTGTTTGACCTGCTGGTCACGCTCCTTCTGATGCAGCCCAGGATATGGTTGGCTTTCTGGGCTGCAAGTGCATGCTGCCGGCCCATGTTCATTTTCTCATCAACCAACACCCCCAAGTCCTTCTCCGCAGGCCTGCTCTGAATCTCTTCTCTGCCCAACCTGTAGCTGTGCCTTGGATTGCTCCGACCCACATGTAGGACCTTGCACTTGTCATGGTTAAACTTCATCAGGTCTTTGTGTGCGGCCATCCAGCCAGTTCTTTATCCACGGAGTGGTCCATCCATCAAATTGATGTCGCTCCAATTTAGAGATAAGGATATCATGGGGGACAGTGTCGAATGCTTTACACAGGTCCAGGTAGATGACATCAACTGCTCTACCCCTGTCCATCAGTTCTGTAGCCCCATCATAGAAGGCCACCAAATTGGTCAGGCAGGATTTCCCCTTAGTGAAGCCATGCTGGCTGTCACCAAGCACCTTGTTGATTTTCATGTGCCTTAGCATGCCTTTCAGGAGAATCTGCTCCAAGATTTTGTCAGGTACAGAGGTGAGACTGACTGGTCTGTAATTCCCCAGGTCATCCATTTTCCCCTTCTTGAAAATGGGGGTTATATTTCCCTTTTTTCAGTCATCGGGAACTTCACCTGACTGCCATTTCTCAAATATGATGGCCAGCGGCTTCACAACATTTGCCAGCTCCTTCAGGACCCACGGATGGATCTCATCAGGACCCGTGGACTTGTGCACATTCAGATTTTTAAGATGGTCTCGAACCAGTTCCTCTCCTACAGTGGGCCCAAGGTCTTCATTCTCACAGTCCCTGCATCTGCCTTCCAAGACTTGGGTGGTGTGGTCAGAGCCTTTGCCAGTAAAGACCGAGGCAAAGAAGTCATTCAGAACCTCAGCCTTCTCCAAACCCTGTGTAGCCAGTTCTCCTGAGAGCTTCCAGGGGGGGCCTACGTTCTCCCTAGTCTGTTTTTTATTTGCTATGTACTTGTAGAATCCCTTCCTGTTATCTTTAATACCTCTAGCTAAATTTAATTCTAACTGGGCCTTAGCTTTCCTAACCTGGTCCCTATCTTCCCGGACAACATCCCTGTACTCTTCCCATGCTACCTGTCCTTGCTTCCACTTATTATAAGCCTCTTTTTTCATTTGAATTTTCCTCAGGAGCTCCTTATCCATCCAAGGAGGTCTCCTGGCCCTCCTGCTGCACTTCCTTCTGGTTGGGATGCAACACACCTGAGCTTGCAGCAGGTGATCCTTGAATATCAACCAAGAGTCTTGGGCCCCTCTGCCCTGTAGGGCTGTATCCCATGTAACCTCCCGAAGCAGGTTCCTGAAAAGGCCAAAGTCTGCTCTTTTGAAGTCCAGGGCAGTGAGCTTGCTGCACGCTTTTCTCACTGTCCTGAGGATCTCAAATTCGAGCATCTCATGATTGCTGCATCCAAGGCTGCCCTGGAGAGTCACATTTCCAACAAGCCCTTCCCTGTTGGTGAGCATGAGGTCAAGCATGGCACCTCTCCTTGTCAGCTCCTCTATTACTTGCAGAAGGAAGTTGTCTTCTACACAATCGAGGAACCTCCTGGATTGCTTGTGCCGGGCCGTACCGTCCTTCCAACAGATGTCAGGGTGGTTGAAGTCACCCATGAGAACAAGGGCCTGCGAGCGTGAGGCTTTTCCTATCTGTCTATGGAGTGCTTCATCCACAGGTTCTCCTTGATTAGGCGGTCTGTAACAGATCCCCACAGTAATGTCTCCCATAGCTATATTCCCTTTAACCCTGACCCAAAACCCGCTGTGGACTGCTCACCTGTCCCCAGACAGAGTTGCATACTCTCCAGCCTATCCCTAACATAAAGGGCAACTCCCCCTCCCCGCCTGCCAGGCCTGTCTTTTCTAAAGAGCCTGTAACCTTCCATTCCAGCACTCCAGTCATAGGAGCCACCCCACCATGTTTCTGTGATGCCTATTATATCATACCCCTGTAGATGTGCACACATCTCTAATTCCTCTTGTTTGTTCCCCATGCTATGGGCATTTGTACAGAGGCATTTGAGCTGAGCTCCAACTGAAGCCGGCTCATTGGCTGGAGCAGCTGGGATATCTCTACATTGCTCCAAGCATTTATTATAGGTGCTGGCAACTGACTGGGTGTGTTGGGATGGAATGATGCCCCCCTCCCCCAACACATCTAGTTTAAAGCCTCCTTGACCAGTCTGGCAAGCCTCCTACCAAAACTGCTCTTTCCCTTCTTTATCATCAGACCAGCTCCACCAGCCCCCACTAGACCTGGCCTACAACCTTAGGTCCTCCCCTGTATCCTGGAGAATTGATGAAAAGCCCACCTGAGCTCCAGAGCCCCTAACCACCTCCCCCAGGGCTCTGTAGTCCTTCTTTATGTTCCCCAGGCTACTACTATCTATATCCCTAGCACCCACATGTATCACCAGAAGTGGGTGATAGTCCGTGGGACTTACTAGAGCAGGCAGCCTCTCTGCCACATCCCTGATCCATGCCCCTGGTAGGCAACACACCTCCCTTGAGACGGGGTCTGGCTGGCAGACGAGTGCTTCTGTCCCTTTCAGTGTAGAGTCCCCTACTACTACGACCCGCCGCTTCTTCCTAGCGGCACCAGTAGAGATCTTCTTTACCAAGGCATCAGCCGGCTGTTTCTGGCTCGAGTGCATTTCCTCATTAGCGCCCTGCAGGACAGCAAAGCAGCTCTGCGTTTGGACAGGGGATTTAAGGGGAAGACCCTTGCTTTTGGTTGTCCTTTTCCTTCTATTTTTTTGTTGCTTTTATTTGTCCCTAATTCCCAGTTTCCCAGGTTAACGGCCTCCTTCTTTCCTCCATGAGGTAGAGGTGAAGCTCGAGGCCCCTGCACAGTTTGGGCCAGGAGCAAGCATTCCTGCTTCCTCTCAGCTTCCCTGATATCTTGCAGCCTGTTGACAGCATCCCGCAGCTCAGCCCCTGCTGCAGCAGGACCTCCACCAGGGAGCACCGAGTGCAGCCCTGCCCATTGCGCACCCTCCCCTCACCAGACCAGTGCAGGCACTCTCCTCTCTACACCCCGAGCTCTGCACTGCAGCCTCCCCTCTCTGTCTGGGTGCCTACGCTGGCCACCGCCGGGGCAGCCAGAGCAGAGCTCCCGGACCGGGCCCTGCTCATACGACGAGTGCTCACCATCCCCCGCGAACTGCCTCGCCGCGCTCTGGTTGCTCACGCTCCTGGTTCATCGCTCCCACTCCCTGGGGCAGGTTTTTACCCAGTCAGGGCTGGTGCCGCTCCTCCTGGCTCCGCCCCGTGTGAGTCAGCTGCTCGCTCTCGTCAGCTGAGCTGCCGGCTCCTGGGCAGGTCCTGTCGAGGACTTGAGGCTCCCTCGGTGCCTGTCGCTGCTCCGAGTTGAGGCTCCTGGACCGCCCGCTCCGGTGTTGAAGGCGTCCTCTCTCGAGCTACTCACCTCAGCAATTGACCATCCCTTTGAAATCTTGAGATCACAGTTTCCCTCTAAATCCGTAACTCCTCTTCCGTGTTGTCCTCACATGCAGTCAGTGGATGCTCTGTGTCAGTGGAGTTTGTCTGTTTGTTTGTTTGTTTTCTGAAAACAGTAATGAAGTTTTCCATGCTCATTCTGGATGTCTGTGAAGATGCCATCAAGCTCTGGACTCAGTCCACCTCCTTTCTACTATTTCGTGGACAAACTCACACTGAAGCCCTGCTTTCTGCAGATCATTGGCAAATCCTCCACTCCCACTCCAGGCCCCACTGATAGATGGAGACACCTTTCTGCTTTAGACCTATCCCAAATCAACACCTTGGCCTGTTTCTTGGAAAGTTTCTAACAGATCTCTGGTTGTCACTTCTCACTCAATTTGGCTGAACCAGAGATTTCTATACTTCTACCAAGCCCTCCTTCTGCATGTTTTTTCTATTGCTTTGAACACTAGAACTATCCTGACTGTAACTTGGATGTCCATTCCAGCTTTTCTGCACCTTACAGCTAGGCATGATTATGTATTTCACACACACTATCTGAAGGATATCCCCCAAGCCACAGCTTTTCCGATCTCCCTAAAGGAAAGAAATCCTTTTTGTCTCTCATAATTTTATATCTTTGCCCCTGGACAAATAATACGTAGTCCCAGTAGTAGTTGCTCAGATCATTTCCCAATCCATCATTTGTATTTCATCCTCTTTTCTAGAAATCTCTCCACAAAAAAATATGCTAACACATTAAATCAAAATCACCACAGCCTATCTCTGCCTATAATTATTCATGGTGTGACTGTAAGGACACCAGCTCCCACCTACATTGAGCTCACTGTTACTTCTATCACTTTTCCAATATATAAACGGCCTAGTCATCCATTTTCCTATACTGCCCCTCACATCAAAATAGAAGGTGGCCGTAAATACCTGCTTAGCATCTGCATTCATTTCCTTGCCCTGTAAGTCTATCATCATGCTCACAACACCCAACAGTGTTCAAACACGGTTGTGTAGTTCATGCTGCCGCAATTGTCTCATTTTCTTCTCAAGCAGAACTATAAACATTCATCCTTCCACTCCAGTTCTCATTTTCCTTCTCAGTCCACTCACCCTACTTTCTGAAACTCGAGTATTTAAAGAAGGAGGGTTTGGATTGTACCTATGTATGGGTTTTTTCTCTAAGGAACTTTGGTAAAGCAGCCTCAGTGGCTCTCAGTGCCCATTCATGTGCCTCTCATGTGTGATGTATATGCCTCCTTGCCTTATAAGTGCCTTACAATGAGCCAGAGGTATCGCATAAGTAAGCCCACTTCAGAAGCAGCACAAAGTGCTGAGCCCAGGCTAGATTACCACTCTGCTGGGTATCAGTTGTTGTTAATGCTAGGTTCCCTGTACAACACTGCTTTGTGCAGGGCAAACATGCCTTTAAACATCACTTTCATAGTTTTTTGCTCACCTTAAGCACTGCAGAGCCTCATTCATATTCTTTTCGTATGAAGATACACAGGCTGAGAAAGTTGGGGCTGTTCAGCCTGGAGAAGGTTGTGTGGAGACCTCATAGCAGCCTTCCAGTATCTGAAGGGGGCCCTTAGAGATGCTGGGGAGGGACTCTTCATTAGGAACTGTAGTGACAGGACAAGGGGTAATGGGTTAAAACTTAAACAGGAGAAGTTTAGATTAGATATAAGGAAGAAGTTCTTTACTGTAAGGGTGGTGAGACACTGGAATGGGTTGCCCAGGGAAGTTGTGAGTGCTCCACCCCTGGCCGTGTTCAAGGCCAGGTTGGACAGAGACTTGAGTGACATGGTTTAGTGTGAGGTGTCCCTGCCCATGGCAGGGGTGTGGAACCTGATGATCTTAAAGTCCTTTGCAACCCTAATTATTCTATGATTCACATTTCTATGATTCTTCAGTGACAAAGAAAGGGCTTCTGTTATGATGAATTTGAAACATAGTATTTTCTGGTGGGTGGCCAGCATTCATCAGTTCCCTCATACCTGATGGCTGCTTTTTTTTTTCAGAGCAGAAGTCAAATTGGTAGAATATCTCACCTATTAAAAGATGACTGCAATTATTCCCTTTTGGTTTTTAGCAGAGATGCATTAGGAATATTTTCAGTGCCACATCCTATTGTGTAAATTAACAAGCAAGCTTGGACCTCACCATTCTCCATTAAAATCTCACTGTGGTTCATAATGCAGTGAAGCACTCCTTCCCCCAGGTAGTTCTGTGGGCTAATCAAACTGCAGAGAGTCATGCAGAGCTGAGTGCTTGTGCATTTCCCTTCCTCCTCCTTACATAAGAGACAAACAAGTCAACCTGTGACACTGTGTTGTGTTACAGTGAGAGTAAACTGCTGAATAGGGTGTCTTCTGTGGAACACCGAGTAAGGAACCTTGTCAGAATGGAGAAGACATGTCATGCTCCTTTGTCTCCAGTTCACTTTGGAACTACAAGAAATTGCTTCAGCTCCATTTGCCCAGCTTCTTGTTACAGCCTGAAAGACCCAATACACATCTTTACAGTGGCATTACCTACAGCTTCTCTGGTAGGTTCCTAGAAAATGAGGGGTCAGAAACATCCTCCCGCTGTAGACGAGTATAACAGACAAGTTATAGAGAGGCTAAAGACATGAGATGGTGACTTAACCTCCAATAGATTTGCTCTAAATCATGCCCAGTCCTATCAAGACATTTAAACAATTTCCCTTTAATGCCACAGAGCTGCCTTTTAAACGGCTTAGCAGGTACCATATGCATCAATTACAGTTTTATTGAGTGTTGCTTGCTAGCACTGCTGAATTTGGATTGGCTACCATCTGTTTAGAAGCCTGGAAAAAAATGCTATTGCCTGAGATACCATTACAGGTTAGCAGTTTCTGTGATATTCTTCAGAACCTGCCTTAAAATATCATGGAAACGATAGCTGAAATAGCAGCACTGTACCTGAAAATTTACCTTTAACTTGAAAGGATATTATTGCAGGACTAAAGTGACAACATAATCTGGGATAAATATTTTAAATATAGACATTATAATGTTGTTGTCATTATTGTTACTATTGTTATTAACATAAAATGTATAACAAGATAGTGGAGGTTTATTTTGCCTTTAAGAAAATGTCAGTACAAGACACCAAACACGAGTTTTAGGTGAAAAGGGAAAGACCTCCAGCCTGTGGGGATGAGGCTGACTGCCTGGCTGATGAGTCTGATAAGTGAATGTGAATACAAAGCAACCTTTCAGAAGATTGCATATAGGGCATAAGAACAAATTCAACTGCTGAAACAAAACTTCTTGTTTTCTGCATTCTCCTCTGTGGATCTCCTGACCTTTTTTTGCTTCTTAGCCTTTTGGTACACGTGAAGTTGTTTACAATGTTATATCCATATTTGTAAACAGAAGACATGAAAATAGATGATAACAGATCAAATGAATTTATGGGACAGAATATTTTATACACAAAGCCAGGTTCAGAAGTTGAGCAAATTACTCTGAAGCAGGCTTCGATGCAGTGCACTTGCCTTGCTTTTGGACTTACATGTGAGAAGACTGAAATTACCTCCAGTTGATTGCAGCATAAAACTATTTACTACAATTTTTTGTGCAATTTTTTTTTTTTTCTATTAACTGAAGGAACTGCAAGTAGCTCGCTATGGAAGGAATGCCATCCAGAGGGGACCTTGATACACTTGTGAGGTGGGCTGATGCCAAACTCATGAAGTTGAACCATGCCAAGTGCAAGGTCCTACACCTGGGTCGAAGCAATCCAAGGCACAGCTACAGGTTGGGCAGAGAAGAGATTCAGAGCAGCCCTGCGGAGAAAGACTTGGGGGTGTTGGTTGATGAGAAAATGAACATGAGCTGGCTTCAGTGTGCACTTGCAGCCCAGAAAGCCAACTGTATCCTGGGCTACATCAAAAGGAGCGTGACCAGCAGGTTGAAGGATGTGATCCTGCCCCTCTACTCTGCTCTCATGAGGCCTCACTTGGAGTATCGTGTGCAGTTCTGGTGTCCTCAACATAAAAAGGACATGGAACTGTTGGAACAAGTCCAGAGAAGGGCCACGAGGATGATCAGGGGACTGGAGCACCTCCCGTATGAAGACAGGCTGAGGAAGTTGGGGCTGTTCAGCCTGGAGAAGAGAAGGCTGCATGGAGACCTCATAGCAGCCTTCCAGTATCTGAAGGGGGCCTATAGGGTTGCTGGGGAGGTACTCTTCGTTAGGGACTGTAGTGATAGGACAAGGGGTAACAGGTTAAAACGTAAACAGGGGAAGTTAGATTGGATATAAGGAAGAAGTTCTTTACTGTGAGGGTGGTGAGGCACTGGAATGGGTTGCCCAGGGAAGTTGTGAATGCTCCATCCCTGATGGTGTTCAAGGCCAGGCTGGACAGAGCCTTGGGTGATATGGTCTAGTGTGAGGTGTCCCTGCCCATGGCAGCGGGGGTGGAACTAGGTGATCTTAAGGGCCTTTCTAACCCTAACTATTCTATGATTCTATAACTGTGTTAAAAGACCATACACTAAATGTGAGATACACTGACCTAAGTAAGATCTCTGCAAACTTTATTTTCTTGATTATATGACAAATGGCATAAGGACTTCTAGAACAGTTACCATGAAGTGTGATGCAGTTTCCTTTTTTGAACCAGACATACCTTCCCCAAAGAACACTTTCAGTAAAAACCTGGGCAATGTGAGGAATTCAGCTGTGATTCTCCCTTGGCAGTGTGCATAGCTGAATTGAAGATTCCCAATACAGTGTTTGCCTGTCTGATACATTTTATTCCATCAAAAAATCAGGGAAGCTCTGAGATATCCAACCCAGATAAACTCTTCCAAGGGTATAAGCAAAATTCCTGTTGTGGAATATTCCAATTCCAGCACCACAGACACAAGACAGGTTGAAGTGTGTGGCACAACCAGCTCTGAAAGTCCATGGTCAAGTATTTCTCTGGCTAGTTTTGTCTTTTCTGTGCCAAGGCTGTGACACATGGTGGGAGGGTAACACTGTCAGCTGGTGGTTCCAGAGGTGTGATATCCTACTACAAGACTTCCAGTGTAAATATTTGCACATACAAAGATCAAAATCACAGGTCTTCAGGATTTACGTAAGTAAATGTTGACAGTCACTCATGTAAAGCACACATGTAAAGGTGTAAGCATAACCAAAGCAAATTTATTTGTAAATGCAATTGAATTTACATGTGCATTCTGGGGAAGCAGGGGGAGGGTGTTTGTTTTCCCTTTTCTGACTGTTTGCTTTGGCAGAACTTGTGCCATCTCCAGCCTTTCTTCATATTATTTTTTTGTCTGCTTTTTTTTAGTGTTTGCCTGGGGTATCTTGCAATGGCCAAGACTATTTTAAGGTCTTTGTGCTAGCAGCCTTCTTTGAAAATATCTGTTTTGCCTTCTGGTAAAACGAGAAAACTCAACAAAAAATTCAACCAACCAACCAAATCTCTTTCATTATGTAAAGCAGTTACAAGAAAAGAGATATATAAGAAGAAACGGATAATAGAAGAGAAAGTGTTTCTTAGTCAATTAGTACTGCACTCTTTTCCTAATTACATCCACAGATAGCCAAGCTGGTGAAATAAATATACACTGAAAAGGTAAAAATGTTACAAAACATGAACTTGGCACAACTGGGGTTTTGAATAGTTTGATCTTTGGAAGTTGGCAGAAGGAAGCTTCAAATATTTGAGGCTGAATTTTCAGCACATTGAGAGAAAATAAGCTTCTTTCAATCAGCATAGCATGATCCCCCAGACATGGAAGCATACCAAATCCCAAAAATACTTCTGAACTGTCTTGAACAAATAGTAATACATCATGCTTACTGTTGCCAATAGATGTTCTCCATCAATTTGGGATGACAGCACTGGCAGCCTATCACCCTAGTACTGATATTAGAATATCACCCTAATAGTGATATCCTATCCCAGGTGTGTCCTGTATTTCAAAGATTATCCTATTTGGAGTTATTTGTTTGTCCAGTACCTCCAGATCCTGAAGTCATTACATACTCTTCAAACTGAGATGATAAGAAACAATTATGTGATTGAATAAGTTTATCAAATCTGTACCATACTCCATGAGGTCTGTTTTCTTCTGGAAGGAAGAAGAAGACTTCAGATGGAGAAGAAATTTGGCTTAAGTCTCCCCTCTGCTCTCCCTTGGTACTGTATCAGCAGCAGTGCAAAAGAAATATAGTTGCTGTATTTCATTGGGCATATATAGAAAACCCCACAAACACTTAAATAAGAATGAAGAGGCTGAATTTTAATATCAATAAAGAAATAATTTTAATACAAATAAGTAATGAATGGCATAAAAGGTTGTGGTGCTGGATCTTCTGCTGAGTAAAGCTAAAACTCCTACAGCTAGAACATCATATTACCAAATACAGAGCAGAAAGCAAAGGAAGTGCAGGCAGAAACTCCACGGTCCTACACAGTCCTGACCACAGGTGCCCATGCCCACCTGGCAGGATCTTTTCTCCCCATGCAGTCAGGGTTGAAAGGCAACACTTAGTCTTGGACTTTGGCAATGTCTGATTTGCAGCTCTAAGTGTGTTATCAGCATCTCGTACCATCTCCAGGTCAGCTCCTGTGAAAGGGAAGTAGTTCTCCATTTGATGCTAAGACTTTGGAAATGAACTATTCTTCTGAGGGCTGTGTTAGCAACAGGAATTGTCACAAAGCAGCACAGGCCTGCACACCTGGGTGTTGACGTCTGCAGGAAGTAGGCAGCATCCCCACATCAGCTCTAAAAGTCAGACAAGTAGAAGGTAGGAAATGCAGCAGAAGAAAGCACATCTGCTATGCAGTTCTGAATTTCCACAGCCATAGGCAACGTCATGTGTAGTCTAAGGCATTTAGATTTTAGGGGAGGGGGGCACCCACAGGTAATAGTTTCAATAACTACACTTTGTTCAGTCAGTCAGCTAATCAGCATAGGATTTAATCCTGTAACTGTGGCAATTAGGTCTCTGAAAACACATTAATTTCATGTGGCTGTAAGCCTCTGAGACCAGTTAAGCTGTTGGCTGCGCTATATTAAAGAGTAACCATTAATTGGTAGGAGCAAAGAGCTGGGCATCAGACCTCATGAGGAGAAACCCTGTGCCCACTGTGAACCTTTGGCTCTGCATGAGCTCCTGTGGAGCAGTTTCCTCTTGTGACTGCTAAGCGACTCACCTGGTCACTGGGCTTTGGATTTCATCTACATATTAAGTGGGTATCATCATACACAGTCAAATTCACAAAGAAGCTTTGAAATATGAGTCATTGTTTGAGGCTGGGTTGGTATTACTGGATGGCAACTCATACCAGCAACAAGAAACTATTTGGAGAGGAGGCTGCCAAGGGAAAAAGTTCAGAATCTGCTGTAATAAGGCACTAACACTATTTATAAGCACAGGGGGATATACAATTAAATCCTAAATGAAATATCACCTCGAAGTGCAACTACAAATGAACCACTGATTCCTTAGACAGCTATATAGTACCTCAGATCTCCTAAATGCTCTACCAGGTACTGGATTTTAGGCTACATTATCACTGGTTTGGGTTCAGTTTTTATCCTTCAGTCCTCTGCGGAGCTGAAGTTTGCTTTAATGCTCTTTGGTCCCCTGCCTCCACCTCATACTTTTGGATTTCAGAAAGCAGGCAGACCCAATCCATTGAGCCATTACTGACCTTGTTGTGATAAAGATGGGATGCAAGACAAAAATACTGATAAAACAAATCAAAATTACAAAATTACTTTTTTAAAAAAGGTCAAAAAAAATTCTTCATCAGTTTTTTGTTGTTTTTTTTTTTTTTCAATGATCTCATGGAAATCAGCACATTGACTGAGAAATTGAAGAGGTCAAGATCTAGAAGCAGCAGCCACATTTGTAGAGGGATGGTTGTGGTTTTTTTCAGTGCTAGACACTTCAATCCAAGCATTGGCACCAAAAAGTTTCTTGCTTTTCCCTATTGCTCATCATTTAATGCCTCCTGCTGAGATAAACCCTGAAACCTCCTGCTGAGCAGTGCCTGGTTCCCCAGATCACACCTACACTGCAAGAGCTTGGGTGCACAGTATGACACATGTTCAGGATCTATCCAGGGCTTTCATTACACAGCCTGTCAATTCTGGATTTTATTACACTGTCTTTATTTATCTCACTGTTTCAATAACCCATTTGTCTAAGTGAGCAAAATTGATTTTACCAGACTAACTTTGAACCGATTGTGTTCCTCACTCCAGCCAAATACATTATCAGGAGGCCAGAACAAAATAAACTGTAACCGTAGAGAGGACAAGCTTCCTGAAAGATACGTTTATTTCACTGTGCTATCCTACTGCTGTCTACATTTTATTGTAAGTAACTTTATTAAAGCCCAAGTAAAAGCATATTCAGTTTCTCTTTAAGAAATCATGAGAGAATAAGTAAAAGCTATATTTTAATTGATATGAACATTGACATAAAACTGTCATTTACTTATTGATAACTTAAGAGTAAAGGTGATTTAGGATCTGAGCATGTACATGCAGGATGTACATATGGGTGTTAATACTTTACACACCTGAGCATTTTTTTTATTGTAGAAGGGCAGAAGTTTGATTCTGAGCATGAGCTACCTCGTCACACTGTCTGTGGCTCTAACAGCTGCCTTTTTCTCTGCCAAACATTCCTGCATCAGTGAGAAGGAGTAGGGAGAAGACAAACTCAGCAAAACAGGGGCTGTTTACTTCTCTTCTTAAGGGGGGGAAATTAAGACTTCCCTATTTTAAAAAAAAAAAAAGGTGGCCAAAGGTGGGAGTAGTAGGAGCTTCTCCCTCAGCTTTCATAGAATGTTCACAGAAATAAGCCCACTCACAGTGTATTAACATTCAAGGGTGTCCTATAACCAGCTGGTGAAAGGAAACGAGGGAATTGAAAAAACCCTGCATTTTTAGAGGGAAAGCTAAAACGACACAGCAGAGAAGTCAGGGGAAACGCTCATTCCCTGGAGGTGTGATGAAGGAGAGGAAGAAGATTTAGGGAGAACCAGCTAGGAACACCTGACAGGTATAAAAACATATGTGTCTTTCGGGACAGTTTTCCTCATGAGAGTGTGGGCTTCTGGGATTTCATAGACAAAATCTTTTCCTCTGCACCTAGGAGATGCACATGTAGCCCTCTCCTACTGGGAGTTGGTAACAGCTCAAGACCATCCCCTGTGATTTTGACCATACTTAGTAGACTGAGAAGCCGCGTGTAAACATAAAATGAGCATGTTTTTCATGTGGTTTCTGTTCTGTGTTGAGGAAAACAGGGAAATAATTTCAACAGCTGTTTTAATTGTTTATGTTCTTTGAAATTAATTGGTTCTGTATGTGCATATTTTATAAATTATATATATACATACTTAACATATATACCTATATATACACATGCGTGCATACAGGTAGTGCACATACTTGTGAGAATGCATTTTGTTTATTAAAGATGGGAAGTTTATCACAAGATCTCAGTGTCCCAATGTGATTAAATGTGCTTTCCATATCCAGCAACATGTTCTTGTGTTAAACAGATTTCTGATAAACAAGCCCAGTTGAGTTTTGAATTTTTAGAGCTAAGACCAAAAAAAAAAAATCTAACCACAAAAATAAGAACATAAAGCTTTATTGATAGTTCTGTATTTGTGATAAAAAGGCAAAAAATGGTTTTCTATTTTGAAGACCAATCATAAAATATCTGGTTTGGCACTCTACATTTGCATCTGTGTTTCTAGTCGTTCTTTAGTAACAAACATCCTAAAAAGAGGAAAATATTTTATTGTGAAAATAGACAAATCCAACTCCAGGAAAATTTGCTCAGTTTATACCCTTGCTCTTAAATACTGTGACTTCACAGACAAGTCTCTGCTTTGTTTTCTTTCAACTGCTCTATGGGTGTGAGTCTTTAAGGCCTCTTTCACTACCCATTAAGGTCAATGAACAACTGCTAGTGGTTCTAATGTATTTGAGCTTGACCAATGTGCAAGTAAAAGGAAAACCAAAGTGATTTATTTATCTTATATTGTGGGTGTCAATGACTATATTGAAATTTGTTTCTTCTCAAGCCTAAATAAAAGACATGGATAGCGAATACTTGTTGATGAATAGGCATGTGTATACAAGAAACTAGGACTGAAACTGAGGCCATATATGTTCCTAGCACATAGTAAAGATATGTATTTAACAATTCACATTTTATGGTAATTGGGAATATTACTGTGAGAAATTAACAAGTGTTATAATTCTCACAGAAGCTCAAATTATGGGATATATTAACACTTTCTTGTGGTCCTGGATAAAATCAATGTTAAGTGGTAAAGATGATGGCTACCAGAACCAAACAGCTATAAAGTCTGCCTCTACTTCAGGTAGGGTTAAAGCTTCAGTTAGAACAGTTTTCTTGAATTAAAAAGCAAAGATAATATGCATCAAAATGATAAGTTTCTATTATCCTAAAATAAGTTCTCTTCTGTTCTAGTTTTTGGAAGTTGGCAAATTAAGTTTCTTGACGAAAGAGCATGTCAAATGCTGAGCAGACTGCCAGTGCCTCAGCCCCAGGCCCATGGGTCCAGGCAGGCAGCACAACCCCCGTTAACCATCAGCCCTCTGGGGGCTGCCCTGGGAACAGGGCACAGAAGGAGAAAATTGGTGCTTCCCCTTACTGTATGTAAAGGAATAGAAAGTTTGGCTGTTCTGAGCTTTTCTTTATAAACGTTGATTAACAACCCTCTTGTTCATTGCTTGACTTTATGACTGCATATAGACATCACTACACGAGTAGGAGTAACCAAACCATCACTTGATACACAGTTCGTGGTTGATGAAAACACAGCAAAATTCAGGCTCATTGCTACAAAAAAAAAATAAATCCATAAATAATGATTCATGGTTTGTTTTTTTCAAGAAAGGATTTTCCTGCTTTCCCTGAAAATGCAACAGTTTGTTAAGAAGTCAAACCACACAGCTAGACTGTTGTTTGTAGCTCTCTACACACATTATGTGGTAGTATCATGGATCCCTCCATGCTTTGGACACAAGGACATGCACCGAGGTGGCTTCTGCACCACTGAAGCCATTGGTGGCAGCCACACTGCATTCTTCATGAAAGTCTTTGAGCCTTAGAAAGCTGGGCAGAGAAATACCAAAAATATTGTTTAAAAAATAATGGAGTGAAAAGTATATTTTTCCATGTGACAGGTTTGTTTCTTTGCTAATTCTCAGTTTTTACTGGAAAAGCTAAAGTGGATCAGTCACCCCCTTTTCAACAGCCGAGCACCACAAAGTCTGCTTCTCATTAAAAATGTTAACTATTGCTTAATGATAAGAACAGTTCCTCAAAATTGTCTGCTGAAAACGGGATGTCCCCCTAATCAGTGCTGCTTCAGTCTTGCTTCATCAGCCGTCAACTGGACAACAGCTCCAGCCATTAACTTTGCATACTGTTTGTTTTTCCAGATCAAGCTATTTCCTCTTCCCATCAGCCGATTAACTTCTTTAGGGCTGCAGTGACACCCATCTCCTCCTTCTCTTCAAGTTAAATTCTAAAAGGCAAGGTAATAATTTGTTACTTACTCAAGTCTACTGTAAAACGATTGCAATTCAGAATTATCACAGTCTAATACACTACTTCTTAGTTCTTTGTATATGTATGCATATGCATACGTATATATACGTGTATATATATGTATAAAAAATACAACTGTAATCTTAACTCAAATATGTTAATTTATTATTAAAATTGTCACTACAAACCAGAAAATGTGCTTATGCATTGTAAATGAATGATATATGTGGTGGTTTAAAATCAAATAGAAAAGAAACATGTAAATTAAAAAAATAAATTCTAATCAATTGTATCTTCTTATTCTGTTTGAGTTGTGATAATATATACATGCTCAGGTTGTAATTCACAGATGAGAACTGAAACATCTGTTTTGCAAATTGCATTACAACGTTGAACCGAAATTTGTGCAGAGACCTGATTCCCCTGTTCTTTGAAATGAGCAAATAGTGAATTATATGTGGGTTAGAGTCAACCTACAGCTATGCTTATGAAGTGTGGAGTCAAAGAACCAGAGAACTACAGGTTGGGAACCAGGTACATCTAGCATCTTAATTTATGATACCCTTGTTTCTATAATTATTTCAATTGCTGTGAAAAGAGCACTTAGATATTTTTAGGTTAAGAAAGCTGCAGGGAGAACAAAGCAAAAATAATAATTAAAAGGTATTTACATTCTAAACAAGTGCTAAAACACAGTTGACAAATATCCCACACTGACTGGAAATGTGTTTGATAAGCAAAGACGCCAGACTTTCTCTACCTTTGGTATTTGCGCTGACAACAGAACCAACTGTTCCCAAGAATGATGAAGGATACTGTTAAGACTGCAGAAAGCTGAGGTTGGAAATCAAAAATATAAATTGGTGCTTTATGCAGACATTATTTTGATGCTTTTTAACCCAGAATAAATATTTAATTTAGGGGTTAGAAAAGCAGTAAAGGCACTTGGAAAGATTTCAGACTTTAAGATAAATTATGCTAAATCAGTTGCATAGAAATATAACTATCAACCTGTCACAGGAAGAGTAAAAGCAATTACAACCTCCCTATAGATTGAAACAGGCTCATTAGTCGTTGAAATACCTGGAATAAATATACTACACCAGCCAATCCAGACAAGTTCTGTGTATTTAATTATTCTTATATAAAAGCAATTTTTAAAAGGTGGAGCAAAGTTATCCTCTCTTGGACAGGAAGAGTTCCTGTTAGTGAGGAGGAGTTGGTGAAAAACAGGATGTAAAAACTTTAGTTACAAAGTCTGTCCTGGTATCTGAAAAAATACTGATTTTGTTATTACACTTGTAAAATCCTAAGAAAAGTGAGGATTATTTTCTACTATATGCCGATGAGTATAGCTCTGCAAAATGTTAGTCCATTTGGGTTTAAATCTAAAGACACTTAAAACAGATTTTTAAACTGCACAGGTATTTATCTTTGCATATCTAGGTCTTACACATGTGTTTAAGCACTTTTAGTCACTAAAGATACTCATGTGCCTAACTTTAACATATGCATTAAATACTAAGTAAAAATCAGCAACAGTTAATATATATGTCTGTGTAGGTATGTTAATGTCTATGTATACTGGCATACGCAAGTTTATTTTAAACTATATATTAAGCAAAACCTCACTTGGCAGGAGAGAGAGAAGAAAAACCTGGTATCACAGGTCAACAGGAACAGAGCCTAGGCCTGCATCAGACTAAGTAGAAATCCTGAAAATAGATAGCCATTGTCTCCCTGATGAGCCATATCTACCCAACAACCCAACTTCCATCTCCATTATCAGTTATTGAACAGATGGCTGTTCACAGGACTGGGTGAATAATGCAAACCAGTGTTTGCTAACATTGGTTCAAAGTCTGAACGGCTGTTTGATTCAGGCTTGTTCATCCACTTGTTATTCACTGTTCACAAACATTCATGCTGAATGGGTTTCTCTTCACATGGATGTTTGGAGAATGGGTCTTTTTCATACAAAACCCCATATTCATGTGCAAACAAGGGCATTTGTGTGCGAACAAGGGTGTTCCTTATTCACCATTGCTTATTTGTGCTTCTATACCATTATGCCCTTTTTTGACGTGCTTGTTGTCACTCATGGTGCATGACCTAGGTGATCAAATACAAACCAAAAATAAGAGTAAAAAGGAGTCAAATTAATCAGTACATCATGGTCTAAAAACAGTTCATCATCTATTAAATGTAACCTTTTCAAAGACAACTTGTAGATAATTGGGGAAAAAAGGACAATGAATTAATTAGTATTCCCCTAAACCTATAAATGTCTGCAACCATCCTGGAGATCAGTGCATTTATTGCAACCTACTTACCTGAATGAGAAACACAGTCTAGTGTGAGGTTACAGCTCGACTGGTGGTCAGAAACAGCTGTGGTAGCATAACAGATGCCAGCAGCCTGCTTCCTCCCTTCTGCTGGAGGTAATCAGCAGAATGAATTGCCTGAGTTTGCCCTACCCGAAGTGAGCACTCACACAGGCTAGCTCGGATCAGCTCCAGCTGTGATCCAGCTGTGATACCTTTGGCCCTCATTGCCACCTGGTCTGGTAACCAAGAGGATCACATGTTCAGCTGGCTCAGATAAGGGGCTGCAGCGCATTTGGATAATAACTTCTGAGAGAGCTCAGACTGGGTCTATGAGAAGTTTTATAGTTGTGGCAGTTGTAAACTCTATAATAGTGAATATCTAGAATATCTGGATTAAAGGGTCCTTCTAGATGTGAATATGGAGTTAGTTTCTTTCAGTAACAAAATTCTAGACAATTCCAAGACTTAAGTCACAGAAAATAGTATAAGCAATGACATCACTATCTAACATCAGTATTTTAAGTCATTCATTCAGCTATTTTTACCTTTTTGAGTGTATCAATATTAATATTCTGAAATTAAGATTCTTCTGTGAGCTCAACTCCTTTTGAGAGTACAGATGAGATCATGTGTTTTATTTGACTACACTGGGCTCTTTTACTGTATCTTTTTTTTTTTTTTTTCAGTGCTTGAGAAGTAAATGTAAATTTGGAATGAGTTCTTTGACCCTTATCTGAGAAAATATGCTAGATGTGAAAAGCCTGCTCTCACATCCCGATAGTACAAGACCACTAAGTTAATGCCCTTCATTATGTGGCTGTCAGTTATATAAGAGCTAATTATGAATTATTAAACTGTGGAACTAAAGCTACAGCAGATAGTGGGCTATGAAATCTAGTCACTTCTGTGACCAGAACGTGGTAAGTGTGTCTTTGCTGTGTCTACTGCATAAAAGCTTTGTGGATGACTGTCAGAAATTTAGTACTGCCCTGAACTGTAACCTTTGCATGGTGCCATCCATAACCAAGTGACCTGCTGCAGCTCATTAAAGTTAATGTAATGGATCATTTGCTTCTAATTGTGTTCATCAGCAAATTAGACTCACTTTTCAGCTGGCAGTAAGGGAGAAGAATACAGTTAAGTAGTCTGAGTGAATGAAGTGTGTTCTGCTGTATGTTCCTTTACTCAAACTCTGGAGTATCTCACATGAGCTGAGCTAGAATAAGATGACTCATTATTGTAATAAAGAGAACACCTTTTTCACACATGTAATTTGAAGTGGTTTTTGTCCTTTTCTAAAGTAAGTGCAAGAAAAGTGCTTTTTAGCTCATATTGACTGAATTGCTTCCCAGGAAAGACTTCATCAAATATTGTGTTCTGCTATGACAAATTAGTCACATACATCAACAGAATGTTGTTAGAATACTTGCTGCACTGTATTAATAGCATTTCACTCCCAAAATTACTTTATAATCTAAAAATAACTATCTAGTACTTGTCATTCCTTTCTAACATACATCAAGATCATAGGAAGTAGCACGGGTTATTTAAAAACTATATTTCTAAAAAGAAAATATTCTCTTGAAGGAAGCAGCCTATTAATTCTAAAGCCTTGGGAGAGGTAACAAAGGAGCTATATTTTTGGTAGAAGTATCATATCCTCTTTATTGAGGTTGTGTTTGGTTCTCTTCAATTTTTGTATCTAATGCAGGCAATGTATTGAAATAATGTGTAGTCACAAGAGTTTTCCATGCTACATTGTGGAAAACATTTATGGAAAACATAAATATTTATTTATATGTTTTAAAATATCTATTATTGGTTTAGATTGACCAAGTTAGGCACTTATCCACTTTGTGATCTTACCACTGTCATATTCATTCTCCCTTCTAAGTTACTCTTACAACACAGTTTTTAAACTCCTGAGGCAGTGTCCCATACTATGGGACCTGCTCTTGTAATGACAGACACCAAACCACAAGCAATAAGATATTATCTTGGATCTTAATGCCTCACTGGCCCCAGTAATTCGTACTGATATGAAATAAATTATGCATTCAGGAGACCATCTCATTGTACACGACTTTAAAATATACATAAATATATATACATATATAAAGAATGAATACCTAAGGTAGAATATAGAGTATTCAGTAAATAGTATAAAAGGAAATGGCCAAATCTATTCAGTACACTGAATACGTATTTCTTCTCCCCCCCCCCCCCCCCCCCCCCCGGCACATTGTTTTCGCCTGCTTCCTTGTATATGGCTCTGGCTAGTGCCAAAATTCGTGTGCATGTCCAAATATCACAAAGGAGCATTTCCTTCCAGGGACACTGCATGAGCCAGATTTGGCTGTTGTTTATGCAGACCACTGTCTCTGTGGGTTGAGACTTGAAAGGCCATGGGAGAGAAAGGAATAAAAGGGAAGCTGAAGTGGTGCAAACTGGCCACACATCCTGCCATCCTCAATAGACATCAACTGATATGACAGCAGCACTGGCTGGGGATGGTGGGGCCACCCCATGTAAATGCACCATGGTAGGTTCTCCCCTGAAAAAGAAAACTGTAGCTCACAAGAGATGACAAACTGTGGGAGTGGGCTCTGACAGAAAGCTGCTCTAGAGCAGTGCATGCTACATAGCAAAAAGAGGGCATCTGCTTTTCCATACCTCTGCTGGAAGGGATGAAACAAACCTTAGGAACTTACAGAGGAATGTGCTTCACCATTCACATGCTCAGAAGTGAATCCTAGGTGTGAAGATTCAAAGTTAAGGCTGCTTGCATTCACAGATTTTAATCTGCAAATATGATACTGGTATATTTATTGAGGAAATGTTTGGTGCTACAGCAAGGGTCAAAAAGGATGATCAAGCTGGGAGTGAGACGAGTCCTTCCCTAAATACCAAGAAGTGTGAGTTACACTTTTAAATGTTAATATTCTTTAATGTTTCTTGCCAAAGGCAGAGAATAACCAGGAGTTTAATCTCAGGTATTTCTGACCAGCATACTACAATTTACCACAGGTCTGATAAACATCTCTTCTGAGGAGATTTGCCATCCAGATTTTGATAAAGTCAGAATGCTTCTCCCAACTGCATCTCGGGTGCTGATAAAACTCAGCACAGAACCCCACAGGATCAGGCAGAGCAGGAAACAGGTGATCCATCACTAACAGGACACCTAACTACGTTGTTGCCAAGCATCAACATCCTCCAATTTTTTTATTCTGTAGGCTCTTTTCTCCTTGCAGCATGCCTGTCTAAGGATGGACTCCTTCCTTACCAAACACTGATCTAAACCTTTCAAAAATCCATGTCTGCTCCCCTTTCCTCGCTACACCAGATCCAGCAGTACTCCAGAGTTTGAATCATTACTATTTGGGGAAAATGAATAGACAGTAGAGTGTGTAACAATTTTGTATGGTAGATCAGGGGCTATTTGCAAGCTGTTAGATGGCTAGTTAAGGCTAATATCCCTTTTTTGTAGTGCTGAAGAATGGGCTGACTGGAGAATTTTCCATGCAGTATTTTGCCCTTCTGTTAAAGTGTTTTGTCTTGAATTGCGCGTTTCAATATTTGAAGTTAAGCATCTGCTCCAGTGCTTTCCTTCATGAGGGCCTGTATTTCCAGCTCCTGGCCTTATTTGATTTCTGGTCAAGTTACTTAACACCCTTACATTTCACTTACTCCATCTGTGAAATGTAGAAAATTAAACTTAGCCGCGTTATGGTGGTATTATAAAATGTTTGTCAAGCACTTTGAGATCGTAAATTGTACTACTACAGCATTTAGCAGATGTGATTGTATCACACCACAGAAAACAGTGTTATCAGGGAGATCGCTGTGTGGCCCTGACCAGGTGCCTCCACTCAGAAAGGGGTTGCTGCATTGTACACATAGAAAATTAGGAAACCTGTACAGTCAAAAGACTGGAGGGAAAGTTTGATCTAGTTCCATCCACCCTCCACCAAAGACATTTACCGATTTAAGAGAAGTTAAGGGGGAGGTCATCAGCATTTTGTGTCCTTTCTGACTGGGAGCAGGATGCTAAGGTGAAAGAGGTTCTGCCACTGTCCTTCAGATACCCTTGGATAGAGCAACTGTTGGCCTTAGGCTAAGGCTGCGCCTAAAGACTGGGTGGGAGCCACAAGTTTTTGTAGAGACTGAGCAGGATGCTGTGTGTCAGGGCATCCTGGCACCTCCCGGCTGCTTATCAGTCCATTCATCTCCATTACCACCATTCTCCTTAAATAAAACCAATGTTCTCCTACTTCCATTACAGGACTAGCTAACAAAACCCACCACAATAACACAAGTGGTGACTGGCTTCCTAGTATGTCCTGAATGTTGAATATTCTGTTGGATTTCCCCTTTTCTAAGAAACAGCAACAAAGCCTATTTTCATTAACATTTAAGAGTCTGAGTCACCTTTTAGATGCAGCCACCTCTTTTCCTTTTTTTTTCTTTTTTGTTCCCCCTTCTTTTAGGCAAGAGCTCATTGTCATTCTGAGTGAAGAATCTGAGTCCCCGAGGGTATGTTTTGGAATAAATTCATGATGCTCTGCTGTGATATGCTTGGTGAGACTGAACTGTCTATAGTGAACTCCTGCTTGAATCTCTGCCTGGATCTCTGCTTCATGCTTGTGAAAAACAGGAATCTAGAGCTAGCTGTAAAACAGTTGTTTTCCTACCTCAATTGAAAAATAAAGATATACACTTTTTACAAGAGCTGAAACATTTCTCTTCTTCCATTGTCTGTTCAAGTCAGAGAAATTTCCTCAACAAAAATAATGACATTTTCTAGGATGAGTTGTTTGGTTTTTTGCTTTAATTGATGACTACCTCATTATCAATGAAATCTGGTTTAGTGCAAGATTTCCAACCAGCTCTGCCACATCAACATACTACCTATAGGAAGGGATAAATTATTTTCCTTTAAAAAAAAAAAAAAATTAAAACCCAATAGTATTTATTGAGGAAAGAAACATTACTTTTAATCTACATATCTAAAAGTATTGATATGTACACTAGTCTCAAACATAAATTGTTACTAGCACACCCATTTAGCTTATTGTACAGTGCTTTATAAATAATGATGGTTTAATAAAGATATCATACTTGCTCGTATGCTGCACCTGATGACATTAGGCAAGGTAGTATGATACGATGACTTAGTAAAATGGTTTGAGAAAATAAAAAGTCATTACAGATATAAGTCTTCAAGGGCAGATAACATAAACTTGTGAAGAAATTCTTTCTTTTCCATGTTCTTTTTTTTTTTTTTCTCCAGTTCTTCTGGTTCAGTGGGATAAAATCTTCAAAACAAAACACCAGGGCATAAAAATGCCATTAACATGAATAAAAATAGCACCGGTAACTCCTTAGTGACAACTGACTTCACAGTGTCAAAATCACACAATTTTATTGACCTAGTTGAATTTCTTCCCCTCAGAATCAGAAACTTACCCAATTTCCTGCAGGAATGTCTGTACAGTTTTAGTTTAGTTTACTCATTAATGTTTCAAGCCTTTCTACCACAAAGGAACAGACACATGAAAGTGAAAATGTACCTTTTTTTCACAGCAGGGAGCCTTCATAATGAAAACTTGGCATGCACACCTGAGGAGAACAGTAAAGCTGAGAGAATTTACATATGAGGATTGTAATGCTTTGCGCTTTTTTTGCCTTTTTTTTTTTTTGCAACTGCAAAAGAATGGTGAATAAAAAGAGAGCATTTTGGCACCAAGGTTATCAAGAAGACATCAATTTTACTTCTGTGTTAAAGATGCAGAGAAGACATACAAATATGTTATTTTAAGTGTTCTGGGCATCTTCTACATTTTTTCCTGTGCATCCATGACAGCTAGTATTATTATTGAGGTTTATTATTATTATTTCTCCTGGGTGCTGTATAGAAAGGACACAGTTCACCTTCAGGATCTAGGTGAAAAGGCTGTCATTCATTACAGTGGGAGGTGGTTGAAGACCTAAAAAATGTGATGAATGGATTTGAAAACCTGGGATATCTTATGCTCAGAGGCAGCTAGTTACAAGGCTGCATGCCTTCTGTGTTTTGCCTGCCTCTCAAATGTGGGCTTCCCTTTCACTGTCTGATGGTGTTTGGGAGATTTGTTTGTTTATCATCTACAAATTAAAATAAACTGAAATTAAATTAATTCAGCTATTTGCTTCTAAATAAATGCAACGCTGTACCAAGGCAATTAAAGCACCTAAAAGTATTTATACACTAAATAAAAAAAAACAAGATGATGCTCTTTTAAATGAGTGTACAAATTTAGATAGAAAATAACCCTCTGTTACCATCTGCCATGTTTTGTCATTTCTGTCTTATTTTCCTGTTCTGTACTTCCACACACCATGACATCTATAACAACCCATATTATTCCTATTATCAGCCGGTTAAGTTTACTTTACAAGTCATCTGTACATAATTCACCTGTGGGTATTATTTAGCTGATATATTAAAAAGAAAACAACAAAAACAAAAAAAAAAACAGAAGAGAAAACTCACAATCTCAAAAAATCACCCCACTTTCTTACAACTTAAAACCAAACCTGCGTTCTGAGTATTGCCTGACTTCATCCTCACAGGGTATCAACTCATTTCATCTGCCTCAGCTGTCCCATTTTTACGCTGGGATTAAAGTCAAATTTCCTCTCATAAAATAGCCTAGCTATTATTTGAAGTTGCTAATTATTATTGTGTAGCTAGATAAAAGCTGTTGGTGAAAGAAACAGATTTAAAGGTGTGTTGCCAGCATAAAACCTTTTGTTTCATCTTTAAAATATCATGAATTATTTGTGCTAATGAGCCATGGGGCATATTTATTTATTTGATTTTTTTTGTATCAGTAATTCATTTTTAGGTTTCTGCTTAACTTTTCTGCTGTTTCTGCTGGAACGAGGAATCTCCTTGTATGTATGCAGATGTCTGACTACTCAAAATTGGGTTATTTCCTATGTTCATGTTATGAATCTTCATCTTTCTATTGCTATCTTTCTAAATACAGTTTTTGCATGTCTTTTAAGCTCTCCTTGTCCCCCAGGATAGTCCCCTACTATCACTCTCAGAACAAGGCATTCACTGAAATAGAAAAGAAAGCAGAATTTGTCTAACAGTATGAGTACAGAATATATATATGTAAAAAAGAAATTCAGACAAATGAACAAATGTCAATATTTTAACTTGCTTTTCTACAAATAACCTAAAGTTCATTCCATTAATCACAAATATAAATTATAGTATCCTTGATGCTTCTAACAGTGTCTACAGCTAGGTAATGAGTTTTTGACAAAACAGTGTCTCCTTCCCACAAAAGAAGTCAATCGTTTCACACTGCAGCTGCAGCTTAATTTCCAGGGGACACGAAACCAACATCTCCTTTACCTCAGTCTGGAAAAAAAACCTTGCATTTAGTTCATTTCACATAACTGTAGCAAAGCCTAAATTAAAATTATAAAAAGAAAGGAGAAATTTAAACCAAAAACTGCTTCAAGGGCATCACTTAATAGCTGATCAGAAATTAAAGGAGTAAATGTCCACCCAAAAGCAGGTCTTCTATAGGCAACAATTTTCAGGAAGGAAAAAGCTCAGCCAAGGGTAGAATTTTGCACAAGCAATTGTCTTTAAAGGAAAAGGCATATATACACTGATAATACTCATGTTGCATCCTGTCCTTGACCATATGTATCCTACAGAGGGGCAAGTTCCCTTTTGTCTTTGTCCTGGAATAACCAACTGCAGCACTGATGCCGCAAGCAAATTCGTGGTCCGTATACCTCCAAAGCTTGGCTGAAGCAGCATTGGGTCCTGAAGACCAAAGGGTACTTAGTGCTCATAAAGACACCAGTCTTTAGGGGATGAACAATATTTTTGTTACTGTTGTAATTTGAATCACAGGACGAGAGAGAGCTGCCTTGCAGCAGAGAAGCTCAGTTCAGCCCACAGTTTGCTGCAGGAGGGTGCCAGTTCCTCCACCAAGAAGCTGTCCACCAAAACGCCTTTTCTGGTCCTGCACACCCATCATAGAGCAGGCTGTGAGGAGGAATACAGAGGTGTGTGCTCTGAGGAGAAGGATTGTACCCAGGCTGTGTCCACCAAAATGGAGTTAACTGGTGCACACTTCTGCAAAGAAACCTTGTTGTGTTGAAACCCCAGGAAGGCCGGTGAATATTATGTCAGCGCAGAAAGCTGTACCTATGTGTATTAGAGACTTTTAATGTGCCAGTTAACACTGCAGCATAGGATCTCCCTCAAAGTTTTTTCCCAAGAGGGAGTTATCTGGGATCCAGAGGAGCTAAAAAACAGATCCTCAGAGCTATTTAGGCACCTAACTCCTTTGGAAACAAGGAGATTTGAGCATTTCAATAACTGGGAGAATCTACACTTTCAGTAAGCATCATCCTATTTTGAATTCATAGTAGCTCATCTCCATCCCAGCAGGCTTTCTTCTTGCTGAGCAAAATTTATAGGATCTGTGGACAATTCCTAGAAATATATTCCTTTTTTTTTTTTTTTTTTTTTTTTTTTTGTAAAAGATAATCTGTTTTAAGATGTCTTTTGAAAAGGAAAAAAAAAAAAAAAGCTCATATTTCCAAATATCTGTTATATCTGTTCTCTCACAGCAGAAAACAAAAGGCAAATTACAGTATTGTCAGGTAGTATGAGTCCAAAACCCTGTAGGAAAATAAAGCTATATCAGCATATGCAAGGACCTATATTCTCCATATTACATCACGGATGGCTTTAAATTCGCCTGGCTCAAGGTTGTCCTTTGATTGGTATTCAAGTGGAGTGGTAAGTGTGTGCTTTCTAATCCCTGCAACACATGGTAATTTTTTCATTCTCTCTCTGTCTCCACCTGTTCCATGGTCCAGTGGAGGGCTGCAAATCCTATCAGGGGAGTGCAGCACTGCTAAGCCTGCTTCCCTGGCTCCAGTCCATCACATGTGCACTCAGGCTGCAGAGCACCAAGCCAGCTGCAGCCCAACGATCATGTTATCAGATGACGGATGGCTTCATATCAGGTGTTTAAACTGACGAGCTGCCCCATCTGGTAAATGATTTGGGAAGTCTGGCCTTGCTTGATGAATGGGGAAAGTGACAATGCCAATCAGTGTGACCCCTGCAGCTTCCCTGCTGCCAGCCCAACAGCCACAATCAAGTATATCCCACTGCTTTACTTTTTCAATCCCATTGTCACTCTACTGAGACCTACTGTCACCAAATTGCCACTAAATTATATCATTAATCCAAATATTTTCCTTGTAAGAACCTTCACAAAATGCATACCGCATCTTCAGCAGGCTGGAAACCACGTTAAGTTGACAGGAAACAACGCAGTTATAGATGCAGGGAGGGGTCTGTTACAGATAATGCCGGTGAGCAGGCCAGTGACACAATTATTGAGGCACTTTTTCTTGCTCCCTTGAAATTAAAAAAAATATGGAACTGAGCATCAAACATCAGGGGGAGATAGGATGGACTATATTCCCACCTGGCACTGATTCAGAAAGTCACAAACACTTGAAGCAGATGACAAATTCCCTCTAACTTCAGCAAAACCAGATTAATAGCCGTCATCTTGAGACCCAGTCCTCAGTGTTTTATTAAAATACATATTACAGAATATGTGATTGAAAACTAAGTTTAAAATTGCTACTGCAGTGCCATCTCATAATGAGGTATTTTATGTCTAAAAAAAAAAAAATTCCTGTCTTGGTTTAAAATATTATTACTTTATTACTTACATCTGTGCAGTGTAAATTACATAAACATGGGAGCTTGCCCTTTAATGCATTGTTAAATCTTCATCCATGTGCTGTATGCATCCGACTTAGTTGCACAGTGTATCGCAAACTGGTTATGTACCATTGTAAGAGATCAAATAATGGGGACAGGGCAGAATACACAGAGACTACAAGAGCAACATGTAGATATTTTAATAGCAAGGCAAACATCAGCAGCTACCTGAGGTATTTATCAGCCTGCACATCTTTACATTTTCCGTGGATCATTCATGATCATTCCTTTGTGTACTGTAGTAATTATTTGGGAATTTGTATGCTCCTGGATGTATAGAGAGTTTGTACAATGTGATTTATGTTTTGCTAAGTTTGTACAAAGCAGGATTTTTTCACTGAATCTGTGGCTAGCATTTCAGTTTTGTTGGTTGTCTTTGTGTAGGTCTGCCTCAGGTAAAATCCTATTATACTCATGACATAAGTAACATATTTGGGTTTTATTCAGTTATTAACCACAAATCTTGGGAGGCCGAAGGAGATAATTCTCATATGTCACAGAACAGTGCTGTGCGTTGTTCATATTGGCATACACACATACTCAGGGGTTTGTTCTATTTACCTTAAACATGTAATGTGTAAGAATCCCATGAGAAGACAGACTGCATTAAGAAGACTGTCAGGATTTAAAAAATTCTACTAAATCAGCCATCCAGTGTGGTTCTTCTTGCATCACTCCCAAGATCAGAGGGCAAGTTTTGATGCTAATAACATTTCTTCCTGTACTATTTCTCTCCTTTTCTTCTTCATAGCAACACTGCAGTGCAATAATGGCATAATGGCAAGCTTAATGCTTGTTCTTCCCTGGAGGCCTCTGTAGGTACGGAGTGGGAACTTGCATAAATTAACAACAGGAATGTCAATATTTACTGGGAAAGCCTCAACATGTTTTCAAAAGGAAGTCCAAAGCAGAGCAAGAAGGGAAAAAGACAGAATGCTATTTTGCCTCATTCCCCTCTCACTCTCCCTTCCTTTTACATCTTCATCAGGCTGAAAAGATATTAAAGGCCAAAAGGTCTGGCCTAGGACTGTTGGGACCTGAGAATGGGCAGTGATTTCAGTTTGAGTTTTGAGTACAAACGGAATGCAGAAGCCTCTGCAAAATGATTTTTTTGTAAACAAAGACTGCATAAAAGTCAAAATTAATATATACTTATTTTAAAACTGATTTGTACGCACAACACAAAAGTATAAATGACTTCACTGAGATTTACTGATTCGTGTCAAGGCATCATTACTTTTCAAAGTGTGAAAAATGATCATATATTTATGACCTGCCTACTGAAGCTGTTTTGTGAATTAGCAAAAGCTCTGGAGAGGAGCAGCCTAATTGCATTATCATAGAATCAGAGATGGTTGTCAATTTTCCCCCATTTAGCTTTTCTCCTTTAGTTTGTTAAAATGAAGGTGCCATACGTTGGTTGAATTCACTAATACCCTGATGAATGAAGTATTTTCCCAATAGGCTCACTACGAGTATAAACAGTGAATTAGGGATGATAGGTCATCAATCATATCTCCTTCAAACAGATCTTCTCCCTGAGATTATTTGTTATATATTAAGAGCACTTACAAAGTTATCATAGAAAACACTCTGATGAAAAGACACTAAGTTGACCTTAATTCCTTTTTACTGGGTGTGTGAGGGAGTTTGTCTGTTCAGATAGATATCCCTGTGTTATGACATACCCATATCTAGTTTTTATTTTCTTCATTAACAGTCTTTGTTTCTTTTATCTTCAAAAAAAAGTGTAATTTTCATAGTACTCCCATTTCACGTATTTATACACTGTGGCTGAAATTCACATCTGCTCTGAATTTTAAGTGAGTATTTTCATAGGTTTGACAGTGTTGCTGGATTTTAAGAGCTATGCTGGTTACCCTTTATATAGGAAACTACCATTTATGCTCCTTTTTGGAAAGGTATTTAATCATCATTGGGGTAGAGTCTCCACACACTCTGTACTGTAAGCAAGTGTTTCATCTCCATTGATGAGCACCAGCCCCTGTGGAAGTTAAGCATATGCTTAAGCAGTGTCCTGGCTGGAGGCACTTTCCTGGATGTTATCCTTAATTTAAACCAAAAAAGGTCAAAAGCAATCTATAATTCAGAGTACCTTTCACCTCCTGCAATGTGACTATGGCTGGCTCCAGCTGTGCTGCTGAGTCAGTGGGGGAGGCAGAGCAGGAATTCATCCATAATTGCGTCCTGCGACCAGGGCTGCATCACGTGAGGCCCCATAACAAGCTGTGCTAATAATGTGCTAACAGATGCGGAAGGGCTTCTGCTCCTGCTCCCAGCAAATCTATGACTTATCATACTTATCAAGCTGGAGGTAAATTTGCCTTTGAAAGATGTGCATCCAACAACCACTGAAATCAGCAGGAGGACAGTGGAGCAGGGCTGGAATCAGTGTTGGCTCAGCTCGATTTTTTACCCAGCTGCTCAAGAAGCTTCCCTGGTGCATCACTTCGGCTTCCAGCCAGGAAGGTGATATGCTGGGCAGAGGCCAGTCGTGGTGCTCAGGGAAAAAGTAGAGGAGCAGAAAGTGTCAGTTGGTGCTCCCCATCTCCAAAGTGCTGCCTTTCAGGAGATGCTGGATGAGAAGCCGCACTTCACTTTTGATAATCCTCAGTGGACTAGGTTTCCTAAGGATTTGTTTGGATCATCATCCACTGAAATCAAATGTCTCAGGCACAGCAACATGACAAAGAGGACAGCAGATAGATTGGAGCAATTATAAACATTTGAGTGCTGGGTTTTTAGGGTATTTGCATCCAAGGGTAGGGAGCTTTGAACAGCCAGTCTTTACTGCAGGGTAATGCAGGCGTCACCTTTTACAGAGAGCTGTCTGTACTTTGGAAACTGGGCCAGAAGTGGGGACAATCCTTCATTTACCTCCATGATGGGCAGTTACTCACATAGATAAAACTCTTTAACTCAGCCACTTATTTTAGAGCTGGAGTTTTATTTTAAATTGTATTTTCCCATCACATGCTTTCAAATGTGGCTGTAGCCATCACACTTATACAGCCCTGTCTTGAATGGTATGGCCTAATTATATTGCCTTATCTAACTCCCTGTGCCCACTCTGGCTGGAATATTTTGAAATCTCAAGTACAAGGGAGTCACTTTCACATTTCAATTTTCATATTTAAATGCATTCATGAACTTGAATGTGAGCACAGCTTCCAATATTCTTCCTAATTGCAACATCATGAGCATCTTTCTGAGAAGTCCCAACAACGCTTTGAAGACCATAAAATTATAGACATGAATTTGGAATCCTATTAATATTCGTATAATAAAACCTTTGTTCACACAAGAGTGAAGGAAACCCAAAGGAGTGCTAATGCAATGTGTGCACGTTCTGACTCACCTAGATGTTTATGAGTAATTTTTCCCATTAGGCAACCAGCTGACACCTCCAACACATGCACCTGTGATTACCAAAATGTCAAACGTTGAGAGAAAACAGATTCCTGGACTGAAGCAAAAATCCCACAGAAAGCAAAATGTTTGTGAGTTTCTTAAGGAAGGGTGGGCTCTTGCATAAGACAAGTAAAATTTCCCATAGAGAGACTTATCAAGGTAATTCCCCCCATGAGTGCCACTCCGTGATCATGGCTTTTTTGGGGGAGAAGCAAATTCTTCAGAAACTGTACTGCTGGATTCATACTCCCATCACTGGCACCACATGTGTTTCAGAGGTAGGACTGTGAAGAGAATTCAGACTTGCTATTCACAGCCAGAACGCACCAAACTGATTATTTTTATTATTCAGCAAGCTAAAGGATGGGTCAATTAGGTATGATAAGGTCAAAAAGACTAAGCTGAATGTGCAAACAAGCTGGGAAAGGAGATTGCATTGTACGTGCTGCCTCTTTCCTTGCTGTACCCAGTGCTGGTTTGTACTGTAACAAACCTTAAAAGTCACGGTGGAAAAGAGCTTTAAGGAAGGGGAGAATGGTTGCTTTTTCGTGAGGTTAGTGTTTCCTTTGAGACAAAACAGGGAGGTTTAAGAGAATGGGGAAGGTGTTGTAATAGAAACGTAAACTGAAGTGGGCTATTTCTAATTGAACAATGGGTGGCCTTGTTTTTATCAGTTTATGGTATGTCTGTTTTTGTCTTCATGAACACTCTTCTTTTGTCATTCAGCTATATAATCACCACCTTTTGTAAGATAATCACAGGTAATTAACTTTGTAACTGTTCCTGTCCTGTTAGACTAGTAATTGCCTGTCTCTGCATTTTTATCTGGTAGGTTTCTCAGATAAAGGAAGATATGATCTTTCTGTAATTTTAAGGCTTTTGACAACTGATTGAGGGACAATTGTTTTACACAGGGTGATATATTTATGGCAATTCTCACTTTGATAACGGTTCTGAAAGGCTAGACTGAGATTGAACCACACATCCAAAATACCCATGGACAGCAACACTAAACTCTTTCAATCTGGCCAAACAGAGCATTTACATTCTACTGGTTTTCTGTTCTTTGTAACTTTGATTTACCCTTAGGTGTACTTTACTGAGGACCAAATTGAACAATTGAGGTCTGAATAAAGAAAATAACAATAACTTTATCTGTTCAGCACAGAAATCCATCTTGCCTAGTAGTCAGTCTCTGAGAGTAAGCCAAGCACAGCTGCTTGAAGAGGGAAAAAAAAAACCATCAACAGCCCAACCCAAACCCATGGCAAATATAGTGATATCTTCTCAGAATATGTTCCTGGTCTACAAAAACTTGTATCTGAAGGGCATTTTGAGATGCAGGTATAGTACTTTAACTGAATAGCCTTATTTGGTTTTCTATCATGAATTTGTCCACTTTTTAATCACTTTTTAATGTATCAGACATGGATACATGTGAGGTTTTCACATTCTTTCTGTGATCCTGAATTCTACTACTTGGGCACAGATTTTATGAATCACCATGTTCACTTGTCTGCTTTGAACCTGCTGTTGCACGTGATGCCCATCTTACTCTCCCTCACAATATACCCCTCACAATTTTTGAGATGTGCATAAAATTTCCCTTCACTAACTTTTTTTTCTAGCCAAGAGTCCTAGTCCACTCACCTGCTCTTTGTACATAAGGGAACTTTTCTTTGCACCCGTCAACCTTGAATGGCTGCAGACTAACAGAGATGTTTTATGTTTTATTTCCCAGACAACTTAAAATTGCTAAGTATTATTATCCAAAATTATGTGACTCAACACTCTCTTATCTGATATTTTGCCAGTGCATTAATAATTATTGGTGGGGAAGCCAGGAAATGTAAATACCAATCTCTCATCTTCAGCCCTGTTGTTGCTTGGTGAGTAGCTGGCATGTTTTTAATCTCAACTGTTTTGCATCTTGAGGCGTAATTCTTCTTGTATTGATGCTAGTTTTTGATCATTGTAGGAGAAATGGGCTCATGTAAAATAATATCTGGAAAAAGGCGAATCCAGGCTATTTTGTCAGTTTTTTATTTTTTTTACCTACTAGAGCAGCAAGCTAGAAGAAAAATGCTATTGTAGCTCAGACTGGCTGCTTCAGATCTAGCAGCTTCAGAGTAACTTCCCTCGACGGAATGAGAGAAGGCTTTTTCAAATCCTCTTCAATAAGCATTCTAGGAAAAAAAAACCAAACCTCTGGAAGGTAGAAACTGGAAGGCAGCAGCCCAGCTTTCCAGACCTGCGGCCCTTCACTAGATGGGTAGCAAGACTTTGTGCTCTCTGCCCTGGTGCACTCATTCCTCAACAAAACCGATTTGGAGGAGGCTGGGGTTTTGCTTTTGCAAGTGTACCTAGAAACGCTCTGCAGAAACACAAACTCCAGTACACTGCTTTATGTTGCGCTTGCCTTAAATGAGACTTTGTTGCTCCTACTGTCTCAAGAAGGGAATATTTGAGAGCACAACCAGGAAAATAAAACAACAGGCTATTTGCAGATGTTTGTAAATTGCTCCAGTTATCAAGACATAAAACTCTTTGTTCACTGTTCCTTGGTAAATGTACTCAAACTTTCAATTCGTTTTTAACAACATGATAGAGGAAAATATGTTGGAGCATTTTATATTCAACTAACTTCAGTTTAGTACAGGTTAATAAAGGTTTCCCTTAAAATAGCTGTCTTTTTTCATCAAAGTTTTTATTATTACAGAAAGAAGTAATTCTTGTCAGAGCTCAGAGTGTTGAAGGTGAAAATCCCCAGAGTATCTGTATGTCTTGTTAGAAATTATCATTTTGCTTCAGTTTAATTTTACTTGAGTTTGGCAGACATTTCTCATGAATGCAGTAAGTCTCCAACACGTGGAACCTGGTCTGCATATCTTAAGAGAAATAATGTAGTCTGGCTCAACTACAAGTTATGGAACAATCATTTATGCAGCAATCATTTAGTGAAATTCTGTGGCCTGTGTAATGCAGGAAGCTAGACTAGATTAGCGTGATGGTCCTTTCTGGCCTTAAAATAAATGGAATCTGTGATGTAAAATTGGCTTCATTCAGGTTAATCATCATCAGATGAATGTCGCCACCCTTATGCATGTCAAGGCTCATTCATTTCAGAGGAATTAGTCACCATTCTGTGCACCAGTAAAAGAACAAGACCAGTGTTAATGAATGTTGAAATGCAAAAGGGGTTTGAATAATGAGAGAACATACAATTTGGAATAACCTGATGGCTTATAAATGGTACATTAAATAAATAAAGTACCAAGGTGAAAAGGCTTTGTTCCCCTCTTTGGCCAGAATCCATAAAGCTCAAAACACTGTTGTGAGGAGCAGAACAGTGAGGTAAACATAGGGAAGTCAGGAAAACCTCTGCCCTTTAGTGCCGGCAGCATCCTTCTTCATCCTCCACAGGGACAGCATGGTGGCAACCAGTGGCAGAACTGAAACCACACTGACATTGCTCACACATCTCCAAATCCCAGCTCTAGTCAGACTGTGTTTAAATGTCCCAAGGCAGAATTCAACACCTGGCTGAAAAGTTTTGCATCTGGCTTCAGTGCTCGACTCTCATATGAAAAGGAGCAGAAGGAATGCAGCTTGGACTTCTTCCAGCACTGCCTTTCAGGGTACTCCTGTGTGCAAACAGAAACAGGAGGTCAGCAACTGAAGAAAGCATCATCCTCACAACAGCCACTGCCAGATTAGGTGATCCTGTTTGCATGTGGCAGTGGGGCTGTTACTTCACCACTGCTGACTTTGAAGGCAGTGCTAATGGCTGAAGGCTTTCATGTCCCTGCTTGTTTCATTGTCCCATCCTACAGTGAGCTGCCTCTGCAGTTGTAACAACACAGTGTTTGGTGAAGCTGTGCTGGGAACCAGACCTGGAAAACAGCAACAGAAAATTATTATATCTCTTTAGAAAACCCCACATTTGGGGTGAAGGCACTTTTTAGCCTAGACCAACATGTTAAGCTCCACCAACTGACTGCCTAGAACAGGCACCACACTGCAGGTGGAGGTGGAATGGGAAGGGGAGGCAGGAACCTTGCAAGCTACCACTGCCCCTGAAGGAAGCATCCTTAGTCCCATGGTTCTGCTGTACTTCAGGCTAAACAAGACTTCTGTAGAGTAGAACACTGTCATAGGATCAGGATTTCCCATTTCAAAAGTAACCATCAGCTTAGCTCCAAATTTATTTTAAGTACCTTAGCTTTGCCCTGGTGTTCATGTAGCAGCAGCGGTTAATTTTCCTGTGACAATGTTCTATTCTACTGACATTATCTCTCAAGTATAAGACTATTCTATTAAGGTGGATGAATGGAATTTCATTTCCTCTCACTTCAAATAATGTCATTCTATTCACATTGCTTTCAGCACATCATGGTAGAGTACGGACTTTTGTTAAAAGCTGGCACCCGCTAAAGCTGTTATAGTAAGGGTAGCGATTTCCATTATAAATCCTCTTTTACGGTGTTTTAAATCAGCTGTAAAAGTTCCTTCCAAGATGAAACTTGGCACCAGAAAAAAAAAAAAAGAAAAAAAAAGAAAGATATTTTTTGAAGTTAAGAATTATTTGTCTTGGTTGTTTTAAATCTCTTTCAATTGTATAAATAGAAAAAGTTTATCAGTTCTAGACATATTTAAAATCTCTATAAATCAGCATCTCTTCAACTCAAGGATATAGTTTGACATTAGTTGATAATGTATTTTAATTGCTTTTTGTATTATGAAAAATAGCAAGTTCTTAAACTTTGGAGAGTGTGTCTTTTACATGTCAAGTAACTACTTTTCATAAGGAGTTTTACTGCATATATCCTAAATATGTTTTTATCCCAAAGAGACATTAAAAATAACATATTCATAAATCTGCCTTAATTCATGCTTTCATGGTAAACTTTAAATGCTTATGAAGCAGCTGTTACAGTCAGTATTTTTTTTTGTGTTATAACAACTCCCTGTTTAGAACTCCTGATGTTTCCTGATTCAGAAAAGCTCTTAACCAGGGCTCATGAAGCAGGACAAGGAGCAATCAAGACAACACAGGAAAGCAGTTGCTCTCCCAGGCAAAGTGACAGGGCTGGACAACCACATGCTCTTGAGAAAATGGCAGCTGTGGGCTCCCTCTTCTCCGACCCTGCTTTCATCTACATGTCCCCTTCAGGCTTTTACCTCTGAAGCATATGCATTCTTGAACACACCATTGGCTGCATCACCCCTAGAGAAATTGCTTTGTGAGGAAGCTGTGTCGCAAAACAAGAAAGAAAATTCTGGGCATAGCAAATTCTCTTCAATTCTAATGCTACCAAAAGGTACACCTTTTTATCACCAAACACAATACAGAGAACATATGCATGTTTTAAACTTCAACAGCAAAACACTTCTGTTCTTTTTATACTTTATAACTTTCTGAAATATTGTGTCTATTGAATACTTTTAAAATTGCTGACAAAGTTAGAAATGTGTGTATTCAGTATTTATCGAATACTCATTGTTTAATAGAAATGCCCAACTACACTGCTCTTTTTTACGAACCTTTCTATTAACCACACAGCTTTCACTGCACCTTAGCAAGAACAACATTAAAGTCCAAAGATGCACTCTTCAAATGTTCACGTTACATCACACTAAAGCCCGCATAAGAAGCATTAATAGATGCATGCATTACAGCAATTACACATTACTGTAATGTGCTTCAATCATGAGAAAAACATTAAAACACAGATGTCACCAGCTTCCAAACCACCAGCCTGGTAAATGCCTGACTCCGGGTTTCCAGGTAGTAACTGGCTTGAGCAGGCATCTACTCTCAGGCTAGCAAAATCAAGATTAAAAGTCAGTCCTTTCCCACCAGTCCCCTAAATGCACATTACCTTCTGCATATAGATCCTCAGGGTGGGTGAAGTGGTTTTGTTGTCCCATTGAGGTGACCAGGAAAATCTTCTCCAGGGAAATCACATCTTCCATAAGGCTGAGTGAATAGTAATGCCCACATAGACTAAGGGAACAAAATTTCAATTTCTTATTGCAGAAAAAGTCCAGTAAACTAAAAGTGATTAACTTCAGAGTAGTGCCTATCAATATGAGTGGGCTCTCCAAGCAGTCATTAGTCTGTCTTTCAAACACTATGAAGAAGAAATTCTTTCCATTTATGAATTAACAAGTGCAGTGTGAGGAGTGAAGGGACAGCATAGATTTCATTCATTGCCCCTGAACATTTTAGGAAACCAAATGATGAGATATTATTAAAAGCCTTCTGTGTGGTACCCTGTCTTTTGATACAGCAACATCTAGCTAAATCCTTTACACCAGTCATGAGCTCTTCTACCAGCACTGAACTCCTTACCTACATACTGAGGTAAGGGAATTATCAAGCTCTCAGATAGCTATAGTAATGCAGATAGTTTTCATGTAGAGACATCCACTGCTACAGGAACCCATTGGAACCCATTAGAAGTACAGTCATAAGTAAGTGTGAACAATAGCAATACAGTATCCACTCAGAACAGTCAGTAGTTGTTACAGATCATTTCATGTTTTTAAGAGCTACCAAAAAAAGCACACAGCAAATTGAACTGCAGACATACCCATATGCCTTAATGAGGGGGACTGCAGCACGGATAATTGTGCTATTCCAGCCCTTATGTAAATGCATTAAAAATTATTTTGTCTTTAGGCAAAAAGCTTGTCTACATGGGAAAACAGATTGGAAGGGCTATTTGAAAATAGGTGCCACAGTAACGTCACACTGCAGACAAACCCATAGTGTGCTTCCAGCTTTGTTGAAATTTTGTTACCTTACAATGATCACAAAGGGCCCCAGGGTAGGTATTAGGAGAGTCATTTTGCTAGATCCCTAGCAGAGTGAGCTGACGTGATCAGGAGCTTATACTGAGGAGAATGAGCATGGTTATTCCTATTGGCCTAATAAAGAAAATAGAAAAGAATATGAACCACCCATGGTGATACTGCAGCTCATGTGTTGCAAAAAGGAACAAAATCAAAGTCTTCAGGTGTCATTCATAACTACACTCATGGCAACTATTGGAGACATGAGGGCATTTAGTCTTTTTCCATGGAGGCAAATGATATAACAGGTAACAAGCGAATATAGTAATGAGTGGCGTCCCTCAGGGATCGGTGTTGGGACCGGTCTTGTTCAACATGTTTGTGGGTGACATGGAAAGTGGGATTGAGTGTGCCGTCAGCAAGTTTGTCGATGACACCAATCTGCGTGGTTCGGTTGATATGCTGGAGGGAAGGAATGCCATCCAGAGGGACCTTGACACGCTTGTGAGGTGGGCAGATGCCAAACGCATGAAGTTTAACCATGCCAAGTGCAAGGTCCTACACCTGGGTCAGAGCAATCCCAGGCACAGCTACAGGCTGGGCAGAGAAGAGATTCAGAGCAGCCCTGCGGAGAAGGACTTGGGGGTGTTGGTTGATGAGAAAATGAACATGAGCTGGCTTCAGTGTGCGCTTGCAGCCCAGAAAGCCAACCGTATCCTGGGCTGCATCAGAAGGAGCGCGACCAGCAGGTCGAAGGAGGTGATCCTGCCCCTCTACTCTGCTCTCGTGAGACCCCACTTGGAGTATTGTGTGCAGTTCTGGTGTCCTCAACATAAGAAGGACATGGAACTGTTGGAACAAGTCCAGAGGAGGGCCACGAGGATTATCAGGGGACTGGAGCACCTCCTGTATGAAGGCAGGCTGAGAAAGTTGGGGCTGTTCAGCCTGGAGAAGAGAAGGCTGCGTGGAGACCTCATAGCAGCCTTCCAGTATCTGAAGGGGGCCTATAGGGATGCTGGAGAGGGACTCTTCATTAGGGACTGTAGAGATAGGACAAGGGGTAACGGGTTCAAACTCAAACAGGGGAAGTTTAGGTTAGATATAAGAAGGAAATTCTTTCCTGTTAGGGTGGTGAGGCACTGGAATGGGCTGCTCAGGGAGGTTGTGAATGCTCCATCCCTGGCAGTGTTCAAGACCAGGTTGGACGAGGCCTCGGGTGATATGATTTAGCGTAAGGTGTCCCTGCCCATGGCAGGGGGATTGGAACTAGATGATCTTAAGGTCCTTTCCAACCCTAATGATTCTATGAGTCTATGATTATGTATATATATATATATATATAAAACAAATAACATAGCTGGCTTCAAGGATGGTTCGGATCATCTTGATTTCAGAAGACATATGTGGGGGTGTGGACAGGCAACAATTTCTTGATCTAAGAAAATGTGCTAGTGAAAGCAGTGGAGTTAGTGTAAGAACATGTGCTGCTGGTAAAATAAGATGTTTGTGGCACTGGGGGTCAGATGTGCTGACACTTCTGAGATAACTTGATTGTGAAATTGCTGCATTAATATTTTAAAGGAAGATGTATAAAGGTAAAAAAAAAAACAACACTTTCCTAGCTTGAGCAGTTTAAGAGATGCTCAGCTGTGACCAGAGAGGAAAGGATGCCAACTTTCCAGCGTGTGTGTGCACATTTCTTTTGCTCATAATTAATAGCCCCTGTGCTTGCTAAGTTTTTGGAAAGCAGCTCGCAGCCTACCTAGGTAATGCCTTCTGACAACGTTTTGAAGATCAGTTATGTCATATGGCTGCCTTTTAGAAAAAAAATTGTAATGCATAGCAGTGCCATATGGCATCTCTGAAGAATCAGCCGGATTGGACAGACATTCATTGGATAAAGTCCCACAGCACTTGGAAAAGAATGTCGTCCTGTTGCCAAAATGTGGCCTTTGTTAATCTCCTAACTATTATTGTGCAGAAACCAATTCATCTGTATTAATTATAAACAAATTTTAATTACTTCAGTAAAAGCTCATTATACAAATATCTAATGCCAAACAAGCTGCCTTAACCCTTTGTGAGACTCTAAAGAAAACTTCAGATGTTTGATTGTGAGTGTTCTGAGTAAAGCTGAGATTTCATCAACAGCACAGAGGACAATTGTATCACATTTATGTTTTCCCCTCTTCATATTTCATGATGCACAGCCTCTATCAAAATAGTGTGTCTGTGGGTAAAAAAGGCCATTTACATCTCAAATCTGAGAACACATAACCAAACCTAGTATTTTCTATTGTTTAATATTTCAAAGTAAAATATAGTCCATTTAAAATGGCAGTGATTTGTAATGGTACGAATAACATGACAAACTGTGACTTGTTCATACTAAAGGATTCACCAGTGATTTGTAATGGCATGAATAACATGACAAACTGTGACTTGTTCATACTAAAGGATTCACCACCATCCGGGCTTGCTTGTAGATTTTCTGTTTGACTTGTAGACCTACCATTGAGCAGTCCATCTGAGATGAAGGGGCATGGTGTTTGGTGGTTTGATTCTGCAGTCCACCAAGAGACTATTGAGTCTGTTCCTTCTCACAGAAACATGTGTTTTACAGTAAACTTAAGCAAAACACTAGGATTCGTTAAACTCGCTTGTCTGTGTGTAAACTTTTCATTTGCTTTTCACACACACAGATTTTTCCTCTCCAGCTTGGATTCTTCCATTTGTTGGAATCACTGTTTGTGCCATTATACAGTGTCCCTACATCCAGTGTGGCCTGCCTGAGGGATTGGTCACCATAAAAAGAGCTTCTCTAATTTCACTTTGGTATGGATGGGTGGCAGCACTCTTGCTTGCAACTTGGCTATCATCAAAAAGTGCTGTGGGAATCTGGTGAGGTTAACTCATTCAGCCTGTTCTGCCGCATGACATATTAACACAGTGGGCCCAAGGAAAAGAAAACACAAAGAAGGACCCTGGAGTTTTGCCATGAGTTCCAGCTTTGAGTGAGTTCCAAAACTCAGTGGGAAAAATAAAAGCACTTTCTTAGTCTGAGGTCAAAACCATCCAACCTATCTTAGCTATCCGACTTACTTGAATTACTAGAGCATACATAGCCTTCTATTATGAAACCCTTACAGTCTTAAAATTCTCCAGACTTGCTGAAAAATTGACCCATTTTAATGAAACTTACCAGAGTTCGGCATACTGAGGGTTATGAATGACATTCCACAATCAGATGTATTTTCTCATTTCACAGGAATTTTCCTATCAGAAAGCATAATCTTAAAAATCCATACTTGTGTAGGAATTTTTGAATGAGATGTGAACTTGAGTACTATCTGTGGTTTTACTGCACCACATCAACCATTTTATCTTAGCAAACATTCCCAGTTGTATTCAGATCACTCTTTGTACCTCAACAGCTTAAAACCAACAGAACCACTTTGAGCCTTCCTGCTTTAAATGGTAGCATTCTTACTAAAAGTCTGTCTCACTTTAATTTTTCTGCTTCTATTGTGTTGGCACAAATATTGTCACAAAAGATAATTCCAGGGTAATTAATGCATGGTTTTATCTTTATCTCTTCATTTTGGTAATTTTATCTCTAATCATCAAGGTTAAGTACACTTTCTTTTATTAAACTGTCAGAAGCACACTCAGTGGCCTGTATGTGATGGCCTTATGACCACTGAATGGTCTTATGACCAATAAATAATGGTCTTACATGCAATAAACACTCTTTAACATTAGGGACCATAAATTCCAATGGCCAGTGCAAACTGTTGAGCAAAGATGTTCTCTGGCAAACCAGTCTGTTTTCCTGGAAATCACTGACTGAAATGTTGTCTAGAGAGCAAATTTCTTCTCCTGTAGAAGACAGAGGGAATTCACAGAAGGAGAAATATGAAGCGGACGGTTTTTGCTAAGCCACTATACTTCTAGGAAACCATATCTCGTTTTACATCCAAATGTACTGGCATCTTACAGTAAAAAAAAAAAATTGAATCACAAATGCTGAAATCCAAGGACATTTCAAATATAAATTTACCATAGATAAATACTTGGTTTCTGCTGTGTTTATTGGAAAAAATCATGTGAATTAAAAATCAACATTGAGATTTAAAATGTCAAATCTGGATGCCTAAAATTAGATAACTATGACATACTGGGATACTTCATTAATAGCTAGGCACTCAGAGATACTAACTACAGAGCTGTCACTGGAGTAATATTGACATTACATATAATATTTATACATAAAGCAAGCAATCTGTTTGTGCTTTTAAAAACAGATTTATGCACCTGGCTTTTAACAGCCATGCTGGTATTACTAAACTAAGTAAAACACTTTGGTGAGGGGCAGATGAGGAACAAAAGACTATTTTCCAATTCTCTTCCCAGAGGTTTTGCCTTACTGGAAAGCTCATTTTATTTCAGCTAAGTTACAGAAAGAATATGTTTTCATTATATCCAAAATAAAAAGCATGGAACCAGAAATTCTTATTACTGAAAAATCAAATATATGCTGTAGGAAATGTATGCTGAAAGTCTTAAATTACATTTTATGTTTTGCCTACTTGGTCTTTTTTTCCCATTATCTCTTAAAATTAGGCCTTAGTAAATTGAGGGTTACAGTCAAAAACAGCAAGGAAGAATCATGAAGCTGGCAGGACTGACTGTGCAAGTAGCCAGAGCATCTGTTTCAAAACAGTGCCATGAAATGAAACTGCAGGGAAGAAAACACATCAAGGAAAGAGATGCATTATCAAGAAACCAGAAGCAGTCAAGAGGAAAAAGCCAGAGAATCCCAAATTAAAAGTGATACAAAATTTGGTGCCACCAAAATAGGTGACAAGTTATGCACTGACTGCCAAGGTTAGTCTGGCCTGGACCTTGCTTGGAGAATGTCAGAAGTTTAAAGCACCGCTATACTACAAGTAGAGCAGGCATGGCATGAAGATGCCAATTCCGAGAAATCCCTTCTCGGTAAGATGTGTCTTCTTTTTGAAACTGCCAGACCCTGATGAGAGCAATGGCTAGGACTTGTACAGGATGTGGGTTTGCAATTTTATTTTGGTGTTTGTCTTTGTACTATATTGACTGTATAATATGCAAAAAGTAAACAGGAGAAATTAAATACAGGCCATTAGTCCACCAAGGCCAACTTGTATCTATCAAATGCAGCAGGGAAAGCCGATGTTTGAAAGTTGAAAGGGACTTATGTTTACATGTCAGACCTGGACTATCGTTCTGTGCTCATGTAGGGTTGCTGAGAGCAAAATACCAGGGAAGAAGTAGAAAAAGTAGTAGGACGGTGTGCTGCCATGTTGTATGTATATTAGAGCCCTGGTACAGCTTGGGATAACACCCTTGTAGGGAATACTGCTGTTTTCCTTTACCAGCTAAAAGAGATGGGGCTTCTAATGGTAACAAGCTCCAGCATTTGTGTCAGATTACATTCAGTGTGTTTTTGTAGCATCAGCTAGGGAGAACTCTGTGATGGACCCTTGTGCCCCAGGTAAATAAAAACTTCAAAAGGAAGTTGATAAAAATAGAAGATGCAGTAGTATTTTTTTCTTGGGTAAAAAAAATAATTGCAAAACATAGCAATGTGAACCACTGTACTTTTCTTGGCTTTTAATATTAAGCAATTAACATTACTCTAAAATTTACCACACCACAAATTAATAATAGGTTTATTTTAAAATTTTTAAAGCTGACTGGTTAATACAGTGGAAAGAAACCATTTCTGCCTAGTGCCTGAATCTGTTTTGTTTTCTGTGATGCTGAAGTTTCTAAGCTTATGAAGAGGTCTGGAGAGGCTTCCCAGTTTTGATCATTTCACTTTAGGAGAGACTCAGTCTGAAGGTAAGTGTGCCTTAACACAGCTACCAGTGATTCCTTTGGGTTTATGGCTCTGTGTTGATGCCCTTTTGTTTCAATGATGAACTCACCTACACAGAGTAGGTTTTGATTTACTCGGAGTTACAGAAGATCTGTAGCTTTGCTGAGATGTTCTTTCTTTGGGAAGAAAAAGTTGGTGGCTTGACTGTGAAAGTCCACCACTTTCATACTGGGACTTTCATAGTCAAGTGATGGGATTCCTTGTCTGTGGTTCTCCCTTGGGAGCTATCATTTGGCTGCATTTGTTGCGTGCAGATGGGGTGGGAGGCTAGCTGTGCTGCCTGGGGCTGAGAGCACTACACTGGTTCTGGGGTGATCCTGTGTCAGTGACTTTCTGGGTACTGTGTGTGAGTTGCGGCTCTTATCCATGCTGTGTCTCCGTTTCCTCCTGCTAACTGGTTCTTTTTATTTAAGGTGAAGTACGTTGGTGAAAAGCACTGTGTAAGAGCAGAACACTACCATAATCATTAGCAAATCTGAGAAAATATTTGTAGTGTTAAATACTGTGATCATGCACTTTATGAGATGATACCTTTATAAACAATTTGTACTTGTCAGAAAGGCAGTGAATCATTTCCCCTCAATTTTTTCCTTACCAAGAACCACAGTTACCACAAAATCAGATCTATTCTTGATTCCTTTCTTAAGAAACTATGCTTGCCAATTCTGCTGAGTGGCTGAAAAAAAGCACATAACTTGAAATACTATATTCGGTAGTGTGAGTACCCTTCGAAATGATCTGTGGTATTTTTGCTACAGAGACCAATCGTATAGTGTTGCTCAATAAAATCCAAACAGTGAAACCAGTTTCCTGAGAAAGACATTCAGTTAGTCTGGAAGAATGACCCACCCTGTAAAGGAAGCTAATACATACAGAAGTAAAAGAGATGACAGAGCTTTTCTTCTGTCTTGTAATTTTACACACCATGAATAGAGGAAACGACGGAGGGAACTCCCTACTCCCTCTACTGGAAAGAACAAAGAGACCTACTCCAGGCACCTTTTATGTTGCATGTATGTTTACTAAGTGTTACTTTCCCCAAAGTCTTCTTTTTATTATTTTTTTTTTTTTATTTTGTAATTAGGTTATATTTTAGCTCGCACAACTGATCCTGCGTTGCTATCAGAACCCTATTCCTGCAGGACTGCAGGTGCTATTGCGCAGTGCGTTCTATGGGTGGAGTAAATCTGGTGACTGGTAAATTGGCTTTGCTTGGATGCTGAAGTCTGGATCTCAGCAGGGAAGTGGGATTACTGCTGGATGAGCTGAGGGCATCGTTTTAGCTTTATCAAAATTAGTAGAGTGAGACCTGACAGTATTACCAGAGCAGAGTGGATGTGGTGGTGGTCTTTTTGTGCTCCTCATATAGGTGTAAATCCTATAAAGGAGAAGGATTTTCAGACTACCAGTGGTGGCAATGGCAGTGAGCACCATCCCATCTGACTGCACAGCAGAGCTGAAAACCCTCACATGTACTGACTGGCTTCACACTGGAGTGTGTTTAGGAAGGATGTTCCTGTGAGAGCTGGGCAGAGCAGCAGGGTCACTTCTGGATGTTCTTGGCTGATACAGGAAAGTGAGGGGCTTGGCAGACAGGTTTGTGCTGTGACCTTGACGTTAAGAATCTGGTAGAGACTTTAACCAATGTATTGACATATAAACTGGGACAGATTTGATATTCCTGATGAAAATACGTGATAAAAGTGATGACTTCAATGACTGGCCAGAGAGACAAGGGAAGAAATCATATTATTTTTTCCCAAAAATCTTGTATTCTCTGTTACTCTGGTTCTCATAGGAAACCTTAACTTGTTTGATTAGTACTTGGTAGTATGGAGAAAAACTTTCAGATACAACAAAGCAAGTTTTTTTCCTAATCCACAAGGCCAGAAGTATGAGTAAGATTATAGGAAGAGCTGTAAACCACAGGATATTATTTTTTTAGGAAAGACCACCTGACACACTGAACATTGTCCCCAGCATCGCCACTGGCCTCTGCAAGTATACCAGTGAAACAGAGTAACTCTTTCTCTATTTTTATATTGTTTTCTGACACCATATGAGAATTTAATTATTTAATGCAATGTAATGTTGTCCAGATTTCCAGATGTGAATATAATCAAATGGCACATGTGAATATAATCAAATGGCATGTGTGAAATTAGTGCTACAGAAAACCTAGCACAAGGAGCGGTGAGGTACACTTTAACATGAAGAGCGGTGATGTACACGTTAGCACATCAATTTATCCAATGTGAATTGAAGCGGAAAATATTTATAAATCATTTGTCTTTCTAAAGGAAGGTGATGCTAAGCCATTGCCCTTAACATGTTTGATAAGCACATTCTGATGTGATTTAAGTCTTCAGATAGACTCAAAATGAATGCAGAGAGCCTTGTGGCTTTGGTACCGACAAGAATGAACACATCAGAGAGCACCTGACATGTAGGATTGTGAGGAACTGACAAATACACCTCATAGAAAGCTTACAGTTAAAAGCCAAGGTAAATTTAAAAAAAGTGGGATAACTGCCACAGCAGTGATAACTTATGAAAAATGAAAGATTCTATGAGAAGGAGAGGGGAAGGGGAAGGGGAAGGGGAAGGGGAAGGGGAAGGGAAGGGAAGGGAAGGGAAGGGAAGGGAAGGGAAGGGAAGGGAAGGGAAGGGAAGGGAAGGGAAGGGAAGGGAAGGGAAGGGAAGGGAAGGGAAGGGAAGGGAAGGGAAGGGAAGGGAAAGGAGGTGATGAGGGATCAGGTTGTTAATGAGAGTTTCAGTTGGACTCCTCGTCTTTAAGCAGCAGAAAGGTAGGACAGGTCTGGGACACAAGCAATTTTGAATCATTTATATTGTAGCCCAGGAGAAATGTGGAAGCAATCTGGAATGAATTCCTGGTGTCTTCATTAAGAACAATGGAAAATAAATCCTCTCTCTTTGCTTTTCTGTGTTTGAATTTTCTTTTTAGGACAACACTAAAGAGCCCCAGGGTAGTGGTCAAAGCTCAGGTGGACAAAAGCTCAGGTGGACAGAGACATGTCACACACCGAATCAACATCTGCTTTGGTTATTAAGGCAAAGATCCTACCTATTTGGCTGATTTCAAACACCCCCCTAACCTCGCCCATAATGTCACTACAGGTAAATTTTTCAAATAGGTTTCAAATAAGTTTTGCACAGTGCACAGAGGAGATAAGGTCAGTTTGGTGAAATCTGTCCTAATTTTTCAGGAAAAAGTGATTTAACCCAATTGAAGTGGTTTATGTTTCTCTTATTCCAAGTATCGTCTAATTTTGTATTTTCCACAGTTTAAAATAAACCTTTGTAGGATGGTGGATATCTACAGATTAGAACTCAAAACTGAACTGATACTTGGCTTGCTTCTTTAGTATCAGTCATGGTGAAAATACCACACAAGTAGACTTAAGAGGTCTTCTCTTGGTCTGTTCTTGTCAGCAGGAAGATTTAACTCACAATCGACTGGTACTAGAATACCCTTGTAAGATGTAGGTAGAGGCTCAGACAAGGTCTACATCAATGTGACATTGCTGAAATGGTGATATCATTCATAAATACTGCTTTGATCATCAGTTTGGCATCACAGACAGCTCAGAATGATTCCAAAGGAGTTCCTGTAAGCCCTAAAGGGAGTATATAATTACAATTGTAGGTTATTGGGAGTTTGAAAAACATTGCAACACTAGGGCTAATGCAAGTTCTGAAGTTAATTAAGGCTGCTGGACTAAAATAAAACAGAAAAATTTGGCTATGGCAGTCAGGATATGCGACTGACATGAAGCAAACAGAGGCAGAAAAAAAAATCAAGACTGAAATACCACCATATACAAATGTATCAGAATTAGTATGGTTCATCAGCATGATAAAATCTGAAGCAAATTCATACTTAACCTGCTGTTAAAAAGGCAAATCTTTCTCATAAACTGCTTAGAAAAGACAATGAAATGAAACAGGATAAAGAACAGGAGTGTGCTTTTGAGAGTTTAAAGACTCTATTGACTACATCCCCAGTTCTGGCATTTTATGATGTTTCTAAGTCTACAGCTGTTTCAGCAGATGCCAGCAGCTATGGTCTTGGTATGGTGCTACTCCAATTACATGGACATGATTGCAAACCTGTAGCTTATTGTTCCAGATAGCTTTCAGATGCCAAAACCAAGCACAATCCAATAGAGAGAGAATATTGGGCAACCATATGGGCAGACAAAAGAATGATATTGTACACTCTTGGTCTCGATAATGTCTAATGACAGCCCCATGATACCCATGTTATTAATAAGGTACTGTTTAGACCACAGAGATCATTCATGCATTTGAAATACAGACAAATTCCATTATTGCAAAACCTGCTCACATTAAGTTCATCTGGAAACTTATAGAGATCACTCTTGTCAGTAGAGGCAGTCATCAAGGCCAAAATGTAAGTTGGTGTCATTTTCACACACTGGCACCACTGCAGAAACCAGATGGGTTAAACTAATCATATATGGCTTATGAACAATTGTTACATGTATTTGCAGTGATTTAACCCTTCTAATTCAGGCATTTCTCAGTGACCACCCATGGCTTCAGCATGAGGAGATATTACTGAGTCTGAGACTAGTTGCCTATAATTAACAACTAGTCAAGTTTCCTATATCTTTTTTTTTCTAAGAATTGTAGTTTGTGTACTTGAAGTTATTACAAAAGATACATAAGGGACCCTGATATTTACCCAAGTGTAGGGCAATATCTAGGTATAATAGTTCCAAGTAAGTAGCTCCAAAATCAGGGGGGGAAATCATGAATCTCATGATATCCACAGAGAAAGAATCCAAAGAATTCTCATAAAAACAGGGTTAACTGGGAGACTTGGGGAAAGAATAGCAAAAGCAGCATTTGAAGGAGAAAAATGTTTAGTTATTTGATTGTGGTTTCTCCTTTTTCTTTCCTTTTTTTTTCTTTTTCCCCTTTTTTTTCTTTTTCTTCTTTTTCTTTTCTTTTTCATTATCCTTATATTTTTTAATATTTTTTTATTTTTATTTTTGATCTGTGGCTATCCTGCTTCCCACTCATTCCACACAGAGGCAGTACAAAGAAAAGCGTATATATATACATACACACATTTTTTTAATATATGTATATAAATGCATGATTGAGATGCTCCGGGAGATATACAGTTTCTGTGAGGGCTAATTCAATGGCTTTTGTGATGTGGAATAACCCCCAGCACACCACATCCAGCCTGATGAAAATTTTCCATCTTAAATTACTCTCCTTAAAGGCCTTTGGATGAAGAGATGCTAACTCCAGGAATCCTCAAACTTTCTTCTTTAACTACTGGTGTAGATTCCAAAGCTTTAATGCAGATTTAAATTAGTAAACCTTGTCTTGATATAGCTAAATGAGAAAGTATATTAGCCTCTTAGGTTTTTTCATTGGCTTTTACTGACCTCCATCATGCTGAGTGAGTGACAGTGATCCCAATAAGGACATAATTTTGTTGAAGAATGCTAAATTTAATAAACAGATATCTCCAGCTTTGAAATTGGAAATCTGAAAGAATCAATTTCACAGAAGTTCCAGAAAACAGAGGAACTGACTTCATCTAAAAATCGCTGAAGCCTGTAATTCATCAGGATCTACAATTTCCTGCTTTGTTTATGGCTCAAGAAAGGCAAAGGGAGGACATGGGGAGATGTACATTGTTTCCTCAAAACTCTATGAGAAGCTAAACAAGCAAGAGTGGGAAGCTTCCAGGCAAAATTATTAAGAAGATAAATAGGAAAAGTACCATCATCTATATTGCTTGGTTTTTATTAAATAACATTTGAATAATTACTCACTGTAAGAAAAGGGAAATACTTCTGTAAATAACCACAAAGGTATTCACCTTCTCACAGTGATCTAGGCTGTATTAAATAAATAAATAAATAAAATATCATTATATAAAAATAGAAAAATTTGAAAGGACAAAGTAGAAGCTCATGCTGTATCACCAAATGGACAAATACAAACAAATCAATTCTCATTTAAAATCTGAACCATTTTTATATTTTCCTTGCAGTTTTGCCACATCAGAGCTGAAGATCAGAACTGACTGTAAGTTCTTCCTTTGGCTGCTAACTCAGGGATCTCATGGTTATAAGACCTACTGCAGCACCATGTCTTGAAGGTGATGAGAGTGGCTCAGAAGTCACATCTTCTTGGGTCTCTTGGATGATTTAGAGACACGTTTTATAAGCTGTGTCACGGATGGCAGTGAGGAAACACAAGTCAAAACTGGAAAATTAATCCTTTATGTATTTTAACATGTTTATGTCTTGCAGACTAAAGATAGTTTCTACTTCTGAAATTTTTTCAAATGCCTTCTAAATTAGACTTACTTGGTTTCTGTTATGTAGGACGTAACTATCAAATGCATTTTTTTCTTTCCCATGGTTAAAAGGCAAGTAATTATGTAAGAAGGAAAGAAGTTTGAGCTGAAAATACAGTATTTGAAGAGTATTTTTGGTAATAAGGTCTGCAAGTGTTCTAGTTCCGCTTCTTTCCTGGGAAATCAGTGGCCAAACACATCAGTTTTTTCAGTGAGACAGAACCAGGCTGTTTCTGCAGATGGGCAATAAATTATTATGGCACTTTGAATGAGATTTTGACACACACAGCAGCACCTAATTTCAAGAAAAGTTCCGATGTACTGACGGAGAATATACCTGAATTGGTTGCTACTCAGTTCAGCTAAAGGTGTCTGAATTTAGCTCTATATTTTTAACCATATAACATGCAGGTGTTCTTAGACAATCTCATTGTTACTTCCCCTTTAAAATGTAGTTTTGTGCATTGCACCGTGGAGTGTTTAAAGCGTTAAGTTTATTTCCTCATTGTTCTATAAATAGTATCTCTCACACTGTGCTTTGCCCTTTCTGAATATTTATGTATTACGGTTTATTTAATTCCTATGTCCTGCTAAATCCCATCTTTAAAAGTTTTTAAAAAGAAAGTTTTTGCCATCAAAAGGGAAAAAAACTTCTATCTTCTCTAAGACATCATGTTTTCATTACTTCTATTTTTCCTATTTGTCTGAGAAGAGAAATGATGTGACTGATGTATCAAAGCATCTTCCCTATAATGATGTGCATATGAGACAACATTTTAAGTTGCTATTGATCTGCAAGTAACTATTCTTGAGCAAGTTAGATATCATCAGCTTCTTTCTAAAAATAAACCAGACTTTAAATAAATAGAGTCCAACAAATGAAGTAGCATCAGACTCAATTATCTGGCAGAGTTTTTTCCACAGCAGTCTGAAACTTTAAAAAACCATTTTTGTTTACTAGGCTATTTGTGTTTTTGGTTTTGTGTTTTTGTTTTTTTCCTTTTTTTTTTTTAATAAAATACTTATTTTATGTTAATGTGTATTCTTCATCTTAAACTGTGTACTAAACCCTAGTTAAAACTTGATTTTTAAATTGCTGTCTTATGGATTCTAAAATAGGAAGGACTATACCTGAGCAAGGCAAAGCCTAAATCTAATTTTGACTTGCATAAGAACAGTCAAAACATTTGTAAATACAATGTAAAGGAAACTAGAATATCAAAATCTCTAAGTGGCTTCTTGAGTATTTATGGACCTATAACACATGCATTTTGAAGCAACCACTACAATAAAAACTGCCTTAAGGAACAGACTTCCCCCCGCCCCAGAGAGAGGCTTTTAAACCTACCTTTGTTTAACTTAGTTTGATGCAAATATAAACAGTGGTTGGGGGGGTCTGTGTTTGTGGAAAATGTGGTTTCAGTTACATCATGCTGAGGTCATGATATTAATAGAGTTCCCAGCTAGACCAATTTGTTTTTATTTACAACTGGAGACATGGAGATCTGATACACCAAAGGAGGACTTTATGAAGTCCTCTCTATGAAATCTGAATGAGCCAGATTTTCAGTACAGGAGCAGGGTCAGTATACTAGTTAGTGGCAGCCAGCAGGGAAATGCAGTTATATTCCCAATTTAAGCTTGCATGTAAGTGGAATAATGTACTGTCAACATGTCAGTGAAAAAGATAAGAGAGTTATGTTGTTAGCCTTCCATATACAATATGTCACTGTACTTTTTTTGGAGATGTGGCACCAAGGGACTGTATATATACAAAAGGAAACCTGGAACAGATCATGCACCTTGGATTCATTACTTTCGAGTAGCTGTGCACCATTATGTACATTACAGATGGTTGCTGTCTCTAGTTAAACAGTAGGTATATTTAAAAAGGGAACATGCTGGCCTTCAGAGGTTGTCCTAAGAGAGGTCCCCCTTCATCTCTGAGGCAAGGGTTCCCCAGCCTGCAGCTCAGCTTTTGAGGGACTTGTAGTGGTGTTTAGGTAAACAGCTTTGTGGCTGCTTATTTTATTGCTGTCTGATAAGAGACCACTATTGTTTATTGCAGGTGGCTGCCCAGCAGGTGGGAAGTTAAGGAACTGTATGCATGTGTGTTAGGGCAACGGTTTCCCCTTGTTAGGCGAGGTATCCTGTGTGAGAGAGTGTGTGTGTGTTGTGTGGCAGTTAATACAGCACTTACTGCTTCCAGGAACCTCAACAGCAAAATGTTTCCTGCTCTTTGAAGTTGATGGAAACCAAATTTATTATTTCCATTTTGGTGTTTCCACATTTGTTAAAGAAGAGCTAAGCCTGTATTATTTCAGTGCAATCTACTCCCTTGGTTTCAGCACAGATAAAAATGTCAGCACTAAAAGGAAATATTTTCTGTTTTAAAATAAATTTAATATTAAATATTAATTAAATATTCAATACACTCATTTGCATAAATTAACACAGACAATGGATTAAGACAAAATAAGCTTTTTGCTTCTATGAAAGAGAAACTTTTCAAAACATTTTTTCTCCATCTTTTTGTTTGGTATTGCTTTGTATAAGCAGTAGAATCTTTTCTCTTGAAAAGATTTGTTTTTTAATAAGAAGCCTTATTTCACTGAAAATGAGTGACAAAGATGGCATTCCTGCAAATGACTGCCAATATATAAATTTCGTTTATGTGATCTTTTCCAGAATAACCCAGCTCCCCTTTTTCTGTCACTGTGCATATATTCTTCTGCAAAGTGCTTCAGAATGCTGCAACATTAAAGGGGTTTTAGGAGTCCTGACAATGCCAAAAGGCAAACAAGAATGCAAAGAATGTCCTTAGCATATAATTTAATTAAGGAACATCCCAAATAAAATCTATCATGTTAGACAAGGAGAAGATGTCAAAATGTGCATCAGTGGAGCTTATACTCCTGCAAAAAGATAGCCTCTCTTTTTTTAATTTAGAAGGAACTTAATGTGCTTTCCTCCCTACCAAAAGCAAAGGGTAAACAATAGTATGAATAGAGAGAAAGGCAGGTAATATGTCAGCTCTTGCAGCATGTACATCACCTAGTGGACATGCTTTGCATACTAAAGGGTGGGGATCTATCCTGCTGCTGCACATTTTCCATTCCCGTTATCAAGTGCTAGTCCTGGTGCATGTTTCCCCCTTACGTGAAGCTGCAAACGGCAGCCAGCAACAAAACCACTGGTCACCTCCCCAGCCCTCTCACCAAGTCCCCAGGCGGGGGATAGCAGTTCTGCAACACAGGAATTGTAATGTCTTTGCTGCTTTTCTGTTCAGGGCTCAAGGCAGGATGTACTCCAGCTAAACTGGGCACGATTTTCTGAAGAAAGCATATGCAACATCAGTGTGAATGCCCCAGCAGCCTCCATCCTACTGCTGTCCCCTGGACTGTACAACCTATAAAAGGTGCACCAACAGACTGAAATGACAATGAACATTACTAAAATGTAAAACATACTTGTAAATTAGGGGGAAAATTGGAAAAACATGGTTAGGTGAAAGGTTTAGGTTAAGTTAAAACTATCCAGGATCCAGCTTAGCATTCTATCTGACTGTTTTTGGTTTATATGAACATCTAGGGTGCTTTCCATCCAAATGAGCACTTGTCAAATGAGTACTCTAGCAACTACACACAGCCCTGGTCCAACTGCCAAGGCCCAGTCCAGCTCTCACAGAAGCGAATAGTGAGGTTCTTGTATGCTTCACGGAAGGTGAAACCAAGCCTTTTGGCTTTAATCAAGAAACATTGCTGAAAAAAAAAGAGTGAGTGGAAAAGTGTTTGAGGAGATTGAGCTCTGGATAGGAACATGTGACAATGTATAACACTCCGAGCTGCAAGGCAGTGGCAATTAGGAGGGACATACTTGTCTCTATTTTTAAACAGCAGTGAGGTGAGTTGATATGTAAGTTCTCTTCCAAGAATTTCAGTGCAGATGACTGCCCATAATATAATTATTCACAGTAAAAAGTAAGCCATGTTTCAGCTCTGAACATTTGATCGGTCTCTGTACAGTCAAAATATAGTCAGATTTGGACAGCCTAGCAGGATATTTCTAACTTCCATGTGCAACTATGCTTCTACCAGCCTTTCTCTCACACAATGTCACACAGTGATACACAGTGTAAATCCTTCATATGTCAAATCAGACATGGCATCTACAAGTCTGCAGAAAAAATCTGTAGGGTGTAAAGTTACCAAGTATTTGTGAGGTCTACTGTGAGGCTGCATTTTTTTCCTTCCTTCAACATGAATTCATCTTTCAAAGAACATGTTTATTTTTCCTTTCTCACTAAAACATATCTGCTTTCTCCAGGAAGTAAATAGAGAAAAGAAAAATGTATGGATAAGGGAAGTTTGCAAGAAGCCAGGCGTCAATCATCAGCTTTGCAATATAATGATAATACTTGATGGTTACAATCTTTTATTATTTAGGAATGTGTCAATTTATTCTCCCAGCATGTCTGAGAAGAGTATAGCTGCCATGAAGTAGTCAGTATTTACTGCTCTCTACTACACTTTGTTTTCTAGGTAGGCTTTGTCCATACTGGGAGCAGTGGGAAATACTGTGCAATATGAGCTAGGTCTGGGGGGTTAATAGAGGATTTCTGTGTTTTTCTCATTATGGAAAGAGAAGACAATAGTCTGCAAACTTTAATCAATTTGTAGGTGGATATTAAATTGCTAATAGCTCAGACTAGAGTTTCTAAATGCAGGCTGATATTACTTCGCTATTTTGGCAGATAATACTTAGAAAGTCGATTGATCTTTTAGAGTGAAGCTACATGCCGAAGAGGAAGCACTACGGGGTTTTTTTAAAGTTGTAAATTGAGAATTAAGACTTGGTGCTCACTGACACTTCAGCAAAACTTGCTCCAGGACCACTGGCAAATCTCTCATTTATTTTTACAGCTTACATATACAACAATTGGGATAAAAGTATCACGCCACAAAGATTTTCAGGCTCAACTAAGTTTCTAGATCTGCCATACACAAAGGAAGCCTTAAACTTTTTGCTATTTTTACATGATTTTAAAATATTTGAAAATACTTTTTTAAAGGTTCTCCCAAAATTTCTGGCCTTGAAATAGACCTCTCAAAGCAGATAAGATAGTTTTTAAATTAGAAATTGATGCCAGACTTGTGGCTTCTCACCATTTTTTGCAAACTGAAGTCACAGTAGACCAAAACATGTCCTGATGTATGCTCTGCTGAGCTGAATTCACTTCAAGGCGAATTTGACCCTGTATTACTATATGCCAATCAGTTCATTAAAGCCCCGTGTACTTAAATATCTGCAAAAAATGTAGATTTTACCCAGCTTGTAAAACACATTTTAAACATATTTCCAAAATCAACCAACTCTTCAAAGCCAGCCATAGTGGCAGATAAATATTGCTATAAATATGCATATAAATATATACATAAATGCTTCTCCCCTATTCTGGGAATGTGTATGTGCTTATGATAAACACAGGGAAAGCTACTTTGAATTCAATAGGTCTATTTCTGCTTTAGATTAGGCATTTGTAAATTTGCAAGATCAGGCCTATAGTGTATGTGTGTGTGTGTGCGCGCGCGTGTGCACGTGTACCTACAGGAATAAAGAATGCAGCTTGATTAGAAGTTCTGCTCCATGCTCACTCTTTTACTTAACACCTGACATTTGAAACAAATGAAGCTAAATGTCCAGGCAGTTCTGACATATCCAAACCATTATCTGCAACCTGAAAAAAATACCCCACATTTCTTTCTTTTTTTTTTACTCAATATATGAAGTTGATGTGGTTTGGAGGGTTTTTTTTTGTGTGTGTGTATGGAGACGCCTTCTTTATACAGCATCAATGTGATCGCAGAAGTACCGGGTTGCTGTAGGTTGTGTGACTGACAACAATGTTCTCTGCAAAATGCAGAAGGGAATGACTGATGAATCGGAAAATATATGGATGCCTACCGAAATGATTATGTAACGAAACACAAAGTCAAACACTGGCATGCTTCTATTAATTGTAGATGATAGTAATTAATTTTCACTGCAGTTGCAATCATGTCTCTGCTTTCAGAAGAATCCAGAATCCCCTTTCCAGGAAAGTGTGAAATTGCATCTGGGTTCTGCAAGCCATGAATGACTATAAATTTCTTTTTAAAAATGAGAGAGGGAGGCCTTCCTCGATACTGTACTTTGGAAAAAGGGAAAAACAAAGGGGAAAAAGAAAATGATAATTGTTTTCTCTAAGGCTATTATCTAATGCAAAAGCAAACAGTCTGACTGGAAATCAGCTAACAGAAGGGGATTAGAGAGTAGATCTGAGAGTGGCTTGATTTCTAGCACTGCTGTCTCTTCACACAGTGATGAGACACAGGCAGAGCAGCCAGGAGCTCTCCAGATGGCTAGAGAAAGTGTTTGTCTTGGGTTACTGCAGGGCAGTCTGGACTCTTAAAGCAGGGGAGGCATCATTAGGGAGCAAGTTAGATGTCCACCCAGTAAAAGCAAACGAAAGAAAGAAAGAAAGAGTAGGCAGGCTGCCCGAGAGGGACTGCGCTCGCCTATTGTTAACATATACTTGACCCCCACTAACCTCCTCACGACACAGATGTCTCCTACCTCTATCACCTCCCACTGCTTTAAGCCCTCCCCCCCTGCACCTGGGTAGCGGGGCTGGGCTGGCTGCCGGCAGTATGTTGCCTGCCTCTCGAGGTGCCTGCTAGCGGGGAGCCGGGCGGAGCGGCGCGGCGCGGACTGGAGCGCGGAGCAGCGCAGCCTTGGGCGGGCGGCTCGGCACTGCACGGATCGGCTCCGCTGGGGGCAGAGCGATGCGTCGGCTGCCCGGGGACACGCAGAGACCCCGCCACTGACAGCGGCCGCTCCCTGCGCTCCACATCACGTTTGTCTGCGGTGGCAGCAGCAGCAGCAAGGAGAAGGACCTGGGCATTAACTATCTCGACTTGGAGACTTTGTTTTATTTTTGGTTCTTGTCCTTTCCCGCGGAACCAGCAATCTCTCTCTAGCTGATCTTCCTTTAAGAGAAAAAAAAGAAGGCGAGAGAGAGAGGGGAGGGGGGGAAGAGCAGCTGGAGTTTCTCCTCAGCTCGTTTTGACTTTTGTGGACGTGGATCATCTGGACTGGGAAGGGAAGCCGCGCCGCGCTGCTCTCCCCTCTCCCACCCCTTCGCCCCTCCAGCAGCCTGGGCTGCCGGCTTTCCCCCGAGCAGGACGGGAACTTTTATTTGCAGCTCGCAGCCCGTGGCGAATGGTGGGCATCTCTGGTCCCTTGCAGTGTGAGTACGGGGCGCGGGCCGGGCGGGGGGTACCGGGCCCTTCTCTTCTCCCCCTTCTCCCCCAGGCTCCCCTGGCTCCAGGGGGCTTCTGTGGCTGTCACTAACCTCGGAGGGCCGGGGCTGCCGCTGTACCCGGGAGAGGTTAGCTCTGCTTGTAGCTCTTGCACCCGATGTCCCCGTCTCGCGAATTCCGAATATTTCCCAGGAGCCCAGAAACCAAGCAAGCTTTGCAAAAAATAACCGTCCCAGCCCTCCAAGTATTCTTTCATGGCGCTGGGGTTCTGTCTCGATTTAGGACTTGCCCTTATTTTTTTTTTTAATCCCTGCTTACCCTCTCTCCAGATAGCAGCGCTGGGCAATGTGAGCCAGAGTGCCTGAAATATTTCTGGTGGGATTTTTTTAGTTTGTTTTGTTTGTTACATTACAATCATCGGTTTATGTAGCACTGGCAACATCACTCCAGGCTATTTCGCAAGAAATATTTCTGGCGGTGCACACCGTCTTTGGCTGCTCCGCGATCTCGCAAGTATGTCCTATCCTGAAGAGACAGGGCAGCTTTAGGGACTGCATTTCCCAAACTGCAATACAGCTTAATTGTGCCATCTCGTCTAGCGGACCTGAATGGTTTGTTTCCATAAATTTCTAACAGACCATCGGTAAGGGAGACAGGAGGGATGAAAACCATACTCCCGGCCATGTAGACAAGCCTTTGACTTTTGGCTAGCTCGAATCCTTTTGTTAGTACCAAAGTTGCGAGACTGGGCTACAGCTGGGTTTAGAGTAGGGAAGGTCCTGCCACCCTGGCAGGAGCACCCGCGACTCCATTCCACGTTAATTTATAGGGAAATGTCTGTGTTGTTACAGTGCTCTGTTCTCCTAAACGTTAGAGAGAAACTGAAAGTAATCGGACTCGGGTCTTGGATCGCTCTTGCTTCAAGCAAGAACTAAAATGTTTCTTCCCTCAGTGCAGTGAGTTGTTCAAATGCGGGAGGGAGGGCGGGCGAAGGTAAGAGGCGCCGACCCGCTGGTCCTTGGCTGCACCCTGGAGCCCCGAGCCTGGCGCGGTGGGACCGCCTTGCCCAGGCGCTGCTGGGGGAAACGGCAGCCTCGAAGCCGCTCGGGTTTCTGCGGTGGAGCAGCCTTCGATGTTCAGAACCTCAGCAGGCTCTGCCAGTTACTCCCTGCTACCTCTGCCTTGCCCCAGATCACGGCTGGGAAAAGATCTGGTGCCTCCCACAGCCGCCTCTTGGTCGTGCCGCCTTGGAGCCGGCAGCTCCTGCCTGCCGGTTGCTCGGATGCGGGCTGCGATCGCTAAACCCGCGGAGACAAATGCTTCCTGAGAGGCTGGAGCGGTCAGTGGCAGCGGCGGCGGGGCTGGAGCTCCTGCCCGCCCGTGCCCGAAGCGCTTGCCCCGGGTACACTGCCGCCGCACTCCTGCCTTGGCCGGCGGGACAGGACGCACGCAGTGCAGCAGGCATGGCACGGCAAGGCATAGCAGGGGCTGGCCAAGGATAGGTACAGACCTCCCAAAAGCAGCCTGCGGGAGCTGCCGTGCTGTGCCTGGAAACATAGCAAGTGCCAAACGTTTGGCCATAGGCACAGCCCTGACTAACTAAAAGGATGCCTTCTGAGTCCTGGTATGTACAGCCAAGAGCTCGCTCCAGCAAATATTCGTGTGCTTAATGTAACGCTGACCCCTTTAACTTTTAACATCGCTTCCTCTAATTAATCTGTTCAGGCCCCAGACTTAAATGGCTGTCCACAGCTGCTGCAAATTGATTTATCCCCTGATGGTGGTCTGGCTTGCTGACCAAAGCAGAATCTTTTCCTTTTTTTTAATTTTTTTTTTTTCCTTTCCTTCCCCTCCCCAGTTTTGGTCTACTAATCTGTTTTGACTTATTTCTTACTGTAATGCTTGCATGCTTTTTGAGGGACTTAGAAAATATTTTCTTTTGACGTGTAGCTAGAAACATAATTATTGTATTTGTAAACACAGTATGTTAAGGCTAAGGGTGAATATAATTTATTTAATTATACCCTTGTAGCCTTACACTTCCGTCTTCATTTCTGAATCTTGACAGATGCAATGGAAAGTTTAAATAAGCAACTTTGTTAACTGTAGTTTGAAGCAAGACATGAAAGATATTTTTAGATTTGAATTCTATTGTCCAGGTTTTTTGTTCTGCTTTTCTGTTAACGGTTTAGTGAATCTGGCACGATGAGAGAACTGAAACTGGTTCCTAATGGTTGTCAAAGCTAATGCTTGACCTTTCCTTTCCATGGGAAGTCTGAAAACCTCATTCAGTTTATTCTGGGCTGATTTCCTTAGGAAATCCAATACGATCAGGGAATTTCCTTCAGTTTGGCTGAATGCTAAAAAGTTAGTCTATCTTGTTTATACCTTCTGGGTTTAGCACTAGGTGTTTTGGTGGCTCCCTATCGACAGAAAAAATACTAGGGAAAGATCTGAGTATGGCTTATTCATTACTGTGTAGTCTTTGAAAAGACAAAGTTGGCAAAGGCTTCGTTAGGTGTGAGATGCACTGCAAGCACACTGTGAAGGTTTTTAATTACAAGTTATACTTAATTTGATGATAACTTTTCTAAGGTCAGTTTTATCGGATGTGAACCTTTCACTTCATGAGTCATTTTTCTTCACTGTCATGGGAAGCTCAACCACACATCAGGGCAAGAAACCCCAAATCCCACCCAAAACCCAACCCACCCTTAAATCCATTTATGTCTCTATAAAGCTGAAGCCAGGCAAGGGGTACGGGAGGTGATGGCATGGCTTCTTCCCTTGGCCCTGTGTTTGCAGGAGGGTGAATGGCTGTAGGAGACAAGAACCATTCTGTTTGTAATGGAATGCAGACAGCAGTGTTAGGTCACTGCTTCCTGGCAACTGCTGCACAAGTTATTTTTCTTCAAAGGCTTTGAGCTTTTAAATAGTTTCCAAAATCTTTTTAAGTAAAACATTGCCTTCTACCAGTTTTGACCACCACTCATTTCGTGTCTAAATAATGGATCAGTAAAACATCACACGGCGTCTCTCATCTGTATGCGCTTAACACTATGTATGCCTGCGTGCACATGGAGTTTTGTACTGGAAGTATTGTTTATAGAATAAAGGGGTGAAAAATAGCTCCACCTGGAGTGCTGGTCAGTGGCTAGTCAGTTTGGAACATTCTTCCCCGTCAAATCCTGTTTCTCACTTCTCAGAAATGAACTTCAGATGACAGGCGTTGAATGTGGAGCTCACTTAACTGGGGTACTGCGCAGACTGCAGACTCCTCCTTGCCAGACACTTGGGGTGAAGTAGGCATCTGCAGTATTTGCATTGGGGGTGATGGGAGAAAGGGCTTGCGATTGTCATTTTCATCTTTAAAATCCACTTGCTACACTCCATTACTGTTAAATCTTTAGCTAGTTGAATAAAGATACTTGTATGTTGCTATTGCAGGCGCTTGAGATTTTTTTAGATGGGGAGGGAGATCTTGTTCTTTGTTCTGTAGAAACTTCAACTTGTCACGCAGAGATCAAGAAGCCTTATCAGCTGAAATAAAACATGAATGTGGTGCTGTGAAGGGGTTATTCCTCATGGCTTGGCTAAAGAAACTTAAAAAAGAAATTATTTTTTATTTGGAATACATTAAAAAAACTTTTGATTCATGTAGTTAGTAGAAGCCTCTCTTTTTCATACAGCCTTTACTAGGAGCCTATAACATTTATAAGAGTTTGAACTGATATTGAATCTAGTGTAAGTAGCGAGCATAAATTCTTAAAACACTGGCATCCAGATTACATTTTCACCTTCTTTCACATGGAAGAGCTAAAAGTTAGTTTAAAACCTGAACTTTTCATGTAAAGGGTCTTGGTTTTCCACATGGAAGTTCCTTTTTACAGAATTGCTTTAAAATCGCAGTTGTTCTGTTCTTACTTACTATAAACTTGATTAGTTTGATACATGGTAGCATAAATACATCAGGAAGTAGTATACTGTGTGGTTTTGTGGATAAAGAAAAATCATCAGCAGATGTAAAATCAAAGTCAAAATATCCTGCCCTTTAAAAGGCTTTTTTTTTTTTTTCCCCTCCCAAAGTATTTTCATCTGAAAGACATTTGACTTCCATCTTTTCTTTTTCCTGCCATCAATATGAAAGTTACCAAATAATGTTTAGAGAACAGTGGACATTTTATAAAAGTAAACATTAGTTCAGTATAATGGAGGTAATTGTAAGTGATAAGAGCAGAGCAGGTTATCTCTGTGTTGTTTAAACAGAAGGAGCTATTTTGCACCATTTCCAGTAGCCATCTGTAGAGGAGAAGGGTTTGCACCTGTCTGTCCACACTAATTATAGATTAGGTCCAAAGAAATGAAATTTGAGTAGGCTTTCTCTTAATGAAATCCATAGTGATTTTATTGTAAATGTGTTTTGTGTACAGAGGGTGATAGTTGGGCTGTGAGTAAAATAAATTGCTGTATGGCTGTCATGTACTTGTAGTTGTAAACCAAGATACTGCTGCATTAACAAAGGTGCTGAATAAAAATGTGGCACTCCATTTAAGTCCTAGGCTTCAGTGGTGGTTTAGTCAGTTAGCTAGGCTTAGTCAGAAAGGTTCACTGTAAGCACTGTCTTTTAGGAGTATATTTCAGCAAAGGATTCTTGGTTCCCATCGCTTTTGTGTCAATGTACTGACATACAGATGGTCCTTGGGCTAAAATACGAGGTAGAAATGGTTTCATGTTAAATACATACACACACATGGAGAGCGTGTCAGGAATGCTCTCCTCTGGTTTAACACTATACTACTAAAATAAAGTGGAAAGAGAAATGCATTCTGCAGTAAAAGGTCACATGAATTTCTACCACATCTGTTTATAGTAATTATGAACATAATTAACATAAGAATTACAAGTGAAGTAATGACAAGATGAGCTATGAGATATTATGCCATGATGGTCATATGTTGGAATTCTCGCATTATAGCACACTAGAATTCACATATTCAATGCAAGAAAGAAAATACTAGATTTTTATCTATTTTAATGCTTCAAAACTTATCTGCCTGGGGCAGATGGACTTTACGCTTTATAGGAAGGTAACCCATTATTAAGAGAGAGTCAGTTGAAATTAAGATTTCTAGCCTGCAGCTTGGACTTGGAGACAGCTGTGCTTATGGAACGCCACTTCTGTTACACATTTGTACTCTGATTGTATTTATTTTATTAACACACATTGCTTTGTTTTTAAATGTGAGTGTTTTCACAGCAAACTGTTTACATTAGGAAGGATCCTGGATTAGTTTTGCTTTAGAGAATTGAGATTTGAGTAGTAAAACTGCCTGTCAGACTGGCCAACATAGATACGACACACATGGTGGCCCTGCCAGATGAGAATCTTGTTGATCCTAAATTAGTTCGTGGCATGATGCATACGTATTTCAAGCAGATAAGCCATAACAAATAGTCCTTAAAAAGAGCAATCTCTCATTTGTACATCATATTTTGAAAGAGCATATGCAGAGAAAAAGCTCTGAGGTGCCTTGCAGGTTGGATTAAAGTCACTTTTCTGTAGAAATGCATAGAACATACCATTAAGTTTAGGGCTAAGGTTTCAAACCAGTTGACTAATTTTTGTAATCTGACCTGTGATTACCTCTAAATATGGTTGTCACACAACTGACAACTGGAGGAAATTGAGGTAGAAGAGTTCCTTCTTCAGGGTAAAAATACTGGCTGAGGAATGCATAGTAAATTTGCCATGTGAAAATGAGTTTGTCTTTAATGACAAAAATCAAAGTCCTGTTTTTGTGATGGGAAAATTAGCCAAACTCCTGTCTTTCTAAGGTTAAACAAATAGAGTGGTTTATGAAAAATAATAACAAAAAATACCTTGTGCTATGTCTCAGTGATACCAAGAGGTTTTTGCATTATTGGATTAGTGGAGGATTTGTGACAGACCCCTTTTTATCTGACATTCATTGCGGTGACACGATTTTCACACATGTACCCCTCCCCCATCAGGTTCTGGTTTTCACTCTATTATGTGTTAAATTCCTTTTATTTTCTTGTGGAAAAAAACTGCTATCTTGGACGAGTGATTTGGGAAGGAGTTCTGCACTGAACAATGCCTGTCTCACTCTAGTGTGTCATTGTCTTCACCCCAGCCTTCACGGTGCTTCTTTGCAGATGTGCAGTGGAAATGTGTTTCCTTAACAAGTAAGTGTTGATTCCAAGGGAGAAACTTACTTAAAACTTGAAAACCTGAGCGCACAGAGTTCGCTTGGCAACCTGGTGCTGGAGCAGCCATTCTGCTGGCTGTTTGTGCTTGGGGTAGGCAGTCTGGGCTGCTTTGCTGCCTCTCTCCCCATACCTCATAACCCAGTCCTCCTTGATGAATCCCGTCAAAATAAACCCTCTGTTTTCTCACAACCTGAGTTGTTAAGCATAGGGAACGACTCTGGCTGTGGCGAATGATGCCACCACTTGTGGCGGCAGTGTAGTGTTTAGGCCCTCCGGCCACTACCAAGGTTAAGCGGGTTGTGTTAGGTCGGGACTTGGCCAAATCAGGGGCGGGTATATCCCGCTACCATCCTGGGCCGGGAAACTTCTGGAGCTGTCCTGCTCCGTGCAGGCTGTAGGTGAGTGAAGCAGGAGCCGGCTGGAGGCGGTCATGGGGACGATGACTTGGTGGAAATGGAAGCGACCTCAGGTGAGGGAGCCCCGAGGATCCAGCACTGTCCTCCCCTGGGTCTCTGGCAGGGTCCTTTATCGGACAGATTCCAGGGCAACTTCCAATGGCAGCGCCGGGTCGAGCTGCTGCCTGGGCTTGGGCACAAGCACGTACGTGGGCACCCGGGGAGCCAACGCCTTCTCACCCGGTGGGCGGCGCGGAGGTGGTGCCTCTCGGCGGGCCGGGCGCGGCCTCCCCGGGGACCCCGCGCTCGCCGTGCCATGCCGGCTCCGCTCCCTCGCACCCACTGTACATTCTCCGGCCTCCGTCTGGGCCGCGCTGATACCGTAATCGCCCCGATGCACGCCGCCGTCCCGCTCCCCCCGCGGCCAACAGGGCCACGGATGCGCGATGTGCCGTCTTTGCGCCTCAGATAAGCTGCGAGGCGTCTAAGGCGCACAAAGCCCGGGCCGCGCCGGCGCCTCCCTCCCTCCCTCCGCCGGAAGGTAATCTCCACCCGCGGTTCGGTGAGAGGCGGGCGGGAGCGGGGACACCCCTCGCCGCCCCCTGGCCCTCCGCCTGCCTCCTTCGGCGCTGCAGAAGTCGATATGTGTAGGGAGAAGTGAAGATGTAACCTTTTATCTACCCCCCGCCCCCCTCCCCGAGCGGGCGGGGGATTTACAGGCAGAGATTAGCTGGCGGGGAGAAAAGATCTGCCTTTTGTTGTGCGTGGGGCAGCCGCGGCCTGCGCGCTGCCCTCCCCCCCCCGCCCCGGGCCGCCCTGAGGGGAGCGGCGAGGGTCGCCCGCCGGGGTGGGAAGAGGAGGTGGCCGGAGAACAATAGGTTACGGAGGGACCCCACTTTAAGCACAGCTGGAGGAGGAGGAAGGCGGCTTGCCTGGGTGTCCCACGGGACACGGGCGGGGAGGAAGGGACCGGCGCGGATGCAGAGCCCCCCGCCCGGCGCTGGCGGGGTCCAAGCTGAAGAGCGGCGCGGCGCTGTTGTGGCCGAGCACAACATCCCTGCAGCCAGCCTGTCTCGGGAGGTGCTGGCAGCAGCGGGCACCCGCCGGGCAGTGTCACTCGTCCGGGTGGGTTCCGTGGAGGCACCTGCCTTCCAGGCACCCCGGGGAGGGTGACAGCCGGTGTTAGGGAAAGTGGTCTCTTGTCTTTTATATATATATATATATATATATATATATATATATATATATTGTTTTTTGGTGGTTGTTGTGGACTTTCGATGGTGATTGTTCAGGTCTTGCCACATCAAGATGATTTGCACGCTGAGTGCGTGCACGCGTGCTGCTTTAGCAAACGGCTTTATCAGCGATCGTATCTTAAAGGAACATTAAGCAATTACGTTTAAAATATATTTAAAAGTTTGAAATATTTATATTGCCATTTCACTTGGTGAAGTGTTTGCACAGATAGGTATTATGATCCGGTAACTAAAAGCCTAATTAAAACTTGTTTAAAGCCAGGGGGGTATGTATTCTTGTTGACAGCAGCGGATCGATAGGGTAAGACAATAGAGCCCCATTATTTTACTTCCATTGACTGAGCATATTGACATTTCAGGTTTGCGATTGCCTCAGTGAACATGATGAAACACCGAAATTCACGAACCAACTGTCTGGAGTGGCACATATATTACTGTATGTCATCTCTGCCTTCAGGTTACCTTATCACTGAAGCAGAATGGTAATGGATGGCAGCAGAGTACTTGAGAGGGGTTAGGGCTCTATCAGTTAAGAAGCTGACACATAGCAGGTTTCAGTAGTATCTTTAATTATGCCTAGAATTATGTACAGGAGAAAGAAGATGGTCCTTGTTACCTGCTGCTGTGCTTCAGAGTTTCAGGCTCAGAAGCAACCAGGGCAACCAGGTATTTATGTTTCATATTTTCTATGCATGACTTGATACCTTAAACTTTTGTAGGAGCCCAGGGACTTGGGGTTGTTCTGTTTACATGCTTGCCATGTTCACCAGTGGCAGCTTGATGCTTAAGCTCCAGAGCACCTGTTAGACCAGGTCTAGCAGGTCTCCCATTCTGAAGATTGCAAAGGAAATAAAGAACAGCTTCAAAATAAATAAATACACTTTGAGTTTCTCCCTGCTCAACATGCTCTATTGACAATACTCAGCGAATTCAGTGCAGTGAGACTGTAGCAGAATTATACGTATGAAGCATTGTAAAAAGAAATGTCTGTGCAGTATGTGAATCTGTGTGCATAATTGTATGTATCAGTTTTCTGTGATTGCATATAAATGCGTATATAAAGAAGACCCATTAGCTGCAGAGCATACAACATATCTTACTATTTCAGAGGCTCTCAGATCTTCTTTAAAATCTGACTAGAATGAAACCCATCAGGGCTAGGCAGAGATGGAGATTGAAATTAATTTAAAGCAGACAAAGAGCTAATATGAAAGAGCCACTAGTGATTTAACTCATTTTAAAAAGTAAGCATAATGAAAATATAAAATGTATTCTGAGTGTGCCATCTACTCAGCAATTGTTGCCATCAAGTGGACTGCTGATGCCCTTTAAGATGGTAAAAAGAAAACTAGTCCTTTATACCATTTTCATGAAAATGTTAGGTTTCTGTTTGATCAGCAGGTGCTGTTGAGATGAAAGCCATGTGTAAATTTTCAGAAGGCCAAAAGTGTCAATTCAGAAAAGGAAAGTGATAAGAGAAAATGCAATCAGTTTTCCTGTTTTCAATTTGTGCAGGATTTGAAGAGCTGTTTTGTTAAACGGCTACATCTGCTCCAATATGAATATTGAACTACTTCCACTAAAAATAACACCCTATAATTTGGAAGCCATTGCAGTCTTTTGTTAATGCAAGTGGATTATTTAAAAAAAAATCTATTCTGAAAAATCTCCTGCCTAATGTGCATTTTTTGTTTATTGTCACTTTTATCTTCAGCAGATAAAATGGCATTAAGCAATTAGGACCATATCTGTTTGGACTGTAAAAATGGCACTGGATAACTGAATGTCACTGTCTTATTGGTAAAAGGATTTAACTTGTATATTTAAAATAATTTTATTAATAAATGATGATTGTATCTCAAAGTGATGACTGACTGCTTCCCCATTGCAACAATATAGCTTTACTTAGTTCTGAGGACCCTGTGCAAAGTAAAGGATGTTCAGGGTAAGACAAAACATTCTTCGGCTTGTTTCGTTCCTGCTGTACCTTCAGATCTCAAGTTTAGGCTCATCAAGGATATTTTAGTTAATGTGGCTTTTGCAGAAACTTCTTCCATGGTAAATAGAATGATTAAATCAGGCTTGAATGTATATATATAAAAATAGTCTCTGCTGTGGAGCTGCTAATCTAACTGAGTTTTATGAACCTGGAAAGCACAGCATTGGTAGATCATAAATTTTCTATTAGAGGCATCTCCAGATTTTTTTTTATTTTATTGCTTTTTAATGAAAAAAAAAAAGAGAAGGGTATGTGTTTGTTAATTTTATAGATCTAAATGAAGAAGTGTTATTTCACTGTTAAGTCTATAGGGACCTGTGTATACAACATAGGTAAACGTGCAGAATAAAATGAGAGCTTTTACTGCTTTATTTCAACACAGAATTACCTGTTTTTAATATTAGAATGGGTTTTGGCTGTTGGATTCTGGTCTAGTAGTCAGGAACTCAGTTTTTTTAGCAGGTGTCTGCATGGGAAGGGGCCTTGTTGATGCTTCTGTTTGGTTTTGCAGTTGGATTTGTAAGCATTTGACTCTGGGGGGATTTTCCACAAAGCGATCTACAGATCAGAAATAATTAAAATTCAATAAACTTAAATTTTAAATATAGAATTGATTTTGTGTGAGATCTGTGGTTGTGGTAGGTTGTCTAGAAGTCTGTGGCATGTCTATAGTTTGTATTCCCAAACATAACTGAGTGCACACATGTGCATAAATTTATGTTGAATGACAGAGGGATGATTATTTATACAGATTTTATCCAAAACTCTGTGCACTCCTGAAACATAACAAAAAGGCTCCCTCCCCAGAAGAGTGTTTACATCCCGTGACACTCACTAGATTCAAATCTTCTCAACATGAAAGTTGTTTCCTTTCCTCCAAACCTTCTTTTCCCCAACAAAGCTAACCCTGTTAAACCTCACCTTCTGTGGGACGTATACATAGTTATAGACATATGTATGAGAAGTAAATATTACAAAAAACATGGCTGATGGGGGCAAAATGTCTGTAGCCTTAAATAGCTGGTGATATCTGCCAACAGCAGAAGCCGTGCTGAGGAGGCCCTACCTCGGGTGACCTGAGGATGTGAGAGCCTTGAGGAGCCTCGCGTTAGTGCTCTGCGCCTACATGGAGCTTTCTGCTTGCGATACTACCAAGCAAATGCTCTGTTGTAGCATGTTAGCGGAGATACTGCCTACCAAAGGGCTTGTTGCTTTGATCATGGGATTTTTTTAGTACTTTTCACAGGGGTTGGGGTGGAGTCCAACCACAAAAGAAAGATTAGATCTGGATGTAGGCGATCCAGATTTTCTTATCTGAATTTTCTGAACACATTCATGGGAGTGCTCTGTTTATCTTATTCTTTGCCAAAAAAGCTGTATGCAGTTGTGCTGTTCCTGTTGAATAGTTGACATATTTAACTGCAGTGGTTGTGAATGGAAATGTGAATATGGAAAGAAATCTTTTCATGCTCCTTCTCATTTCTCTAAGACATTTGGGATGCCTGGAAAGGAAAGACATCCTGGATACTCAAAATGTTTCTGAATACACACAAAGAATTTAGAAGTTCAGCAGCTTCATTTTGTTTATGTGTAGTTTCTGGGCATGTGTGATATGATGACTTATTTAAGTGATATCTTTTTTTAATCTGTATTATTTATTGAATTTAATAATTATAAAAGCACAGTTGTGTTGTACAGAACTGTATAGCAACAGTTTTCCTGAATGATCCCGTATTGCAACATGCTGATATGGTTTCTTCAGTCATTTCAAGAAGGCATTTGATTCATGGCCAGTTTCCTGTCCATCAAGACAGGTAGACTATTGTGCTTGCAATAAAGTAAATATCCGGAGTTCACAGAGGATAGTAGGTTCTTTTGGAAACTGGGTTGCAGTCTTGAAAGACAGAAGACTCCACCTAGTGGAGTGGAATTAATTTGCACACCGTGGCAGGCAGCGGCATATAATAAAATAGGTACTATTTATGAAAAGCCGGACTGATGCAGTGAGTAAAAGCCAGGAATTTTGATGACCGTCTGGGGAGATGGTTGCATGAGCATTAAAAAATTGTACAAGACTGTTGTTACTTATGTAGCTCTTGGAGGCCATGTTGAATGTTAATATGCAGTTTACATAAGTAGTAGTCATTACCACTTGCCATTTTCTTTTGTGGTTCCATTTATTTGGAGACCTACTGTCTTTGACCTTTTGTCATGTTTTGATTTCTAATGATGGCCACACAGATGTCCTTTTCAGTTGTGCCCCAGGTCTCATTTTAAATAGCGTGGGCAAGAAAACCCAAACCAACTCCCAACACTTCTTCACTTTTTTCCACAATTATTTATTTTCCAGGGTGCGTTTTTAGTTTTTCATTTTATTTACTTCTGTAATGGCTGATTCTTAGTGCTGTCGTGACAGGTTGGATGGCGCATTGAGTAAATCTGTGTGTGCCTTCTGGTTGTCCCAGGTCTGTTATGGAGCATCAGGTTCTATTGGGCTCTGCACCTGTGCCTTGCTTTCCCATTGATTTGGTCATGTTGTGTTACAAGGACGTAATACAATGAATTTTAAAGCTGAGATGCAAGTGAACACCCAGCCTGAGCAGTGAAGATACTCTCCTGATATCCTCTTGGAAAATTCATTGCAGCATTGAATATCACATTAGTTAGACGAGTTCAAGAAGAGAACTGCCCCAGCCAGCCTCAGGCTTTGCGAGAGAGGATGAGGCTACTGCCGATAAAGAGATTATTAGGATGCAGCAGAGGAAACAGAATGATACTGCTGCAAAGGATATTTGGGAAGAGTGCTCCAAAGGAATGCTTTCAGGGACATCCAGGTGGGGTTTGTTGCCAGAGCCATTAAAGCACAGTGGTGCCAAGTGAAGCTGCCAACAAATTTAGGGATAATGGCACCTGTGGGTGTGCTATCAATGGATGGTAGTGCTAGGATGATTTTTTATTTTATTTTAATGGTGGCATTGCTGAAAGTATTTAAGGGTAATGTTAAGAAAAGGTTTTAGTGAGTGAAGTCACTGAGTTCTAGGAACCATTAAGCAAAAGCTGTTTCATGAGTGTACTATTTATTATTTTTAAAGCTTGTTGTCAAACCACTTAATGCTGGAAAAGCGTGCTGCAACCTGTATTAAAGCATGCTGCAGATGAGCAAGGAAACCGTCGTGCTGAACTGAATAGCCTGAATGATACACACATTTCATGTGTGCTGTGATAAATTAATGCAACTCTATGGGTCAGCAGAGCTTGTAAACTTCGAATTAAAGCACTGGAGCTCATCTTCCATGGTATTCACATGCCCCGTTCTCATTGAAGATGGTGTTCCTTCTGTCTAAACACCAGTCTGAGGATCTGGACCTTAAGGCTTTCTGTGCTCCTATTTCATGTCTGTGATCTTAGCAATATTTTGTTGGAACAATTCTGACTCTTGAATCAAGAAATGGCCCTAATAAAGTGGGCTAGTGATCTTAATGTAAAGTAAGTAATTCTCTTTGAATTGTAAATGACAGACTTACCTGACAAGACTTCCATATATAGGAGAGAAAAAGTCTGTTCCTTTTGTAATAGTCCTCTCAGAGGTTACCATTGTGTCCATGGGGCCAGGATTCTCAGCTTCTGTATCCCAAGAGCTATGTTTAAGCCAGCTGCCTGCTCCAGTTTTTCCAGAGAAATATAAATATACAGCTACAGTAAATAACAGCTACAGTAGTTCTATGGAGTGAATCAGTGTATAATTTCCTTTCCACATTCTGAGATTTATTGGTCCCATCGTCTTTGCATGGGGAGGTTTTGCTGTTAATTTTTTTTTTTTTTTGAAGCCAGGCCTATATTTTGCCTTGTGTTACAGAGTTATTATTGGCCACTATTGTTTTTATTATCCTGTGGCTTCTCTGGGAAGTTGAAGGACCTCAGTTATGTTGCCAGAGCAAGTGATCAGTGGTGTGTCTGCTCCCCAGGTCACAGGAAGCAGGTGGCTATGTTAATTGTCCTTGCTCCCAACTCTTGTCCTTCCTGCAGGCAATTTAGAACTGGTTGGGAAGTGTCAGGTCTACTATGCGCCCCCCCCCCCCCGCCACGTTCATAATAATTCGAGGTATGTACCAGGCGATGGAAACGGTGTAGAAATTTATCCTGCCCTTCCTAAGTGGTGTGATTGCTAACCATACCTGGGTGGAAGGGTTGAATGCCTTTGCTGCTGAGTGTGTTTGGGATTGCAGCTGGAATCCACCAGAATAACAAAGAATTACACTAAATAAACAAATAACACTAAATTACACTAGAATTACACTAAATAAACAAATAAAAAAAGTGTCTTCCTCCTTTCAAGCTATTGATAAAAGTCCTAGGTAAGAAAACTACAGAAACTCATGAGGTGCGTGAAATATTTCTGGAAACTATGATTCACTTTTATTTGGTAAGTGCAGGGTAGGAAATGCAAATGCATCTTCAGTTTAGGCCACTTGGGTTCTAGTTGTAGCCTCAGACCCCTAATGCCACTGCTTTGGAAAATCAGCCACAGTCTTGCTTTTTTGAATGAGCTGCTTGTTAATGGTTTGGTTTTTAGCGGTGAAGGTGCACAGCATTGCTGAGTATCTTGCTGCAGGTATCACAACCAATGCTGTAAGACAGGCTTTGAACTACCAGTAATGTTTCTTTTAAGTGTCTTTTGGAAACTTTTGGTGAGTACCTACTCACACTGGAAGTGACATGAGTTAAGTGATAAATATCATGCTTGGTATTTATCTGCCCTATGTGTTTTGAGGGAAAACTCTTGAGCTTCTCCTCAGGTGTACTCTTGGTTTTACTGAGACTACTTTCCTGAATAAAGTAGGCTGCAGGATTATGTGGCTGGTGAATCATGCTGGCTTCTGAATCACTCTTACAAAATATCAGCCTGAAATACTAACAAATAATGAGCACATTGTGCATGGACTTGTATGTTATTTAAAGAATAGAATTTTAAAGCAGCATATTTTGTAAAATGTTTGGTTAAAAACCACTTTGCAATTTACTTCCATCAAACCCGTTGTACCAGGAAAATGCCTCCTTCAGAAAGGAAGAGGTGTCAGTATTGTGGAAGAATATCTGATTTTTATCCAGCTATTTAAGCTCCCTCTTTTCATTGTAAGGAGATCAGCTGACAACAGCAGCAACCAAATCATGTTTGCAGCTGGGCAATTACAGTAGACCCTAAGATCTGCAACTGTCAACCATGGACGCAGATGCCTTCAAAGTTCTGTTTTTCTTCCATGTTGAAGTCGTTGGCATGGAACAGATGCCTTCATTTTGGAGAAACCAACCTCTGGATATAATTGGTTCTTTCTTCTCTTGTCCTCTAGGGACAGTCTCTTGCAGATGAGATTAGATGTGAGGGAAAAAAAAAAAGACACAGGCACACACGGTCACACATGACATGAAGCAGGAGTTTTCAGGATCCTTCTCTGTTTTGTCACGTGGAACTGTTTTACAGCTGGAAGATTTCACTCCATTTTTAGCACTCTACACACATGATGATGATGCTATATGAAAAATAGGGAAATTAAAATATGTATCTGGCCAAAGTTTATTATTAATCTAGACATGCTTGTTTAGAAGTAAGACAAGCATATCCAGCCCTTATTTCTTTAGTGCTAAATGTTGACTTCTGCACTATCACTTGATGCCACAGTCTCAGAAATGTAAACTTAAATGGCAGGAGAGACAAAATGGTTTAAAGAACTACTGTTACAGTGGTAGAATCAAATATTTTCAATATAGAATCAAAATATTTTCAAAATATATTTTCAAAATAGAATCAAGTATTTTCATTAAATGGTTTGCTAGTTGTTAACACAGGAGAGAAGAAGCAAGTACTTAATTTAAAATGTCACCTAGCATACAGGCATTCAATTAAGGAACCACATTTATAGGAACTTCAGCAGAATTAACTGTGATGAGCCATTGCTGGGAGTCCTGCAGTAGGGTACTGAAGACACTGTCTTCTTAATGCAGACACCTACAATGGGATGATGGTAATGGGACCTAAAGGCTCTAAGAGAAAGGGAGAATCTGCCTACCTGTGCCCATCAAAGGATTTTGTCAACCCCTCTCACCTTTAGAGTAACAGCTACCGAATCATTGTGGTTTATGTTATTTAGTACTGTTAAAATAAACGAACACCAACTTTGGGTTACCTTAATAAGCTCAGTTGTGAACTGTGACAGTCAGGCAGTGCTATACAAATTGCCGTGGTGTTCTTAGGTAGACTGGGTACCTTCAGGAGAAGGGTGAAGGAGGGATCAGGGACTGTAAACTACCACTGCTGGTACCCACAAGCCTGGAGGTCAGTCATCTTTAAATTTTTAATTTTTATTTCCTAGCATCAGGTTTTTATATTGTAGTGTAATGTAACAGTCCAATTCAATCATCGGGTGTAAAATTTATCTAGGCAAATGGATTGACTGATGAACTGTAGGAGTGTCGTTGCTTGGAGATGCTGAACCTTTGTAACAGTGTAGGTGGGTCCTACTGGTAGCATATCAGTGACCTGAATCCTGAACTTGCTTGTCAGATTTTAATGGCAACTTCCATATTTTATGTGAGTTTACTAGTACTGTAGTATTTCATCTCTTTTAAAAGTTGAGCAGAAATGTCAGCAGCAATAAAAACTGGCAAGAATTACGTCGGTCCTACCTGGTCTGAGTAGTTGGTGGAAGGCAATCTGCACCTTAGCCATTTTAGTGTAACTACTGGGTGGCTGCAGTCCTTTGTTTGCCGCTGACACCCAGGAGATGAGTGGGTGCAGGAAATTCATTGGGACTTCCATCAATTAGAAGGAAGCCCAGAATAAACTTAGGTTTCAGCTTTTATTTTCCAATTTACAGAACTTCAGTGTAACAGTGTGCTGCTTGTAGCATTGTATTTCTGAAGAACCACATAGTAAAGGAAAAATTTAACCATAGAAGTGCTTAGGTGGTGAAGGGATTTCTGGCAGTAACTAGGACGTGCAGTAATGGTTGATTTCATACAAGGCTGATCCTGATATTTGTAGTCTTTACATCCTATTAATTCCTTGAAAGATAAGCTGATACAAGAATGATTTGCCAGGGCCAATGGTTCTTCTAAAAATCTTGGCTCAGGTTATATCCCCTTTCTCTCCACATGCAAGATAAAAGCCCTGTGAATATGAGGTTAACTGAATTCAAATAGAAGACTCTCTCGAGTTATTGCATTCCTTAGAAAATAAATACATTTCTCATATGGTTGAGATTGATCAAAAAAGTATTCTGTATGCCAGTGATTACATTCCCATCTGTGATTAAGGTTTTCTGTCTGCATCTGGTTTTCACATTATATTTCTGTAACAAGAATCCTTTATATGGCAGAGTTCACTCTCTGTATTTTCTATTAGCTGCAGCTTGAACTACTGCACGGATCGCAGATTTACACATGTGGTTTTCATTACTTCATACCATTGAGAAAAAGTAATATTTGTTTGGGAAAGTATGTTTTTCAAAATTTCCATGGTAATACAACATGTTGATCCCTTTTTTATAACACTCTTGTAAGATGACAAATTGTTTGAGGCATTCTACTCTCAGTGAAGTTCAGACTTTAGACAGTTTTGCATGTACATTCGAACAACAGCAGCAGTTTACAATTCAGGAAGCAACAATAAATTTTAAAAAGGAGGTTAGTATAGAATGGGTATAGCAGAATGCATCCATCACTTTGGAAAATGTGGCATATAGAGAAAATTAATGTGGGGCTGAAACAAAGAAGAGTAGTAAGTTAAAGTGATGTCTTCATTGTACAGTGAACGACAGATGGATAGTGTTATTTTTTTGGTGGTGGTGTAAGAATTTTCTTTTTTTTTTTTTTTTTTACAGTAAGAGGTTTAAAAATCTTTTCCCAGCCATGAAAAAGGAGTATGCTATTCAGCAGACTCAAACATTGAATTGCTATATGTTACATAATTTAACATATTTGATCATAATTATTTCTAGTGGCCAAATTAGTAAAGGTTAGCAAAACATGAATGCATCTTTACAGATGGTTGCTGTGTATAATTCTGAATCCAAAATATGATGTTAATTTAATGTTCCACTATAAGTCCGTATTTCAACCAGATTGTGCTATCGTCACTCGGTAGAAAACTTGATGTTTCAATGATCTCAGTGAAATTAATAGGGCCACTCGGTCAGTGAAGGAGTTTTGAGTTTTGGTAGGCACATAAGTTTATGACCATAAAAATCAGGTCAAACAATAATAACAATTCAGGGAATATTGTATGCATTTATGGAAATGTATTACGCAAAAGCCTGGACAATTGAAAACTACACAATTAATGATAAGGCACAATTGAAAAGTAAATTTATTGCCTATGAAGAACATGGTTACAACTAGAGAATTTAATCTCAAATAAAACTAATTTTAGAAAAGTAGTTATTGCACCCATGTTGAGAGTCCAGACCACATTTTGGAGATTATTTTCCAAATGCCAAAGGCAGTTGTCTCATATTGAAAGCTTCACGGTTGCCAAATCCTGCATAAGAGTCCTGCAGTCCTTACAGGCCTCTTGTTTTCACTGAAATTGATAGGATTCAGGGCTGCGTGGAAATGTCCTACCACAAACAGGGAAGAGAAAGGATTTTGAGTGATGAACTCCTTTGTTCTGTAACTTAACTTTAACTTGGTGAGGGTTTGTTTTGATTTGAGGAGGGTGCTTGTTTTGGAAAAGATAGCAATTTCTAGCACAAACACAGAAGTGAGCTGTTGCAAATGCCCTTGGGCAAGACATTTTTTTGCAGTAAGATCTAGTCCGGGAGAGGGTTGGGGCAGGGTTCTTGGTTAGATGCATGCAGCTGTGTCCAGATCCTTTTGCATGCTTAACTTTATGTCTCAAAATACCTGAACAGTGGATGCAGATTGAAGCATGTACATAACTGTGTTTGCCTGGCTCTGAAAATCTTTCTGCCTTGACATAATTACAAGCCCATGAAAAGCATATTAATGTCTTGGAAAAACTGGCAGTGCTGTAATACAGACTCATACAAATGACAAAGTATTTGTGTAACCCAAATAAACAGTTTTTGTAGGTGTTGGAGTGGGAGGGAAATTGCCTTTTCAAAAGTGGGAGGGTGATGTGTAAATATATCAATAGCTTTTTGATCTTCCTTTGTTTAAATGTGCTTGCTGTTAGGATTTACAAGTCTAAATTAGTATAGCAATACGTAACTGCAAGGTCTCTATTTTTAGTAACCATGTTGGCTTAATAAATCATTCTCTAGAGCTTCTGTTGAACCAGGTAAAGTATGTATTATTTTATATTATATGAATGTATTTAAACCCAAGCATTTTTACAGAATTAGCTAATAGGTATTTTCGTGGTGGAATATAAGATGCCCTTAGTTCATTGCTGTCTGTATGTCAAATGTTTTAAATGAGCAACTTATGAAACGGCCTTTGTCAAAGAATTGATACAGTTTTAAAGTACTGCCTTATATTAACCAAGAAAATGTGGGTAATTGATTTGGAATGATAGCATTTCTGTCTTACCTTTTTTATTTAAGACTGCTATTATCATGCAAATGAAGGGGTGTGGTGGTGGTGCTTCAAACTGCCTGTGATATCTGCTTTTTTTTTTTTTCCTTTTTTTTTCTTTTTTTTTTTTCTTTTTTTTTTTTTTCTTTTTTTCATTTGTTGTTGTCAATAGAAAAGATTGATCTCTGGGCTGGTGAACATAGTACCTGTCCCAGTCAGAAAAGGAAAGAGGAAATTAGCAGAGCGATTGGTGGAGAATGATATCTGTCAAAAGAAACACTTGGAGAGCACTGAGTTTAGTGATAGGTGACTGCCGGAAAAAAGGGAACTTTGAATTTTGTCAAGGTAAGGAAAAGAAAAATATTTGATTTTGTAATGTGCATACCTTTTAGAAGCTATTTTAAATGACTGTACCTTGCCTTGTAAACTGTAACTAAAAAAGAAATCTTTCCCTTTAGCCTTCAAAGAGTCTGTCTAAATCAATGAAAGTGGTGTCTTCATTTTAATGTCACTTCAGTTCTTAAGTACAGTAATGCCAATAAAATCTGTCAGTGATGACTTTTCTGAAATCTTCCTTACCTTAAAATACATGTATATGGAAGTTTTAACTGTGCTTTTTACTTCTGGTGAGATATGTGCTTTTCATGTGTCATGTAAATATTACTTGGCTGAGCTGTGAAAATAATGAAGTTCAGCTTCCTGAACTGTGAATTAGAACAGTATTTTTAACCAGGTTAAGGGACAGTTGTAATCACATTGGCAAAATGGTTGTGTTTGTAATTTAGTGGAAGCCTCTGGTAAACTCTTTGCATTGGGAATCTGATAAATGGGATTGAGATGATACTGAGAATAAATATTTTTGCTCCTTGTGTGCAAAGATTTTTACCATATTAGAAAAATAAATCTGCTATGGCAGAACAAAATTTCTAGGTAACCTATGACTCTCTTTCCTGACTTGTAACTACATTACTTCTCCTAAAATGGTGTGTCTAGATGGCAAGAACTAAACTGATTTTAAGTGCTTTCCTGCACTCTGGTATTTTTGTTCTTAGTGTTGGACCATTTCGCTTAGGACATAACTTTGACACAGTATGATACCAAAATAAAATGAATAGTGTCTGAACACTCTAGACTCTGTTCCAGTTAGTTGTGAAGGCAGCTAAGCCTTGATCATATCACTAATCTCCTTACCTGAGATATGGTGGCTCATGCTGCTCTGTCTGTGGGGTGATGGAGCACAGCTGGGAGAGCCAGTGGGGTGCTGCACATCACTCATGGCAAGGGGCTGGGGCTGAGGTTCTTTGCACCAGTGTGAACATCCTTTCAAAAAATGAAATCTTACTTAAAATGAATTTGCATTCTAATTCGAGTTCCTAGCTCAGTTTTAAACAAGTAAATGCTTTTCTGGGACCTTCCTCTACACAGTCAGCATTGAAAAAGAATGAATAATCTTAGCAGGGTTTCTTCTTGCATTTTTATTTTGCTAATTTAGCAGTGGTTTAGCTTCTGACTAGTTTTCCTTTTTTCTATCTACTGTCTGTTTTTCAAAGTGTAAGTGTACTCTGTACAGGTGGTTGTTGTTTGGTTTCTTTTACCGTATGGATCTTCATAAAGGATTTTGAAAATAAATGTAAAAGTAAAGATTGCATGTCTGAAGCATGCAGTGCTGGCATACTAATGGGAAGCTTATTGAGGTTTATTGCTGTCAGAGCACGTGCAAGATAATGGAAATTTCCTACAACATAGACATGTTTTCTAATACTATCCATTTTTTATAGAAGAAGGAATTAATATGACTGAAATTCACTTCATTCTTATAAAGTCCAAGTGATCTGGTTGTACTACTGAAATATTCATAATGGAAGGGAAGAGCACATTATCTGTCTTGCTAACCGTTGGGCAGGTCAGGCTGCCTCTATCACCTGGGTGCAGGCGCATCTCAGCTATTGTGAAGCTGCTGGCTCCCTTTCCTGTACAGTTCTGTCTGTGTAGCCTTATACCAAAATAGACACATCCTTTCTATAGCACAACTTACAAAATCGATGATACTGTATATGGTGATGAAGATAAATCCAAAATTGCTTTGTAGTCCTTTATAAAAGAGAGTGATCAGTGGTGTTTAGCAAGTGTTAGATCTTTGGGCATTCCCATTTTGACATTTATTTGAAATGAGGTGACTAGGTAAGGTACCTTTATCTAGATGTATGTGTTTGTTACACATTCAAAAATTTTAGTCTTAAACAGCCAAGAAGCTCCATACCTAAATTTGGATGAGTGATGAGAGATGAGGCCAACATTCTTAGAGCTTAACTTGAAAAGGACTTTGCTGTGCCCAGCAAGATTTGACTTGCTATTTGAGACCAAAATGGCAAAATTAAAGCTGTTTGAGTATCACCTCCTTGAAGAGACAGCCTCTTGTAACATTAGACTACCTTTGCTGATGTGATCCTTTTCAGGCATTGTCATCATTGTTTTGCTCTTGCAAAGTCTTTTGTCTAGCTTTTTTATCTTAAAACCAGTTGTTTGCTTATGTATGTATCTTATGTATGTACAATGGAAATAATAAACCCCCTTCTAACATACAACAGATGCAAAATGGGACAAGTGTATTATAGACAGTGAATTGTCATTACACAGCTCACAATCAGATTTTCATCTGTTCATGTGGTGCACACCTGTGGCTTGCTAGCGTTGCTCTTGATTGGAGTGTGAGAGATCCTAATGAAAAACCAAGCCGGGATGACAAGAGGAGACTCCATGGCACACACGGGTTACTTCACACAGTGTAAGAAAGTGAAATTCAAAATACACTGGTTTGGAGAGTCTGCCTCGTGATGAGGAAGCGTGCCTGGATGACTCTGCAAAGGGAGCTGGAGCCCTGCTGCTCACTGCTGCTTTGCAAATACAGCGGTTTATTTTGTAGGTCAGGTTGATTTGGACCAGTTGAGCGCAGTGGCTGATTTCTCCATCTTTACTTTCTGAGCTAGTAAGAGTATCCTGGGCAGGAATACAGCTTTTGAACTACAAAGAAAATAACCCATAATCTATATAAAACGCTGGTGGATGGGGAAGGGAGGAAATTCACAGAGAATAACCGAGTTTGAAACAGCTGTGTTAAAAGTAGGGATGGAAGGGGAATGTGTGTGACATTAGTATTTGTTTTATTTTGAAAATACGATCTTTGAATCCTTTGGGGTGAGCAGAGGACGAACACTCACAATACAATGTATTTATTGGTAAACTGAAACCAAGCACTCCAGCTGGAGCTGAAGTTCCTTTTTCAAAGTGATTTTTCCCCCTGAGTTTGCAGAGTTTGGGTTCTCTGTTTTTCCCCTACCCCTCTTGCTAATGTACTTTGGCTCTGATAACGTTAATGGGCTTTGCCCCACATGGAGCAGCGAGTGTATTGTACCATTGCTCACTGATCCCAGGTCAGTGTGATGCGTGAAATCAATTTATTTGAATCTCTTTGCCTGTATAGGAATTTGGCTGTGTGCCAGTTGTTTTCATTTAATGTTCTTTGTGTTGAACACAGACAAGCAGGCATGCTTTTGTACTTCTCTTTCTTCTGGGCTCTTCTCTTTTCAGCCAATATTCTATTCTGTGGATTTTTCGGAAAGAAGGAGGAATGTGTTATCTTTTTAAAAAATAATTTTTGTTTAAATAGCCTTTAAAGAGCATAGAAACTAGGTCAGTCACAGAGCAGCCTGTGTAGGGGTTTTCACTGAGTATAGGTAGTAACACCTGCCTTTTCCTGTTTCTTAAATTTGGGGAAAAAGAGAGAAAACATTGGTTTACTTGTCTGATGCCTGGTTCAATGATTTATGTCCTCTTCTAAGACAAAGACTCTTCAAAAATGCTTAAATCAGAATAATTTTATTTCTAAATAAGTGAATGTCTGGCAGTTGGTTGGATGAATCAGAGGAGCTTTTTCATTTTGAGTAATGACATTAAAGTAAGCATTAATTTGGGAATCCCTTGCCTTGTCTTTCTGTCTGTGCCACCCCTCCCCCAGTTAGTTAATATTTTGAATGGCTGGCTGAAGAACAGCTAGTTCTGTAAGTACCCATTTCTTTCCTTTTTTGCTTCTTTTTCTCATGAGAAAGCAGCAAGGTGTATGGAACAGAGCAAGTAATTTGGCCCTTCTTTAAAAAAAAAAAAAAAAAGGGAGGGAAAGGCAGCAGCAGATACTTCCAGAAGGATTTGTTTTAGAGCTTGGTGTTGGAAGCAGGAGTAGAAGCTTCTGTTGATGCTCCAGGCGGTTCGTGCGGAAGTCGATAGCAGAACTGCGGAGCCACAGCGCAGGGGTCAGACTCGTACACATCAGCCCCGTTTCCTTGTTTAATTACCTGAAGAGCAAAACATCCAGGCTGGGAGTGTGTGAAAAGCCAGTATCTCGAACAGCAGTTTGCTGCTCTGACATCCTGCGAGGCCAGCCCCGTCTGTCCGCAAACGTCAGGGCTGGTTCCTGACAGTGGGCTATCTCTGCCGGGCCTGGGTTCCTTCCATTCAGGAGGCATTGTGTGGAAGAGGGTTTGGTCAGGAATTTGAGGTTCCTGCCGGTTCTTCCAGCCTGGCCAACCCTGTGACATATAGGCCTGATTTTTTTTTTTCTTTTAAAGAATAATAATAATAAAAAAAAATTGGCTCTTTTTAGTCTTTCCCTGTATTTCTGGCATTGGTATAATACCGACTGAAACAAAACGTGTGTTAACCCTTTCTCTTCTGAATTTGTGGCTTTCTCCTTTGACTTTATTCTGTCTCCCCTTGTTTGACCTTTTATTTTCAGAGCTAAAATCTTGTGAGGAGCAAATTCTTCTAGGTGGAGTTTGTAGCACGCAGCAAATAAACTTCTGAAAACATTTTTTTTTTTTTTTTGTTTAGTGATCATTAACACAATCATCATTCTTGGCATTTTATGTCTTTCATTTTCAGCATGCTCGGCAACATAATTTTTATTCATCCCGTGGATGCAAACCAAACCAATGTTTGTTCTGGCATGGTCTGTTAAAACAGTGGTGGCAGCTATCAGCGCTCCCATTCTCCTTATTCATGAGATTTGCTTAGATGTCCAGCTTGGTGTTATGTTGAGATAGGGTCAGTTATAGTCCTTGCTCCTAATAGCTGCTGTTTGTTGAGGTCACTCATGGGTGCAAAAGGCAGGGCTCTGTGCACTGGTGAGGTTTGGGCCCATAGATAAAAAGTATTTATTGGGATCTAAAGCTCAAGTTTGTAGCTGAAAGCTAAAATGTTCAGTTAGGTAAAGGTCGTGAATATTTTTTTTACTATTTGTGAAGAATTATGACTTCATGTTTGAATGATAAATGAAGAATATGAATCTTATTTGGGTTATTTTAATACTTTGGTATGTAGCACAGTGCTGTTAGTAGTTGTACTGGCAGAACTTAAGATCACAAGGTACAAGTAATAGAGAGAAGGGACGTAATTGGTATGGCTTTGCAGCAGAAAATGAGTGTAGCATGTGACTATTGCCTTTTATTAATGTGGGCAGAAGCTGGTCCAAGAAAGATATTTGTGGTTGTGGGAGTGGAGAAGAGCTGGAAGTTAACTAAGGTTTCATTTTCTTTTGCACTGAAGGCATTTGGTCCAGTCTATAGAGTTACGCCTGCAGTCTTAGAGGACATTTTCATGTGCTAAGGATTTTGGGTACTTTGTAGGTGAGATGGAAATAATTTCAGCAGTTACTTATATTTTCTCTGCTAATATTTCATTAGAGTTTTGTAATACATATTTAAAGATATACTTTTTTTTTTTCCTTGCATACAAGCATTGCTACATAAGGGTTCTGGGGACCCTTGAGAGAGAGCCTTCAGTGGGAACAGGCAGCTGGAAATTGATAGTGCAGTGGGACCAAAAGAGTCATTATGATCTATTGTGCCACTAATCCTCCATCTAAGAAGGATTTGCAGGGGATGGTGCAACAAAAGAGCTGTTTCAGTGTATCAGTAATCATCTAATAAACTCTTCATATGTATGTAATCCTTCAACTTTAGAATCAGGCCCCCTTCTTCATTATGAACTCCTTAGGTTACTCTGGTGTAAAGGTGCCCTTAAGTAAAAGTGAATTACTTGGACATATAATTTTAAGTCTCTGACATACTGTAAAGAAGCCATAGTTTAAATAAGCATTGCTTGTATCTACAGGATGAGGAAAAGATGGTTTATGCATTGCGGTCAGTGTCATTTTCTTGGAGAGTTTGTACATACAGAGGAAATTGTATGTAAGCGTTATTAGTTAAACCTTTACAAGTCATGTGTGTCCCTCCTTCCAGTGTTTCACATGCCTTTGTTTTTTGCAGTTCCTAATCTAATAAACTGTCTACAACCTTTGCCCAGTTCAACCAACAGCATAGTAAAAGAAACTTCTCCGGTGACATGTGGTGACGACAATAACCACACTGTCTTTTCTCCTATCCATTGGGTGTGGTGTCTAGCTCCTCTTTGAAAATGGCAGAAAATGATAGCCTTTAATCCATGGTTGCCACCTCAAAAATGCCTCAGAGATAATGATTTGAAATCAGTATTCTGTTTGAAAAAAAATCTTGGGCATCACTGCAAGTCTCTGCTGTGACAGTCTTCCATAAGTGAAGTTCTTGTGGATAACAGTTCTGAACCCGGTTTGGGCTTTATTAAAACTGGTACCTTGCATTGTACCCAAACACTTACTGCTGCGCTTTGCAGATGTTCTCCTAGTGTGAAGTGGTGTAATTTGCTCTTGGTATGAAATTCCACTTCATAATCACCTCTGCATTCTTTTTCTGCTTTTCTGCTGAATGGCTACAATGAAGCACCATGTGGAGTACAACACAATTAGGTAAAATGAAATGATATTTAAAGGCCTGTGTTCCTCAAGGCTCCTCCCCTTTCCTAAAGAAACAAAGATTTTGTATGTTAATTTTCCTTAGCTGTGATGGGATTTGCCTGGATCAGACTAAAAGCACAAAGCTTGTGTCAACACATCATCCTTCCAGGGAAAGTGCTGTGCTCCTCTGATTGCACGTTAAGTGGATCCCATTCCAGTCCTGTTTTCTAGTGGAAACCTAACTGACGCAGTGTTTGTCCTCCCTGTTAGGAGTTCTGGTTGTTGATCTTTTTTATGTGTTAATTTATGTGGGTAATATTTTATGGAACTACTCACCATAATGTGAGGACCAAATCTGGGACATCTAGCTTTTGGGGAAGCAGAAGTGGGTGAGGTTGAATGTCCAAGCTAGCAGAAGCAGGCAAATCACATAGTGGGTTGGAGAAGGTAGAGAGAAGGTGGCACCAGAATGAAGAACATAGGAATAGATGTAGTGGCAGAGAGAAGATGGAGGGCACTGAATGAAAAAGCAAGAGGAAAACATGATAGGAGGTGTAACTAAGAAAGCAGTGGAAACAAACAAAAAAAATGTTTAACTAAAATCAGTGCCTTCCCTTTGTCACTCGCAAATGATAATGCTTTTCCATCATCAGGGGTTGAATGAGTCTGTGCACTCATTCTGCTGTGTTTCCAGATGCTGAACTGCATTAGAGCAGTTCACTTGGTAATATTGCTTTGCCATTTTAGCAATTACAAGGTCTGACAGTGGGTTGTCCTATTATAACTGTGAGAAAACTCATCCATAACCACTTTCCTGTTAGGACTTAGTTCTCTTCATGTAAAAAGGTGCCCCCCTGCCTCTATGCCATTAGACCTTCTCATTCATCAGGGTATGTTAAAATACTTGAGGAAGTGGCTTTCTCACCTGGTGCTGTAAAACAAATAATTTAAATGGGGAAATGAATGCTTAGCTGTCCTAGATCTCCTCAGATATTTATTTATGGTCCTCATGCATTCACTCTTGAAATTACTTAGTAGTTGATGGATGTCATACTAAAATAAAGGCATTAATAGTAAACACTAACATAGTGTACAGTGGTGCTGCTGTGATGTTACCAGCACTACTGTGTGTATAAGCGCATAACAGGATATGCGGAATGGCTGGGGTTCCAGCCCATTGTAGTGGAGGCCAGTGTAAAGATTTGGCTGCCTAAGAGTAAGCTTTATTGTCTGAATGCTTGTCAGTTTGTTTTACAAGTACAACGTTATCATTATATAATTGAATATAGACATGTATATATTTGAATAATACCATTCTTTAATTTTCCTTATGTATCTGATTACTATTGTGGACTGCAAATTCCTGTTGAAACTCATCTGGAACAATAGCTTTGTACGAAGACCCCTATGAACAAAGCTTTTGTGCTATTATAAATGTGGTAAATAAGTACAAATTGATCAATATGTGACAAAAGGGTAAAGAAGGGAGGTCAAGAGGTAAGAGCATTTCAATGTAAAACATTTTCGCTGTTAAAAATGGCAGTGGGAACATAAATAAGTAGTTTGTATTGCTGTGTATTTGCTCCACCTGGTGGATTTTCCTGAAAGTGTTTTTAATCCTTGTTAAGGGGAAACTGTCTTTAATTAAATTCAAAAGACAGTACCAAGAATAAAGGCAACTTGTTTGTTTGTTTGGGCTTTTTTTTAGCAATAGCATTGCCAAAGGAAGGCAGATTTGGGGAAAGAAAAGATGAAAATTTGGTATTTCTCTTGAACACACTTGATCAGTGCAGTAATATCTTATGAAAGCGTAGCATTCCAAATCAGTTAATGGTAACAGTTTACTCTTGGACTCATCTAGAGATTCATAATTACAAAGTCCAAATCTATTGCTTGTGGGGTTTGAAAGTGAGGATTTGCTATGACTTCCACACCCCCCCCCCCCCAGTTTTTGAAACACTACACCCCCTCCCCCCCCAATATCAGTGCTAGAGCTGAACCCAGGACACAGTACTATCAAAAAAGAGAGTTACTGTGCTGAAGTGTTACCACTGTACATCAGCGTAAAATCTGTCTGTCATTAAGCTAGCTTTGCAAGCATTGTTTTCTTTGGAATTCGTAAGGACTTGGTTATGCTTTGATCATCTCATTGTTCTCCTTAGGTTATTTTTTTCCTTTAGAGTGTAATGGGTCCCTAACAGAAGGTGAAGTTTAGAAAATAGTGTCTCCATATGCAAGGGATTTGGAGACCTTTTTATTGTCTTTAAAAATGTCATTCATAGTCCTCATTAGCATTTATTGTTGCAAGCGTACAAGCAGAAAATGTGAAATTGGTATGTCATGAATAGCTCCACAGAGCTCTAGAGCCCTGAAATTTTGCCTGCAGTGTGGTGTGGGGCAGGCATTGAGAGAAAGCTGGCCAGATGGCTGCCAGCACAGAGCAGAGCTGCAGGTTTTTGTCTCTGGTGCTGAGAGGAGGGAAAGTTCACTGGAGCATACGCTATCACCCCTTGCGTTTTAACAAAACTAACTCGCCATCAGTCAAAACGGGGAGGTGGTGACATTGAAACAAAAGTTTTCAATATAATGTAACAGTCCTTGTCAAATGAATAAAATATGTTTAGTTAGTGTCACAAATATTGACGTGTTACAAAGAAAAATGCAAGGCTCGAATTTATGGCTTGTGGTAGATACACTTTCACACAAATATGCTCTCACATTATCTTTATTATGAAAATACTATGCATTAAAAAGACATCGATTAGAGGTCAAAACAAGGGTTAATATACTACAGCAGGAGGAGTTTCCCTACCCATGTTAAATGCAAAGTCTGAGCTTCAAGTAAAAAAGCAACTGATAGCTTGAAACGTTTTTTTTTCCTTCTTTCTTTCTTCTTCCCCTTTTTTTTTCTTTTCTTTTTGGATCTTAAAATTTGACCCTATTTCAGCAGGACATGATATTCTCATCCAGGCTTCTCCAGGTCACACTGAATATTTTCTGTCTGCTGTGTGTGAGACGGCATCTTTGGTATTTTCTGGTGTCCTTTCAGAAATAATATCAAATCAATATCAAATTTTCTGAAGTGCTTCAGTGGTGTCTGTGGTCAGATGGTTTGGTAATATTCTTTGAATCCAGCTAATGATATAAATTAGCAGTCAATTCTAATTTGCTTTACTCACATTATGGAAAATACTGTATCTAATAAAAATATAAGGCAAAACTTGGTTTAGCCCAGACCAAGTGAAAGAAATAGACACTAACACAGGTACATATATGTGAGTTTGTCCACATGAGTGTTCTTACTAAAATGTGTATGTAGAGCAAAAGGGCATGTGTTCTTTGAGACCTGAAGCCTGCATTGGCCCTCTCATTCTGAGTCAATTTCTGGTAGAACTCTTCTTCTATGCTACATCTTTACATATATTTTCATTATTTTAAAAACTGAAATACACCAGAAATGCCACTGGGATTTCTGGCAATGTTGAACATGAATGAATTATTTTTTGTTGTTCTTTTTTTGATCAGAAAGCAATAGGCAATCTACATTGCTAAGTCTGACCCACAGCCAAACTTGCTTTCATTAAGAGAGGAAGTCTTCTTTAGAGGACTAATTTGTGATTATCCTGTTGAAATAGTATGACTTCTAAGTTTACTTAACTGAAACAAGAGATGGATCCTTTCTCACCTCCACTGAATTTAATCCACTTCTACAGGTAACATGATGAACAGTTTTTCTTAGACAACCAAGGATAATTTCTTCCCAGCTTAGTGACTCTAGCTATCAACTGTTGAGGTATTTGTGTGTGCAGGTAATTTCAATTAGCCTGTGTTTCACAGAGCTCTGTGTGGTTTAAAGGTCCTATTTGTATTTTTTTTTTTTTTTTTTCAAAAAGTCCAGAAAGCCTTGCCAATAAGGAAATGCTTAGGGAAATGTTTACTGTTATCTGGCGAATGTTTTGTGTTGCATGCATTAAGAGCTACTGTTAACAGATAAGCACCTATCTTACTGGAATATCTTAATTCCCTTTCCAAACAAAGAAGTAGGAGTTTAGAAAGAAGTGCCGTTCTTGAATAGCTTGAGCTCTTTTGTGGTAGAGCAGTAAAAACAAGGGAGGTTAGGTACAATGTCATGGAAAAAGTCACACTGAGGGTACCCATTACAGTCCTAGGTGTACTACTGTTGCACGAGGTGAAGGAGATACTGGGCAGCAAGAAATCAGTGAGCTTCTCCTGAAGGTGTTGCCTTTATTGTACTTTGGTTGGACAATTCATGGAATAAAGTTCAGAAAGCATCCAGAAGTGGTTGTCCCCTGTCCCCCCACATCAGCTCTACAGCTCACACATGAGGTGGGTTTGTCCTGTCAGTGGGATGCCTTAAGAAAACACTAATAGCTTCCAGCTGGGTGGAAAATCAAAACGTTTGGGGGCTGACAAAACTAGCAGATTTGAATTTGAAAGCCCAGCTAATGCCTCCATTTTTATTTACCACTCGCCCATAAAAGATTATTTTCCAATATGTCAGCCTCATTTGGTGGCCAGTGGTCTGAAAGTGAAAGTGGAACAAGCAAGCGGGGAAATCTGGACATTAGTGAGTCCGCCCTTTCAAGCTGGTGTGCCACTTTGTGGAATGGCCTTCCCTGAGATTGGGGGGGTCCTAATGACCATTCATCAATGCTCGTTGGCTGATCATTGAGTGCCTTCTCATTCAGTTTATCAAGTCTTGCACATAAAAAGTCAGAATAAGCATTATTCAGCTTTGTTAAAGCCAACTAGGAGTAAAATGCTCCATTTGAACCCATTTTGCCCTTGGTTTTTCACTTTGTTAATGCAGTCCTGCTTAAATGAGTGCTTTTATTGGGTCTGCTAGAATATCTGAAACTATTAATTCTCTTGTATTGAATAGCTGGTGGCAGGCCAGAGCAGATGGGGTAGAAAACTATTTGGTTGGGTGTATTGCTTTCAATTAGGATCAATGAGGTTTCAGCTCCTTTGAATTAACTCACTTAATACCCACTGTGTGAAGTCACAATGTATCACAACAGTCTGCTATAAGTAGAGCGGGAAGTTGAGAAGTCCTACAGAAAAGCTTTGAGTTAAATTCTTCCTTCACTGTTAATAGAGAGCTTTCATTAACTACAGATGCGTTTCAGTGGACTTCCAGTCCCTGTTATTAAACTAGCCTTGTGCAGAAGACATTCTCTGCACTTCTAAATAGTGATCGTTTGGAATCTCTCTTTTCCATCAGATCTATGTCTTGGTGACTTTATATCATCCACTGCATAAAAATTATTTTCCCCTTTCACATATACAAGTGTGGAAACTGTTCTGCCTTTTTTACCCATTTTCAAGATATTAAGAGTTGTAGAGGATTCTTTAATATTATTTTGTAAAGTGTTTTGAATGATTGTCAAAGAAGAGGCTGATTCCCACCCAGGAAGGTGTAGCATAATGCACACCATAAAGAAACTGGCTGAAGATTATCTTCTGGGTTTTTCATTCTCTGTATCCCTTTCATTTTGGTATTACTACCAACTCTTGCGGTACAGTGTGTTAAAACCACTGCCTTTCCTTAGTGGAGAACAAAACTGTTTTACAGAAAGGGCTGTCCACCTTTGCTTGGCCTGCTAAAATTTCAGACCTTGTGCAAAAACTGTTAGGGCAAGTTTTAAGTGACTGCATTAAAAATGGGGGTGGGGTGGGCAGAGCGAATAAATATCCACAGATATTTATTCAGGGAGGACTGCCAAATGGGTTGCAGCCTGCCTCAGTGTATTAAATAATGTGAGGGAAAAACTATTCATGCAGCTGGCTGCTTGAGAAAATGCTGAAGTAGTCTCAGATGCACAGGCATTCTGTTAGCCCCTTCCACAAGCAGACTTCTAGGTGAGAATCTCCAGGGATCCAGGTTTTGTTGACGTGGATCAATTTAAGTGGTAATTACTGTAGTCAGATAACAGCTTAAAAAAGGCTTTTTACACACAGAAAAAAGATGCATAATCACACAGCATATGGAAGTTCAATTTCGTGAGCTGTGGTCTGTGGATTTACAGTGTACTGATATTAAGACCTTCTTTTAAAACTGAATATTGTTCGTTTTTATTAAAATGCGTCACACCTTTGACACGTTACATTCTACTCTGGAGCTGATTCAGGCTGCATCTATGTTGATGAAAGGTTGCACTTCCAACTGTGAAAATGTTTTTCCTTTCATGTAGAGTACAGCATTAAAAAAGAAAAACAACACAGCAAATACAATAGTAACTGACTGGTTTTAAGTAGTGCATCAAATAATAAAAAGAATGGTAAATTCTTTAAAGGCCTCGGTGGCCCAGACTTTCCTTCTCTCCCTTGCTTTTCTCGCCTTCCCCCTCTGCCTTTCCCCCCTTTATGAAAGCAGTCTGTCACGAAAATGTTTTCATGTTTTGGTGTTACTCTTGGGCTCCCTGACACTCAGAAATCCTTTAGAGAACTTCATTGCAGTAGATATCTGATGAAGGTGAAGAAAAGACTCACCTCCAGTCGCAGACACGTTGGATTGTCAGTGCCAGGGTCTTCACTGGCGTGAGGGGAGCTGCTTCTTTGCTGCTTTGAGTGTCTTGAATTTGGCAGTCCTGTTAGGAGTCTCCCATTTAAGTGAAGCTTAAGGGTGGCAGCTAGATAGTGTTAAAAAGTTATTGTGGAAATATCAGTAAATGAAGTGACTCATATGCTTTAAGTGTGAAATATTCATGAGTTCAGTCCGGATATTGGAAGGGTTGTTATTTTTTTTTGTGCTTAATTTCGCATGTGTGTCCTTTTCCTAAACAGATCATTATCAGGCTCTGTGGCAGCTAGAGGAAGGAAGAGGAAGGCCTGAAAGCAGAGTTATTTCTGCGTAGCAGAGGCAGAGGATAGCATAATGCAAAACCAGGGGAATGCACAAATAAGTACAAAAGGATGCGTTTTACATGGAGAGAAATGTGGCTGCTGAAGGTCTGACTGAGAATCGCTGCCTTTCTATATGGGTTTAAACAGATACTGCAAAGGCAAAGTCAGAACCAGCACCTATGTGTTAACTGCTGGAGAGAAGCATTCTATAGGAAACGAGAGGCTTTTGCAAGTGCTAAATGGAAGGAGAGTTTTGAAAAAGAAGATATTTTTCCTTGTGCCTAGAATTTTGTGTGAAGCTATACGTGCTACAGAAGGCATGCGAGTCAGGCGTATGTTTCTCCTAAGAGGTAGAGATGTTTTACAAAGGACTAAAGAGGGACTGCTGAGAAGAAAATAGCCAGCTTTAGATAAAGCACTGTAACAAAGACTTGTAGTTTTATGTATCATGGTGTCCATTAAAGCTTAATAAGGAAGAGTGCATTGAACCTAGCCAGGCATACGTTATTCATGCGAAGGATAAACATTTAAGGGGTGTGCAAAATCACAAATTGGGAGGACATGATTGTTTAGCTTTTGAAAAAGCTTTACAGGGAAGATTTTGTTTTCATCCCCCATGGATCACGATGAAGGTAAAGGAGAGTAAGCTGCAAATGTTTGGAACATATCAATGCAGGAATCCCAGGGGGTTAAAAGCACTATAGTAAAATAAAAGTGGTCTGCTTTCTAAGTGTGTTCTATTTTACACATGCTACTGAGAATCTGAGAAAGGGAGTGATTTTGATACTCTGTTCACTATAGTAAAACAACATAATAATGACAAAAGTGTGGGGAGGGGAAGAAGAGGAAGGGGGACTTTCTCATATATATCCTCATGCGTGTTTGAATTTCCAGCTAAATAAACAAACGTAGTCCTATGGTGTGCAAAATTATGGCTGTTAAAGAATGAATTTGTTTCTACTTTTGGAGGAGAGCTGATTGGAAGCAATGCTTTTTTCTTTAATAGTTGTCAGCAAAAGAAAGGGTTAACTTTTAAAGAAAAAAAAATGAATAATTCAGTGTTTAGCGTATCACTCTGCATTTTAGTTTCTATTCTTTGGTCATCTGGAACTTGGTGTGAAAGGTAGAGTAAAAGGAGTCAGCTGAGGGGAGCCAGGGTTGTGATAATTTGCACACACATCCCTGTCATTGTTCTGCCTGAAGAGACAGGGCTGGGTTCAAGGCCACATGTGCTCCTGTCATCATTCACATTTCTGCTCCAAGTGCAATACAGAGTGTCAGCTCTCCATCTGTCTTTGCCTGGCAAACGCACGCGCCCAGCATCCTGCCTCCAGCTACGCTGCCACAGCCAGTTCTGATGGCCCTCCTCGTTTCTCTCTGTTCATTCCAGAACAGGAGGCACTGAGCCCTAAATAAGCTTGCTTTTAGGAGAGAGCCATTTACAGTGTGGTATATTTTATCCAAGGATGCCTGGTGAGTTGAAATTATTGCAGCTCTTTTGGTTTTAAATGAGGAAACGCTAATTGTTTTTTTTTGATAATATTTGTTTTTCCTTGCTCTTTTAATATAGAGGGTGATTTGCAAGCTGATACGGGTATGGAGCGATTGTGGATGCTAATTCTGTTGTGTATATGTTTGGGGGAGGGGAATTTGTGCAAGGGAACTGCCAGAGATGATACTTACAGCAGGACTGGATGTTTCAGTGAAAAGGGATAGAAATAGCAGAAAGTCACCAGCTTTGTGGGTGCAGGTCTCTGCAAGGGGGATCATTTTTAGCGAAGAGAAATGCAGCTTTGGGCTTGCTTTCGTGACTGTCAGCTCTACCTTGAAGCTGCAAACGTTTGATCGGTAGATATCATTCACAGCATTCACCCATCAGCTGAATTCTCTCTGTGAGAAGCTGCTTATGTCAGAGAAGTGAAGAAGATTTGTAAAACAAATTATTCCAGCATTGTCCTAAATCGTAGTCCTTAACTGTCACCGGGCAGATCACTGAAATATGTTGATTCAAAATAAAACAATAAAAAACCCCTACTGAATTAGAGGAATTGTCGCGGAGCTGGAAATTTTAATAGGTCGATTTCCTCAGGAAAATATTATCCTTGGATATTATGATCACTTGTCTGATTGATAATTGTTATTGCCAATGAAAACAGGGCTTCTATGCCGGGAGATTTGTCTGAGGGGTTTTGTGAGATGCTTGACCATGACTGAGTGGATTGAATTTGGTGTGTTTTGTTCGTTTTTTTTCTCCCCCTTTGGTAAGGACTTGAGAAAGCCATGTGCCTGATTATAGCAGCCTGTGTCTCTGGATAAAAAAAGACAGGGCTAGAGATCCTACAGCTGGCTGGTTCTTGTGGATTATTTGGGTAGGACAGGCAGAAGAGGCTACGCTTGATCACAGAGAGTCTGTACACCTCACAGATGGTGTTTTGAAACAGTATCTGCCAGTTTGCTGCAACCACAGTTGCATGTAGGTATTGCCAGTTGTTGGAAAAATGTTTTCCTTTTAGGATTTTTATACACGGTCGTACCCTACTGCTGGTATGTTTGCTGATCCTCTGGTTGTAGCAAGAAAGTGGTCTCTGCTCAAAGCACAAGGCTAAGAGGATTTATATGGTTGAAATATGGGCAAATTAATTTGCATAGATAACAACTGAGGACTATGAAAGGTCAATTTAACCCTTTAAATGTCAAATTTGATTTGCATGCATTACGTTCCTGGGAATGTGATCTTCATTAGAAATATCATGGTAATTCATTAATTTGGAAAACTGCATTCTGTATAATTTGATTCCACTCCTGTTTCCCTTATATTTTTATGAGACTCATACTCTCTTAATATTTCTGTGTTTTATTAAGATACTTAAATGTAACTAAAATGACACAATCTTACCAGTTTTGATCCCTGTGTGCATTATTTGGGGCTGTTGGCAAAACAGTGTTGGAATGCCTAGAGTGGAGGTTTCTGAAAACCTATTAAGCCTTTGGCATTTAAATTACTTACTCTACCTGCTGGTTAAAATTTCATGCATCTTTAATCAAAATGGCATGCCCCACACTCGAGTATGTACAGCCTTATCAATACTTGTTAAGCTTTACCATTAAATAAATCTTTAATTTCCAGCATTCTCTTAGAGCAGTAGCAAGCAAGAAGTGTGTTTTAATGTCAGCTCAGAGTGTTAGAAAACCTTGCACTTGGATACAGAGAATACACTAACAGCTGTGACTGGGAGCATGTGCCAGAATGGAGATACTTGAACAGATCTGACACTTGGCTATTTTTGACACCCATCTGCACTTTTTTACTCTCCTCTAGGATGAACTGCCTCTCAATCTGTTCGCAGCATATTTTAGCCCTTTAATATTGTGGTGGTGTTTTTTTTCAAATGGGCATTATTAGCCATCTGGGGCAGATTTTGTATTTTAAAAGTAAGCACATTATGTACAGGAGATTAAAAGGATGTGTATTTTTATGTAATCTGATATTATGTCATTGCCTTTTGTGTACGTGTGAAGTCTTGATTTCAGAAGCATCCCTTTAGTGATTCTGACATCTGAAGTCCTTCTTTCAGGGAAAGAACAGGAAGTCATAAAGACGGGTTCTGGTTTATGTGTAGCGATAACACTTACACAAACTAAATTTGCCCTTCAGAGACGAACTGCACGTACTGTTATAATTGTGACTGGCTGCTCACCTCCTTCCTTCCCTGTCAGGGCAAAGTGACAGCAGTGAGGCTGCCTAATCAAACGCTGTAAAAGTGATTCAGATCTCTGTTAAGGCACTACTGCAACTCTGAGAAAAGTCTCTAGAAAGATAATCCAATTAACATGCAGCTTGCAGTAACCAAGTTAACCATTTTGTCATTCTATGTAGTGAATTCTAGGAAGTGTTTATCTCTAAATAATTGATCCTGGGGGAACAGTGTTCAAATCTAATACCATACACCAGTTTGTCTGATTACTGTGAATGTGTTGTCTCTTTTTATCCTTTTTCCCCCTCTCCCTCGTTTTTTTTTTAAGAACTGTTTATTCCGGACTTTATTTATGAAACATTACAAATCTACCAGTCATTTTATAGTACTTTCAAAGAACAGATGTTGGCCTACAAAATGCTTTATTATTGCCCATGGCATGGTATTCAGCATGGTTTCCTTAAAAGGACAATCAGTGATCACAGTCATTGTAGCTCAGAAATAATGCTGCACTTTCAGAAGATGGCCTGGTATTAGGTCAGACCACCCTTTCTTTACTTCTGCTCTCCAGATGTGGCTGGAACTTTTTTTTTAAGTTCATGTTTCAAAAAAAAAAAAAGAAAAAAAAGGTTTGTTTTCAAAATCTGGTTTTACTTAAGATATCTCCATCCTGGAGTGCATTTCATAAATTGCCCACATATTTTTCTTAGCAGAGAACTTAACTGGCTGTAATTTTTAACACATGGCCACATCATGTGATATTTTCAAAACATTTGCACATAGCTTTAAGAAGGTCCCAGCAGAAATGATCCATCATCTCACAGCCAGCCCGTTTCTTAACAGCATATCTGCATTTTCCATTTAGCAGAGCTATATATTATTAGCTTACATTTTGGGTAGTAAAACAGTGCATTGCTGATTGTAAAACATGGACTTTATTATCTGCTGAAAATTGATTTGGCATTTATAGCCACTGTGTACTAGACTGGCTTTCTGTTTTTAACATTAGTGCTTGCAAGTGATGATTTGTTTAAAGAACAGAAACAAAATTGCCATGGACGTAACTGTTAGTGTCCTAGTAACTGAACATTTGGATTATCCACCTGTTTTTTAAATACGTGTGTCTAAATGCTGTTATACAGCAAAAATCCTCTAACAGTCCATTAACCGACTTGTTCTGTTTTAAGTTGCAGTTGCTATGCTGTTATATTAGGACAGTTCTGTGTCTTACAAAACAAGTTTCCTGCCAAACAGGGAAAATGTGTCTGGAAATACTGAAGTCCAAGTGTTAACCTTGCACCATTATTCCAGTCACCCCACATCATGACTTCATGTTCTTCAGGAATCAGATAGGAGTGAAAAGCTCTTTCCCTAAGAGGACCATTGGTCACTAGGTTCTTCAAATATATATTGTAGGATTTGGGAGATGATGAGAAATGACTTGCTTTTCAAATTTTTTCTTTTATGGTAGTAATAAATTAGAAAGTTTGTATGACATTATTGCTCTTATTTTCAACCCATGGGGCTGTGAACTGCATCTTGCTACGTATGCATGGAAAGTAGGTAACACATCATGGGATGCAGATCATGCTGCAGAAATAGCTGCTTTATGTAGATATATGTATGTGTGTGTGTGTATTTAAGAAGGGTCCCAAATACTCTTTCCCTGTGAAGATTTAGCGTTTCTCAACTCAGCTCCTTAGCTGGAGAGGAAAAAACAAACCGCTTTCTCAGGACTGGTACTTCCTTGGTGTGTGCAGGGTGTTTAGTACTGTTCACATCTTGATTTGAAGATTTTGGGCTCCACACTCGTATTTAAGGCATAATCATCATAACTTGCAATCAGTGTGATCTGTGTGTATGTGATTTTTTTTTTTTTTTTTTAAAAAAAAGCTTGAATACCAATTTCGGGTAAAATAAATTGTAAAGTGATGTGATATGCCAATTTGAAAAGTCCAGATAGGCAAGTTGATATACCTAAGAGTAGAGGAAGACATATCATCTGTCCCTTTTCAGACCTGTGCATGTACCTGTACCAGTTTTGTTTGTTTGCTGCATCCTTTCTTCTTCCAAGTTTGTACATCAGCAATAACTCTACAACAAAACAGCTGAAGCCTGATCCCTTGCTACCAGCTCACAGACTAAAGCTAAGCACACAAGATGGCTAAGCACCCGAGATGACTTCTGCACTTGAAGCACTAGCTGGCTACCAAATCCAAAATTACATCCCTCAACCTTCTCCTCATTCCACACGCACCACTATTACAGCTTCAAAGTTTCCCAGGCGTGCATCTTGTGCAGGCTAAGATCTGTCTGAATATCGATAGGGTTAAGGAGGCCAGTGCTGAGTTCACACCTGTATTTCTTTTTGGAATTGAAGCATTTCTGTGTCTGAGATGTTCGCACAGTTGGATCTGGTGTATAATCTCAGAGGAAGCCCAACACATATTCAGAAATGTTGTTTTTTTCACAAGTGCAGGCTTACTTTTATGTTTCCAGAAAAGTGTGGTCTAAGATGGAGCAAAGAGCCAGTGATGCTGAGGCGAGTAGAGATTAAATCAGGAAATCCACAGGGCAGAGCAGCAGCGCTTGGATTTTCACTTGTATGCAGACATAGTCTAGCCATATCGGCACACTTGGCAAGGCTGATTTCATTCAGTATCCCACTATGCTAACTGCATGTTCACTCAGTTCCTCTGCAAAGCTGGTGAAGCCTTGCCATGCTGTACCATGCTGTCTGTATTCCCTGGCTTAACTCTCCAGGAGCAAAGCCATCTCCACACCATGTTTTATTCTCCAGTGTACACTTGGTCTTTCTGCCTCTTGTATGCGAAAGTCACCAGATTAAGCTCAGGAGCAGTGTGGGAGCTGCATCATCCTTGCTGCTGTTGATCTCAGGCCTTTATCCCTCCTGAAATATTGCCTGCTCAGTTCTCAGGCAGGATAAGAACAATGGAGATTACTCCCATCCCATATAAGTTAGTGCTGGGCAGTAGCTTCCCCTTCCGTCCCCCTGCTGTGGGAATACATTACAGACCTGAGCTTGAGTAAGATGAAGGAGGATTTGAATTTGTTGTGGTTTAAGCCCAGCTGGCAACTCAGAACCATGCAGCCGCTCGCCCACTCCCTGTGCTCCCAGAGGGATGGGGAGGAGAATCGAAAGAATGTAACTCCCACGGGGTTGAGATAAGAACAGTCCAGAAACTAAGGGGTAACACAAACCGCCACTACTACCACCAATAATAATAATGATAAGGGAAGTAACAAGGGAAGAGAATACAACCGCTCACTACCTGCCAACTGACACCCAGACCTACCGAGCAGTGATCTTGCCCTTCGGGGTAACTGCCCCCAGTTTATATACTGGGCATGACGTGCTGTGGTATGGAATACCTCTTTGGCTAGTTTGGGACAGGTGTCCTGTCTCTGCTTCCTCCAAGCTTCCCCTCCCCCTTGGCTGATCATGAGACTCAGAAAGTCCTTGGTCAGAGTAAACATTACTGAGCAACAACTAAAAACATCGGGGATATCAGCGCTATTCCCAGGCTGAAAGTCAAAACCACAGCACTGCACCAGTTACTAAGAAGGAGAAAAATGACTGCTACTGCTGAACCCAGGACAGAGTTCATGCGTTTCACTTCCAGAGTGAGGCGTCCCCTCAAAAACCTGAGTAAAATCAAAGCTTACCTCTTCTGTCTCGCCTAGTGTGCAAGATATATATGCAAACCAGTTCTACTTGCCAATCTTCTGAAGGTGAGGATATGGACATGTTTTCTGGAGGAGGGAGAAGTGCTGTGGATCCCATGTCTCCAAGTTACTGAGGCTCTTGAAAGGTAGGAGTAAAGCATCCTATCTCCAGTATTTCCCTGTTTGTGAGCTGTAGGCAGTTGCTAGTTAAATATAACCCACTTAATATCTTTTCTATCATGGGAGCATGTAAAGAAGATGTATGGAGCCAGACTCTTCTCAGAGGTGCATAGTGATAGGATGAGAGGCAGTAGGCACACGTAATAGAACATGATAAATCCCTAGTAGATGCAAGGAAAAAAAATCCTTCACCATAAGGGTGGTCAGAAACTGAAACAGGTTGTCCAGAAACATAGTGGCATTTTTGTTATGGAAGATGCCATATTGGACAACCCTCTGGCCACTTGATGTAACTGCACATGCTTTGAGGCAGTAGGGCATGTACTATCTAATCTCCTGAGGTCACTTCAGCCTGCATGATTCTTTGTTCTACTGGATCTGTTACTTGTTTTAGATACGAAGTCTGAGGTGCTTTAGCCCCGTGCAGTGTAGGGGAGAGCAGAGCAATCTGTGGCATTGGCTTTTGTGTTGTGTTTCGGGGGGGAGTTTCGACAGCACCTAAAGTGACGTATTCCTCCAATTGGATCTGAAGCCATTATTTGATCTGTAACTTGCAGAATAAACTTTGCCTTTCCATGCTAGTCGGAGAGCAGAATTGTCAAGCTCAGTCCTCGCTGAAAGGGTTGCACCTCCTTCCTGTAGTAGCTCATGGAGCTTTTCTTCCACATACAAAAGCTGAATTTATTTCTCTGTGTTGTTGGTGTTTTTTATTTTTTCCTTAGTAGCAATTTCTTCTTTACTGCCACTTAGAGGCAGATTGTGAAGAAATAGCCTCATTGTGAGCATTAATTGCAGAAGAACTTGAGAAAAGTTGCTGGAGACCTTGGGATTTGAGAGGAGCTGCTTCACTACAAGTTTGCAGACCTTTTGGTTTTGTCTTGTACTGCAGCACACCACCTGGTAGTGATGTTCTTGCAGCTGGTTTAGGGCTGTAGTGTCAAAAGAGACACTGAACCGATCCAGCTTCTAAAAATCTCCTGCCCAAATTCCTATGGCATGAAAAAGCTACAGCATTACTTGAGCTTTTCCATGATGTTGCATAATGATTTGTGCATTTATTTCTACTTCTTCTTGCTCTTGGGATATAGCAATCTTGTGAAATTTTCATGAGGAATAACTATCTGGTAGGACCCACACATATGATTTAATTTAAATTATCCAACCTGCTATTTCAGTATTAGTGTGGATATATGTTCTGGAACCATGCCTGCAACTTAACCGTGCTTTTAAACAGACACAAAGTGTAAGTCAAAGGTGGCAGGAAATATTTCTGAAGTTTGAAAGGAAATACCATCAGCAGTGGACTCAATTATTAGGAGTACTGCTCATATGGTTCTCATTCATTATGGACATCCCTTTGGAAGCAGACTGTAACGAGCTCTGCCGTATTTTTGCATATTGACAGTACTGAGCTGACAAAGACCAATAGAGGTGTGGAAGTAGAAGAGCGAAAGGAATCAGTATTGATCACCTCTTGGAGGAGAGGCTGAGGAATAAGGAAGAAAAATGTATTTTTAGTAACCCTTCAAGCATACTGCAAGTTCGTGCAAATCTGGTATAGAGTCAGACCTATATCATTCTTGGTTAAAAAAGGGGTTTGCTGTAATGAATTGAGATTTGCAGGAAGTGAGATTTGCATATGCTTAACTGCAGTGAAGTGTGAAATGATGATTCAAGAAGGAATATGCTTTACCTTTCAAAGTCCATTGTCCTTTCCAGCTTATTGATACATCTTTTCTGTGGGTTAATGCACTATTCTGTCTTCTGTAAGTAATTCAGAAAGCATCTCTAAAATTTAACTTGATATCCTTTCAGTTCTAATGCTTTATTTGAATTTTCTTTATACGTGTATTATCCCCTTCTTCAATCCTTGGAAGTCCCCCTGTGCATCTATGGTGCAGATTCTTGTAGTCCCCTTTTTTCCCTCTGATTCTTCTAGTGGTGCTGGATTCACTGTCTTGCTGCACTTCTGTTTTGAAACCACATCCTGCTAAAGGAGTAGTCTCCTGATTTTAGTGATACAGGGCCTTTCTCCTTCCTTTTTTCAGATCTGTGCTTAATATGTGTTTTGTGAGTCATGCAAACACACATGACTCAAATAGTCTTCCTGCCGCAAGATTACAGTTTGGAAAATGTGTGCACTCATATCATATGAAAAATACAGCCATGATTTGATTCTTGCTTTTAAACTGCACATTCCTGATATATTCTGGTGGCCCTTTTGAGCCAGGACAACAAGCATGTGTACACAGCCTTGAATTTTTGTTGTAACTTTTTTATAATCCAAGTGAATGCCATCTCCATAGACTTTTGCTATATGTGCCTTTCCCATACAATTCCTTGATTTTTTTTTTAGTAATTTTTTTCTTTTGAAGGATTTTGTGCCTTGCAGAGCACCAGCCACATCAGTCATGGTTAGCAAATACAAATTAACATTTATTGTTTTAATTTTATATTTCCAGTCCATTTCACCACATAATTGTTGATTTCATAATTATATCTGCTAGGTTTGCAGGCATTTATTTGTATTCTAGTTAGGAGAAAGTTTCCTAACTGAAGTTTAGAAGAGGTAATTTTCTGTAGACAGCATTACTGTTTCATTTAGCTACTTTTCTTTACCTGGAACTGTACAGGGTACACCACTTTCCACCTTCTTAAACTATAAGCACTGCAGTGTACAGAAATGATCTTTAGAAAAGGATGTAATAACCTTGTTCTTTTTGAGAAGGAATTGGTGTTTGTATCAATTTTGAAAGCACACACCAAGAAATACTGAGTGAACCATAGGAATTTCGAGAGTTATTAACACAGTAAAGAAGGCTTTTGAAAAATTCTCATTAAAGCAACTTTGGTTTTGTCTGTAAAAGAAAGGGTATAATTAGATATCCAGTGAGGTCAGATGTCATAGCCATTGAATAGCTTGGAAAGGCATCAGTTTTCTTCTTGGAAACTGGTTTCTGACAGCTTTTACTACGTTTTTGGTCTTGGGGTGTTTTAGTTTATATTTCTCCTCTGACAGATGTAGAACAGTGATAAAACTCAGTTTCTAGAATTCAGGTAGTCCACATTGGTTGACTTCATTCTTCTGTGGCACTGAAGCATCTCCTCGCTCTAGGGTCCTGAAAGAGTTTTTTTTTTGGCCAAAGCAAGTAGCTGTAGAGAGAACACCTCCAGCACTGGAAAGTGTGGAAAACCCAGCGTCCGGGAGTCTTGGTCCTGAATGATAAGAGCCACAAAGGGAGCCCCAGGTTCTTGCCAGGACTTGCCCAGGAGCTGGCAGCTCTGCTGACTCAGCAGCTGACTCATAGGGGACAGCACCAGGAGGGACAGCACTACCGCTGAATGGATGAAACACTGCCCTTGAGAGCACAGCAGATGGAGCAGGTAAGCAAGGGCATTGGGTGGCAGCAGCAGTGAGTGGGAAGGGCCCAAAAGCCTGGCGAACTTAAGAGGTAAGCGCAGCCAGTGGTCATCAAGAAGTGGCTCAAGGATGGCATCCTCACAGCAGAAGGCAAAGAAACCTAAGTCCTCTCTGCTGGCCAGAAAGGACATGGCAATCCAGACAGATGTCCCTCAAAAACCTGTAGCCGGCCAGGTATCTGGCTGCAGTGAGTGTCAGAACCTGTTGATGTTGGATGGTAGCTGTGCAAGGTGTCACCGGGTTGATGATGTGCTCTGCATAATGGCAGAGCTTGGAAAGAGGTGGAATGGCTAAGGAGCATAAGGGAATCTGAGAAGATTGACTGATGAGCCGTATTTTACCATCCCTGGGAGAAGCAAGCCAGCCACCCAGAATAAAAGAAATTGGGGATTGCCTACCCTCTTGCCACTAGGCAGATGGAGGGGACCTAGGAGACAGGGTAGGTTGGAAGCAGCTATACTGTTGTAGAACCGTACCCCTCTACAGCAGGTTTGAGGCCCTGGTACTTGAGGATCAGGAAAATGAGGAAGATGATAAAATAGATAAAGATCATCCAGGTTAGAAGAGTCACCATGGAATAGTCAGAGAATGCCTCGTATCATGAACTAGGAAAAATAGAAGAGTGATGGTGATTGGTGACTCTACCCTCCTAGGAACATAGGGCCCCATATGTTGACCTGACCCAACTCACCAGGAAGTCTGCTGCCTCCCTGGGGACAGGGTAAGGGACATCACCAGAAAACTGGTACAGCCCAGTTATTACTATCCTTTACTAATCTTCCAGGTGGGCAATGAGGAAATTTCTTCAACAAGGACCCTGAGGGGACTCAAAAAGGACTTCAGGGCCTTGGGGCAACTGGTTCAGGGTTATCCCAAACGCAAGTAGTTTTCTTGTCCCTCCTGCCAGTCACAAACAATGACAATGGTAGCACAAGAAAAATCTTGCAAATTAATTCCTGGCTCCAGGACTGGTGTCAACATCAAAATTTTGGTTTTTTGACCATGAGTCAGTCTATGTGGCATCAGGCTTGCTGGCGGCAGATGGAGTACGCCTGTCCCAAAGGGGAAAAAGGATCTTAGCCCAGGAACTAGTAGGGCTCAATAGGGAGGGCTTTAAACTAGGTTGGAAGGGGAAAGAAAGGAATAACACTGCGCTTGCTAGAATGAGCCAGGCGGTAGCATGCTGCTGTTGGATGTCAGATCCTCAGGGCAACTTAAATGCATCTGTGCCAATGCCTGCAGCATGGGCAACAAACAGGAGGAGCTGGAAGCCATTGTGAAGCAGGAAAATAATGACAGTCACCATCACAGAAATGTGGTGGAATGTTTTGCCTGATTAGAGTGCTGCAGTGTATGGCTACATGCTCTTCAGAAAGGATAGGCAAGGAAAACGAGGTGGTGGGTTTGTGTTGTATGTCAGGGAGTGCATCAACTGCCTGGAATTTAATGTTGTGGGTGAGACGGTTGAATGTTTGTGGGTGAAGATCACGGGGAAGGCCAACCAAGCAAATAATCCTGGTAGAAGTCTGTCATTGACCACCTAGCCAGGATGAAGCTACGGATAAAGTGTTCTTCAAACAACTGGGAGAAGTTTCACTAGTACTAGCCCTTGGGGGACTTCAACCTACCAGGTGTCCACTGAAAGTACAACAGAGCAGAAAGGAAACGATCCAGGAGGTTCTTAGAGGGTGTGGAAGATAATGCCCTGTCCCAGCTGGTTAGTGAGCCAACTAGGGGAGATGCCTGTCTAGATCTGCTGTTCACAAACAGAGGACTGGTGGGTGATGTGATGATTGGAGGCCATCTTGGGCAAAGCGATCACCAAAATGATAGAATTTTCGATCCTTGAATAAGCCCGGAAGAAGGTGAGCAAAACCTCCACTTCAGAGTTCTGGAGGGCTGACTTTGGCCTGTTTAGGGTGCTGGCTGCCAGAATTCTTCAACATTACTGAAGGACAAAAGGGTCCAGGAAGGCCGGACACTCTTCAAGAATGAAATCTTCAAGGCACAGGAGCAGGTTGTCCCCAAGTGCCAAAAATTGAACCGGTGGGGAAGAAACCAGCGTGGTTGAACAGGTAGATACTGCTTGACCTCAAGGGAAAAAAGGAGAATCTGTCACCTGTGGAAGAAGGGAGTGTCACCTGTGTATGACGAGTACAAGGATATTATTAAGATATGCAGGGAGAAAATTGGAACTTAATCTGGCCAATGCTGTAAAAGATAAAAGTGACATGGGTTAGTGATGGACTTCGCAGTCCTGGGGTAAAGGTTGGACTTGATAATCTTAAAGGTCTTTTCCAGCCTAGTTGATTATGTGATTCTGTTGATCTTACTCATATTAGATCTTGGAATTATTTTATTGAGGTCAATATTTGACTATTTTACACAGAGATTTCCATTACACTGCACAGCATCTTCAGAAACAAAAATCCTTTGCAATTTGAAAAGGAGATCGAGCAGAAACGAATGTATGTTTTACTTTTCTGAATCCTTAATAGTCAGTGTGAGCCCTTTATTGTCCACTTGCAAACGGAGAAGTAAGACTGTGGCCTCTCTGGGAATGCTATTTGTGTCTCTCCTGTTAAATTTTTAAAGTATTATGAAGAATACTCGTTTTGTTAATTTACTTACATCTCTCTTTACATTATTCTCTGGTTGTAAAAGCAAATCTATCTTTGGGCTTTCTATATTTAATAAGCAAGCTTGCTGCACAGGAGATGAGTCTGTTCATGAAACTTCCATTGAGAGCTTGGTATGAAATCAGAGTCTTCAGAGTGTATATAGCAAGCTGTCTGCTGTCTGAGGAAGAGCCAGCGTAGTCTTTCTTTGCCCTCTTCAGACATTTATGCATAGACAGAATAAAGTGGTGGTGGTGGACAGAATAAAGTCTTGGTGGAATAAAGGTTGGATTTGTATGGTTGCTTCTCAGCTGACCAGCCAGGCTTTTTCTTCTGCCATCTTAATTGGTAGACTAGTAATTTCCAATTATTTTCATTTTAAGGAAGAAAGCAATGGTATTTAATCTTCAGTGACCGGCAAACCAGAATTCTTTAGTTTATGCTGCCTTAAAGCTTTTGCTTCAAATTGCGCTTGAGAGTCTGTAAAAGCTCCAAAGATAAAAATACTGCCTACATTTCAGGTATCGACCTGCATCCCTCCATAGAGCCACAAGAGAAATGATATACTCTCTCCTTAGCTAAGCTCTGTATTCTTTCAGAAAGAGCTTTGTGGATGCTGCTAAATAACTTGCTTTTTCTTGAAAAAATACAGAAAATTGCAGTGCCTTGATTTCATTCTGACACCGGCAAATATGAGTGCACGGTTTTGTCTGTGGCATTGGTACAAGACAGTCTTGAAATAATGAGTTGAGTGTCTATTACTTAATCACCAGGAATGCCTAATAGTCTTGTCACAAGTGTTTTTCTTTTTGGAGGCTCTAAGTGTTTTTGCTGTCCTGCCACACTAGATATGGAATAGATGCCCAGATGAATTACCCAATGGGGTTCTGCTGCAGAAATAGATGCTTGCTGAATCAAAATCAAAGCCTTTTTTTTTTTTCTTTTGTCTCTATTGGTCATTACAGCAAAGCTGCTGTATGTCTGCTTACAACTCTAGGATATGTGCATTCTTGCCTGCAGTTGCTGGGTTTTGGAGGGCTTTTTACCGCAAAATAATACGATGATGCAGATGTTCTGATACTGTTCTTTGAAACAGTTGATTGTGAATCTGATGGTGAAAGAGGATCAGCAGCTAGCATATACCATCATCTTCTGATCCAAACAGATTCCTTTGGGAGTCAGCTGTACTGTTTCAGTGTGTTGTAATTAAATTGAGTGCTGTTAAGGTGTCAGAAATTACTTTATAATGCAGGATAATGGACTTGAATAGACTTATTTGCACAATGCAAATCATAATCTAGCAAATTATCCTTAAAGGCTATGTATTAAGACACAAAACAAGCCCCCCAGTATTGAGTAGGAAGATAAAAAGAAAAAAAAAAAGGTCTGGTTTGTGACTCAGTTCCTAAGACATCCTTGCATTAGAGTTTATCTGGACTTCATAGATGCTAGAATAATGCCTGTTATTTGTGAATAACAGTCATAAAGTCCTTTGCTTGAAAGAAAAAGGTATTGTTTCTTTTTTTTTTAATTTTAGTTGGGATTGGATGGCTGGGTGGAAATCCCTGTAAACCAGACCTTAAATACTTGCAAAAATCCTGTCTATGCAGCAGGTACCTCATGTAGCTCTTGTATGGTGTTGAGCAATGTTAATTTCTGGAAAAGTTTGTGTGAGTTGTGAATACTCAGCGTCTTGCAGAATTAGACTGTACTTATGAGAAGGCTAATGTTGTTAGGAAAATAATGGATCTACATGCTTAGTGAGAGCTGTTTGTAAATCAGCAGGTGGTTTCTAAAATATCAGAAATTAGCAAAATGTTTACTGATGTGATTTCTTTCTGAAAAGCAAATGTGCTTAAAAAACCTTGAACATTAAGACTTCAAATACAAAAAGCTGATTTGCTTTCCTTCAGGCATCTCAGGTCTTTCTTACTTGTGGCTTGAATGCACAGACTTTTCATTTTCAGTCTTCAGGACATTATTTTATCTTTTGAAGGGCCCAGTAGAAGGGGAAAAAAATTTTCTTGCAAACTATATTTCAGTAGGAGGCATATTTCTATGACAAGATAGATCTTCTGGTATTACCTGAACTTTTCCTGTGTTTTAGTTTTGTATAGGTATGCATATACTTTCATACAGAATACTAGATTACATTTCTCTTTAGACATATAAAACCTGCTTGGGACTAAATTTGTTAATGATGCAAAGCAGTATTAAAATTCTGTACTTCTTTAGAACCATACATAGTCCAAGCAATTCTTTAGTCATAAAAGCCAAAGAATGTCATGTGTGTAACAAAAAAAAAAATGAAGTCCTGTGAACTAATTTACCTGTGTGCCATTTTCATACTCTGACTTAAAATTAAACCCTGCCCTCTACCCTATAAATAGCTGTTGAATTGTGTTCAATTCACTGGGAAAGGTTTCCAGTGTGGTGACAAAAGGAATTCAGTTCAAAGAACTTTAATCCAGTTTCCTGTTTTATTTGGTTATATAGAAAATCTTACCCTTTGTCACTGCCCCCAGTTCTTCATTTGCCAATAGTAGGGGAAAATTTGTGCCACGCTACTTATACATAATTTAAAACAATTGTGGTAGCTTTAAACCCAAAGTCTTTTTTCATCTATCATTTATCTCATGATGTTACCTTTTGTACATGGTACCCTTCAGTAAGCACAGCCTGAGACGTCTTGTGGCCTTTACCTTCTGCGAGAAAGAAAGATCGAAAAGATGCTTGGCACCACCTGGTGAAGATGAGGCAACCCTGGAGAACTGTGCTTTCAGGAGCAGGTGACTGATGCTAAGAAATGTGCCAGTCTAGGGACACAGCTGAAGGGTTGTAGTAGGGAAGGGGGAGGGGAAAGGAAGGAAAAAAAAAAGAGCAGGAACATTAATACATCTTCCTGAGGTTTGATGGGACATATACTGCCTACTGTTCCATCTGGTGCTTATGATAGCATGGCATATTAGCATGCTGCAAGTTCATAATGTATTCAGGGCGAGAAAACACCACTTGCATACCAATTGAGGCGTCCTCTTTCTTGGAGCTGCCTTTGAATTTCAATGATGTTTATGCCTCCTAAGCCAGGACTGAGCCGAGCATTTCCGCTTGTGGAGGAATAACAGCAGTGAGGGACTCAGGCTTGTGTGGGTTTTCGTTCCCATCTCTTTATTTTTCTCTTTTTTTCTTTAAGTTCTTTTCTTCCTGCTCTCTCCTTTCAATTTATTTTGTTCATGGAAGCTTAAAGACAGTTTGAGGTTTTGGACTAGCTAATTGCGTAGCTTCTGTTAATATTACATTAACTTCTTTTAAGGTTGTAGTCTATTGTCTTTTTGCTTATCTCAAAATGCTTAAATGTACTTTTAATGACATTTTGATGAAATTACTCCAAAAGCAGTGTCATGAAGCATTCAGAAAATAGCACATTGCAATTCTGCTTAATTTTAAGGCTTCCTGTATTGCTAAATTAAAGAACAAATAATACCCTGAATTCCGCATTTCATGGTAGATTATTAAGGCCCTACATCTTCAAAGACTTTATTTTAACTTCAAGCATACTACCATGATAGAATAAGTATCTGAAGTTGATCAGGTATGTAAGTCTTTGTAGAAGTGATGTCTTTTTATTGATCCCTTGCAGGAAATGTACTGATGTGTTTGTTTTATTTCTCCCTACCCTGTCCTTTTTGAAACTCTGCTGCGATTGACACTTGACTGGAGATAATCTCAAAACTGCACTGTAGAAACTCTTGACTGAACATTTTGTTTCTGAACTTGTCAAAGATTGTGATCCTTTTGTAGCTCAGTGCTGTGCATTGCTCTGCAGCCCTCCTTCCTGTAGGTTTTGCAAAGTGTGAAGTTTACACACAGGGTAGGGTATTTGATGTGGGATTTTCAAGTGTCTGGAGCAATACTTGAGTACTTTTGCCTTTGTTGTTGACTGTGTCTCTAAACTGCTTCAACTGATTTGAAAGTCCTACCCCAGAAAAGAAGACTTAAGCCTGCTGCTTGTCATGATTTAACCTCAGCCAACAACTAAGCACCACACAGCTGCTTGCTCACTCCCCCCCAGCAGGATGGGGGAAGAGAATTGGAAGGATAGAAGTGAGAAAACTCATGGGTTGAGATAAGAACAGTTTAATAATGGAATGGAAAGAAAATAAAATAGTAGTAGTAATAACAACGACGACAACAATAATTAAAAATTTGTAATGAAAGGGAGATAACAGAGAGGAACAAACCCCAAGAAAGACAAGTGATGCAAATGAAAACAATTGCTCACCACCAAGCAAATGATGCCCAACCACTCCCCAGGCAGCGGCCCCCCCATGTCCCAGCCAACCTTCCCCCAGCTTTATATACTGAGCATGATGTAATATAGTGTGGGATATCCCTTTGGTCAGTTGGGGTCAGCTGTCCCAGCTGTGTCCTTTCCTAACTCCTTGTACACCCAGCCTGCTCGCTGGAGGGGAGGTGTGAGGAGCAGAAAAGGCCTTGACACTATGTAAGCACTGCTCAGCAGTAACAAAAAACACATCCCTGAATTATCAACTGTGTTTCCAGCACAAATTTAAGACATAGCCCCATACTAGCTATGAAGAATTTTCTTCACCAGCTGTGAAGAAAATTAACTCTACCCCAGCCAAAACCAGCATACTGCTTGAAGAGGGAAGAATATTAAACAGTATCTCTAGTACAGGCCTGTTAAATGAATGCCATTTGGTATCTAGTCCTGTACCTGCACAGCTGGGCTTTTGCTGCAGCCCGAACCAACTGTGGTTTGAGGCTTTACCTTAATCTTTAATGCATGTGACTGTCATGCTAATATAACTTTTAATAATATGTACTAGGTAGCACTTTGAACTCCTTCACTCTAATTTAGTATTAATCCACTTGATTACTATATACTAAAAGATCTTGCTATAGTTCTGATCCATTCTTTTTAAATACATCCAGGAGTGACTTTTATAAAGTCTTTATTTTCAGACAGTCATTTAGCCACTCTTGCATAGATGAGAAATGAAGAATGCATTAGTTTTCTTGACAAAGAATAAATGGACTTATTTTGGTTCACTATCTGAATATCTGTTGTCTGGTGGCATAAGAACATTCCTTGTTTATTGATAGAGCATTTAGACCTAGGTATTCATGTCTTGGCTTAAATGCTAATTATTTTTTTTTCCTTAATACATTCAGGAAGGCTAATGTTACTGAATAGGAATGTGGAGGAGGTAGTGTGGGTAATTCAAGCAAGTTTAGTCAGCACTTACAAGATTCTTGAAATGTTTCTTGATGTCCTACAGAACTGTTAACATCTGCATGGCTTGTGAGAAGAGCCACATTTATTACAGCTGTATGGTAGCTAGAATGTGAAAGAAAACGGGGGGTGGGGATCAGAGTTAAGAATGAAGCAGCTGGCTTTCAGTACAGAGATTTATAATTTTACTCTCATTACAGACCGACAGTAAACTCTACTTGGACTCTTTTACATCAACTTCTTTGAGATGGCAGGTTGAAGGCTTGATTGTTTAGCTCTCAGTAGATACAGTTCAACAGAATATATACGATTTAAAAGAAAACAAAGCTTTTAGATAAATAATCACAAGTGAACTTTAGCATTTTGAGGAGCTGTTCCAGTATGACATAATGTGATACAGAACATGTGCTAAAAGTCTACATTTGAGATAGTAAAAAAGAAAGTTTTAAGCAATAAGAAAAAGAAACAGAAATAGTGGAAGAATAATAAATGAGAAGAGAGCTGGCTCCCTGCAGAACGAACGTGCAGTTTCTCGTCTTCATTCTTGTCAGAGTTTGGGGTCGCTGAAGGAAAGGAGGGTATGTTGAGAGACTCCTGAGATCCCAGGCCCAACTGAACAGTGCAGTACTATCTCACTGTGTTTGTTTGCAACTTCTTTTCTCTCTTTTGCTAGAGAAGAAAGTGCAGGAAAAGCAATCAGTATTAGAATCCCATTTTGTGTTTCACTCCTTCCTGTAAAAAATCACATACACATTTCCAGAATCAAGGTTTTTTTTTTTTTTGTACAAGTTTGATTCACCTCTCACCCATTTCTTTCTTAGCCATTTGGACACATTTAAACTGAAGCTATGCTAATATAGTAGTTGTTTCTTAGGTGTCACAGTCTTTGTCCAATTTCAGTTAAGATAGAAGATTTTTATAGTTTTGTTTGCCCATCTATTTGATATGAATGAAAGCTTGTTTTTTTGGTTTTTTTTTTTTTTTTTTTTTTCTGGTTAATGTAGCTTGGTGTGCTTACCCTTTTTTTCTCTGCACGTTTTAAGTGAACCTATTCTGGTTTTGCTCAGTTAACTTCTTTACAACATGCCCAAGTCATTCACAGTGGGAGCGCCCGGATCTGTTTCTGTGTCTCCTACTGTTACTTAACAACCTCAGCAACTGAGGAAGCTGCATGTCCCTGCTCCTGGTCTTTATCTTAAATGGAGGTTCTGAATAATTTTCTAGTACTTTCAAATACAAAACGGTTTGCACATCACTTACAGCGAAAGCACAAACAACTACCCATTAAGAAACAGGGCCAGTAAGGACCATTGTGATGAAGAGGATCCTCTTATTGCAAGAACACTTTTCAAGAGTTGAAGTGTCGTTATCCACCCACATTTCTTGCTCTTCGTACTGTAATGTATATCTGATGTCCTCTCTGATAACCTACTGTGGTTTTATCCCTTCTATCTAACCTTAGACTTTTCACTGTTAAACTCATCATCATTACTTACAGCATGTGGCATTGTAAGGGCTCTAACACATAATTACCACCTCCTTTCCATTCTTCTGACAGCAGAACACAGGCAAACACAAAGTTTTTAATGAATCAATCATGAGAATGATTGCATTTGATTCATCAGTGTTCACCACCTCATACCTTCTGAAGTGAGATTTTAGTTTCTGAAAGTTTATTTCCACCTAGTCGGGTGGAAACACATTTTGTCATCATTTTGTGCAGACTGTTGGCATTGGGCAGAATTATGTGCAAAACTGAGTAGCTCTAAGTCAGGGCTCATAATCACCTTTGGAAATGACCTGTTAAGTTTTTAAAAGGTCATTTGTATGCTCAATTACTGAAGCTACTTGCTTTGTTTCAATAATTATGAAAAAAGATAATGGATAGGAACTCATTTGGGGATAGTTATTCTTGTTAATGGTTTAGTATTTCATACAGGTAGTCCCATGTTTCCTTTTTGAAATTTTCCTTTCATAATTTTAAGAATTTGCCATGGATAGTTGTTACTGTTCAGCAGTTCTTTATTTCTTCACATCCAAGCAGTTTAAACCCTACAACTACTGATGTGTTTTACATGTTTTATTCCAAGTAAAGACCGTAAAGAAATACATTCTCACAGGAGGTCCTAGAACAGTCACTTATGTCTCTATGTTTTTGAATTGTCTCTGGCATTGGGATTTAGCTTTCTTAATACATATGTGATGCCAGAAGGATGTTTATAAACATCTGTGAGACACCCCAGTATTTTTTTTCATTTATTTCTTCCCTGCTTGCTGTTTGATCTGTCTGACTGATACACATGTGAAGAAAGTAAGTTTTGTTTGGTTCTCTGTGCTTTGGTGCAGAAATGTCATTCAGTTTTGGTGGGGTATTTTCAGATTCATGTATCATCACATGGCTATAGTTGTGTGAGCAGGATATGGGTTCGTATGACTGGAAGTATTGTGAAATTGTAGACATGCTGATGTCTGATGTGCTGCTTGCTGCAGTTTTCACTTTTTTGAGTATTTTATATGGGAAGCCGTCTCTAACATCTAACAGGATGATGATGTTGGGGGGCAGAGAGATGTAAGGTTGGAGGGAGCATCTGACTTGTTGATTAGGGTAGATAGGTGACAATAGGGGCACTGAAAATGGTCTTCTGTTGCAGCCAGTACTGCTTAGTTACTGGTTTAAGGCAGAAATAATTAAAGCCAAAATTTAGACAGAAATACTTAATATTGTGTTTGGCATTGTAGAAACAGAATACCGCGTGCTGATGTATACATGCACAGTGTCATAAGCTTTCCTTCCCGATATCCTGAAATTAACTGTTGATACTGGAAAGAACGTTTCTTAAAGCATCTCCCTTTTGACTTTCGGAGTACCGTGCCATTTACTTTGAATTTTCCGAATGGAAAGGCTGCACAATATCGGCTCCCTCTAGTGGTCAGTGGTTACCTGCAAAAATTCCCAGCCTCTCTTCGCCCAGGCATGCTCCCAGCAGCTGGCTGGTGGTTCTCTCCGTGTACTTTTATCCCCTTGCAGTGCTGCCCGCGAACGCGGAAGGTGCGTGGTGGGGCTGTTGCCACCCCATGAGGAGAACATGCCCCTTGGAAGTTGAGAGCCTTCTCAACTACCCTCTGCTCCACTGCAGAGTTTCTTTCCTCCTGTTTAATATTTTTCCCTTATAAAAATGGCTCCTCTTCTGCTTAATCCCCTTCTCAGTGCAGCAAAATGTATTTATCCAGGTAGACTTGGAGCCAAACATAGAGTGTTTCCATAGCATGGAGAGAGCTAAATCTGCTTTTCATAAGGTTCTTTTTCATGTACAAAGATTCTTTTCATGTACAAGAAAACTGACCATATTACCAAGGGTTAAGTGCATCCACGTTGAACATTCAGAGTTCAAATGCATCAGACTTCTTTATGTTGTCAATACTTCACTTGCACATGTAGCATTGAGTGGTTTCTCTCTGATGTCTTGGCTTCTCACCCTGCAGGTTCCCCTTCATTTAACACTCCCTTCAGTGTAACCGGGGACTATTTCTTTCTTAATTTTCTAAAGCAGAACGTAAAAAAAACCCCACAGTAATTATTTTTATATGCAAAATAAATAAAACTTGATTAGATATGTGTATGAGTGCGTGTGTACATACACACACGTGTGCACATATATACGCACATATATAAAAGTAAGCCATGGAAGCTGTACTGATCCACAAAGGCCAATATTAAATTGCTGTGTTAGTAGTCTGTTTAGTTGGTTGATGAAAATGAGATTCTATAAATATAAAAACCTTTTTTTTAATGTATTTTTTTTGGGGGGGGGGGGAGAATACATTTAATTTTAATCTGTTGGGCGTGAAATGAAGCATGTTTTCTACAACTGTCAAGCATGGCAATGCTGCTATACCTGAAATTGTTTCAAAATTTTGCTTATATTTTCTTTGGATTCTGTAGTAATTGCTGATTGCTTTTCAATACAGGCTTCAGCTGTATGGTGTTTTGTTGTTTTTGTGGTCTGACATTTAAAATTCAAAACAAAGGGAAGATACTTTAAAAGAAGAAAGTTTTAAGTTTTATTGTGCAAGACTAAGCCTGCTGTGGTGCTTTACAGTCTAGAAACATTTCGTGTAACTGTATGTCCTGTGAGTGGTCTCATTAGTTTACCTACAGCTGTTTTCAGTATCTAGAGTTAAGCATGTTTCTGGGGCTGTGGGTGCAAGGCTAAACCAGCACCTCTTTTCCTGGGTGAGATCACCTGGTTTCATAGAATCACAGAATGGTTGAGGCTGGAAGGGACCACCAGAGGTCATCTGGTACAACCTCCCCGCTCAAGCAGGGTCACCAAAAGCCCATTGCTCAGATTTGTTCTCTTGAGTATCTCCATGGAAAGAGACTCCACCACCTCTCCACACCTGGGCAACTTGTTCCAATGCTCAGTCAGCCTCAGTGAAGAAGCATTTCTTCATGTTCAGGTGGAACTTCCTATGGTTTACTTTATGCCCCTTGCCTCTTGTTCAGTTGCCTGGCACTACCAGTATGAGTCTGGCCCAGTCATCGTGACACCCTCCCTTCAGGTACTCAAACACATTGATCAGATCCTGCAGAGCTTTCTTTTCCCTAGGCCAAACAGGAGCAGCTACCTCAGCCTTTCCTCACAGTAGAGAGGTTCCAGACCCGTAGTCATTCTAGTAGCCCTTTAGCTGGACTTCCTCCAGGAGCTTCAGGTCTCTCTTATACTGGGGAGCCCAGAAGGGATGCAGTGCTCCAAGGGAAGCCTCACCAGCGCTGAGTAGAGAGGGAGGATCCCCTCCCTCGACATGCTGGCAGTGCTGTTTGTGATGCATTCCAGGACACCATTGCACTTATTGGACACAAGGGCACATTTCCACTGCCCCATGGACAGCTTGTTGTCCACCAAGACCCCAGGTCCCTCTCTGCAGAGCTGTTTTCCAAAAGGTCAGCCCCCAGCCTGTACTGGTACACGTGTGATTCCTCCCCAGGTGCAGGATCCTGCACTTGCCTTTGTTGTACTTTAAAAGGTTCCTCTATGTCCATTGATCCAGCCTGTCCAGATCCTTCTGAATGACACACAGCACCGTGGGGCAAGAGGACAGCACTCTGGGGTTTCTTGTGCCAAGGTGAATTTGTAGGTGAATTTGTGTGAATTCACTGGTTTTAGAAAGGGGTTTACTCTGGTTTTGTATTTGTTAGTCTGGTTTTACATAACACACGCAAGTTTCTTCCTTTCGCTCTTCCTTTACATGCTTACGTTATTCCCTGTTAACATGTGATATATTAGGCCAGACACTTATTTGAAATATGCTTTTGTTTTTGCTAATGGTAACATTTGTTTTGCTTGTGAGCTTATTTGTCACTAAATAATGTTACCTCATGATGAAAATTTTCTTACATTCTGTCTAGACAGTCACTCACGTTAACACAAGATGTCTTTAATGGCATCATCCGATGATGTGAAATTGTAGTCTTCAATAGTGTGCATTTCCACAAATGCAGAAGCACTTATTAGGGTAATAAATTGCTCTACTTGAAGATTATCAGTAGCGAGATAGGGGAAAAGCCTATAGTTGGATTCTTCTGTTGCTGGGAGTGGCAGTAAGTAACAGTGGTAGCACATGAATGAGGATTTCTGGGCAAAATAGGTTTCATTATGTATTTTTCATCGGTGGATTTCATTGGTGGTCTTGGTTGACTGAATAGAAACCAAGGAGTCAGTATGCCTGGTGACAGGGGATCACCAATTCTTGTGTACACGAGCCATGCTGCCAGAGCAGTCTGAATACCTCTGGTTCTCATGAGGCAAAGAGCCTATATCTAAATGGGAATATTCATACCGTCTGATTTAGCAGCCATAGGAATTAAGAAATTAGAGGCTATAACTGTTCTTTTCACTGATTATATGGGAAATCTAGTCTGCTAATTTAGCTGTCTGTGTTAGATGGTAGAACCCATGTTTGATTCTTTTTGACCCTAAAGGACTGGCAGGTTTATAAGCGATGTCTTTATAAAGTGCAGCCACAATAACTTTTTTGCTGGTGGAATAATTTAGTACCTGAAGGTGTCCTGCAACTAAGTTATTTTAGATTATTTTATCTAGTCTGTATTGGAGACTTCAGTTCTAGTTAAATCTAATGGAACACTGCTATCAGTATTCTCTTAGGACTTCTTGAAAATGGGTACAGCTAGGCTTTATACTTTATGTTAGTGCATTAAATAATAAGGGAGTTTGTACTTATTTCACTTCAGACCTTTTTTAGTAGTGTATAACAAACTACCGTTAATTTAGGACTGTACAAACTTTGGGTTAAAAATAAAAATATGCTCTGGAGATCAAGTTTGGGAATTGTAATGGCATCGAGAGAGAAAATATTCTTACTTCTGGTGGGAAGGATATGTGCTATGTGGGGTTGAGTATGGTAAGAGCATGTCAACAGTACCAGTTTGTTGCTAATGGCATTTGGGTTTCTTATGTGTCAGTCGTCTAACTTCATCTGTAGTTAATAGTCAAATTGCATGCAATCCTGACAAGGGTAGGTCTTCCAGTGAAGATGGTACAAAAAGGAAGTTAACTACTGGTCAGGGAGCCTTTGGGAAGCTGCATCTGAAAACACCCCAGTAGTTTCCTCTGGAAATATAGGAGAAATGAAAGGAGTGATTGCTAATGTGGAGGGGTTGTCATCTTTATAGCTCATGGTGGGGAGGACAGGGAATGGGTTTGGCCAGCAGTTGTGCTGTTTGTCCTCTGGTTCTTCGTGCTGGAGGTGGTGAGCAGCTCTTTTTAACTTCACTTGGGCCTCAACATTTAGTGAGTTAGTTTGGAGTAGCAGTAATAGTTCCTGTCATGTGAAAGACAGCCAATCAAAACATAAGGTTCTTAGTTAAGTAGCTTGTCAATAAAATGAAGTAGAAAAGATCCAGAAAACAATGTAAACAGGAAAACAGTATTTTGATACTGATTGTGGGACTATTTGCTTATTAACTGCATTAATTATGCATACATAGAGGCATTTTCATGATGCTTTGTAGGATATTTAGAATAAATCTGCATTATCTTTGCCTTTGTTACAGACCAACTGATATGTATTCCGCCACGGCAAGTGAACTTGTAGACTTTGTATTCTGGGGGTTTATGGAAACTTAAGGCAGATGCCACACTTGGCCCTTATTTTGCTTGTCTGTTCTTGTTAAAGTATTTTATAAAACATTATGTTGGTATTAGATTTAGATTTAGAATGTGTTCTTCTCCCTGTATTCTGTTGTATGTTCAAGCGATTTTACATGGTCAAATCTGTAAAGTCAGGAAGGGGGAAGGAGAAGAGAGGCATTTGAAAAAGGTACAATTCTGCCAAGCATCAGTTTTTAATTATTAAAGACTGAAAGTGAATTTATGATATTTTTTGAAACTGTCAAAACATGTCAAATCTTTGAGTCACAGAATGGTTTGGGTTGGAAGGGACCTTAAAGCTCATCTAGTGGCATCCACAGCTTCTCTGTGCAGCCTGTTACAGTGGCTTACCACCCTCTCAGTAAAGAACTTCTTCCTAATATCTAACTAAAAGGAAAAATACCATTTTTCTATTTTTTTTTCATCTTTTAAAATGAAATGATATGGCAAGACAAGTTTCTTTCTTTCTTTCTTTCAGGAGAAAGCCAAGCCATAACATTTTTGTCTCAATTCTGAGACTGATATAATGCCCTCCTTATTTTATAGTAAGTCCAACTGTCTGCCTTCAGCTGCTATCCATGAGCATGGGACACATTGTTTTGCCAGTCAGAACCTCTCAGCCTAGAGACCTGAAACAAAAGAAAGTGCTTCTGCGGTTTTAGTTTGTTTTCATGATGGTAGGACCAGACAAGGATGAAGAACATAATGCAAAGCATTCTCTGCCATTTCACCTGCTTTACATAGGATTATAGAATAGCTAGGATTGGAAAGGACCTTAAGATCATCCAGTTCCAACCCCCCTGCCTTGGGCAGGGACACCTTCACTAGACCATGTTGCCCAAGACTCTGTCCAGCCCAGCCTTGAACACTGCCAGGAATGACTGCTTTGGGAAACCTGTTCCAGTGCCTCACCAGCCTCACAGTAAAAAACTTCTTTATATCTAGCCTAAACTTTCCCTGTTTAAATCCATCACCTCTTGTCCTGTCACTACAGTCCCTAATGAAGAGTCCCTCTCCAGCATCCCTATAGCCCCCCTTCAGATACTGGAAGGCTGCTATGAGGTCTCCACACAGCCTTCTCTTCTCCAGGCTGAACAGCCCCAACTTTCTCAGCCTGTCTTCATACGGGTGGTGCTCCAGCCCCCTGATCATCCTCATGGCCCTCCTCTGGACTTGTTCCAACAGTTCCATGTCCTTTTTATGTTGAGGACACCAGAACTGCACACAATACTCCAAGTGAGGTCTCACAAGAGCGGAGTAGAGGGGCAGGATCACCTCCTTCGACCTGCTGGTCATGCTCCTTTTGATGCAGCCCAGGATACGGTTGGCTTTCTGGGCTCCGAGTGCACACTGCCAGCTCATGTTAAGTTTCTCATCAACCAGCACCCCCAAGTCCTTCTCCTCAGGGCTTCTCTGATTCTCTTCTTTGCCCAACCTGTAGCTGTGCCTGGGATTGCCCCCACCCAAGGTGCAGGACTTGGCTTGGTTGAACTTCCTGAGGTTTGCCCTGTTCTACCTCTCAAGTGTGTCAGGGTCACTCTGGATGGCATCCTTTCCCTCCAGTGTACCCACAAGGTCTTCCCACCAAAACCAGGAGAGAGTAGCACAAACATCCCATTCAGCTTTTGCGAGGCAGGGTAGAGATTGCATTATTCTCAAGGCTTTTTTTAGCACATCTGAAGAAAGCTCTGATAACTTGGCCTGAGATAACTTCAGTGAACTCCCATGATGCAGAATTTCCTCCAGATCCTGCATATTAGATGAGAAGAAATGGGCAAATTGAGTGTGCTGTTCATTTATCTGAAGAATAGCTGGTGATATGAACTGTTAACTATCTGAGTAGAGGAGAACCAAGATAAGACTGCAGTTGTGATTGCCTTTTGCAAAGGGGTCATCTTCAGTATGTGAGCTTCATGCCCTGTGCGCTAAAGGGGCAGTGACATGTTGTCTTGAAAACTGCTATGTATGTCCACCGCTTGCCCCACACACATGCTCATTCCTGGTGGATAAAGCTTGCAGGCATAATGTTTTGTGACAAAAGACAGAGTCAGAGTGTCTGAGCTGCTTTCTGATACTGCCCTTCTGCAGATCATCTAGGGAGTAAAAGTTGTCCACTGGGGAGCTGAAAGCTGGGTGATGTTTTCTTTCTAGGCCAATAATGTGACTGCATCTGGTGCTGACAGAAAGTTATGTCTGTGTTATGCCTGTTTGAGATCATTTGTTTATAGCAGAAAAACAGCCATTATGTTTAGGTCCTTGTTTATTCTTTAAAAAAAGTCAAAAGGGCCAAGAGATGAATGGAATGAAGACTGGACCGGTCTCAAACAAGTCCCAGGCATGCTTGGCTGGGAGAGGGTCTGCAGCATTGTTGTCCAAATGTCATGCAGTGCACAGGGTAGGTAGGCTTTACCATATATACAAGGGTCATATTGTATGAGGCCTTTTCAGCCAAGGCAGATACCTCGTAGTATTGTCCTGCTCTGTGTAGTGACAGGTCTGAGAGTCAGGAACTGTGGGTCTCCACAAGCACTGCCTTGTAACAGTGCTGCATGGCTTGGCCAAACCTGAAGGAGGGACTTTAGATTAGTGATTGTAGTGTGATAGCATTATGGTTATGGATGAGAGAGCTATGTAATTTGTCCTCTTAGGGGGACTTGTGGGTTCCTGACTCCCAGTTCGTCACTAGTGTGACTCTGCAGTTACCTGCTTGCAGATTCCTTGCTATCCCTCTCAAAATAATCAAAATTAGTACAATGCCATCTAAGTAACCATAATCAATATGAAGTCCCACAGATTTAGATCTCCATTTGTATAAATTGGGATGGTGGAGGCAGGTTCTAATCCTGTGTGTCATACGAGGGTTTGTTCTTGCTGTGAGTTTAAAGGAAACAAGACAATGGGCTCTTTTAATTTGGCAGTTTTTATTTTTATTTTGAACGTGTTGGCACAGAAGTGGTAAGTACTGTACAATCAATATAGAGCGTCTTTTAAGAATCTTTCATGCCTGAATATACATCTGGAACTGTTTGCACTAACTAAAAGTAAAATAAATGCCACAGCATATTATACCATACTTTTTTTCATTTAAAAAAGGAAATTGAAAACACACCACTCCTAGAAATGCTTGACATTGAATTGGCTATTGAAACGGTATCAGTAAAGTATTTATATATTCCATATTTTGTTCCATACATCAGCTTTGCTTGATGCGTTAGACTTGGAAGGGTTCCATGTGAGTTGAAATGTTGCCATATATGAAAGACTGCCTTGTTTAAAAAGGGACTAAATCTTTTAGGGTACAGGAAGTAAAGTAAATCAGTTTGAATACATACACATCTCTCTTTGACCCTGCTCCTGCATGTTCTACTTTGTCTCTTCCTTGTTTGTCTTCAGAAGCTGGCTGTGCATACAGCAAGTATCAGTGTTCACCTAAAAGCTAAATATAGTGATAAATATAACTCCTGCCATAAAAACTGAATGAATGACAAGAACAGTGTAGTTTCATGAACCAAGAAATCCACTGAAAAAATATCATAATTGAAAGTTGGTTTTACAATGTTCTTTAATTTAAAACGAAGCAAAATACTTCTGTGGTAAAATCACAGTTCTTCACTCTGCGCTGTAAGGGAGATTCAAGAATTTATATTTCAAAATGTTTGGTGGGTTTTTTTTTTCTTTAAATAAAAAAAAACATAATCCAAAGCAAATGCAGTAGATCTCTGCATACTTGAAACATATTTTCTGAATTTATTTTAAGTCTCTCACTGCACCAGTGGGTTGTGTGTATGGATTAGGACTAGACCATTATTTCACCATCTATCTCCATCCTGAATTGATTGCAGCGAACACTGCAGAATGAATTGCAGATGTCTCCTTTTTCATCTGGTTTGGAGGACCTCTGTTTTCAGCCCCATTTGATCCGAACTGGGCTAAGGAGTGCAAGTCTGTCACTGTTTAGAAGGGTTCAGCGGAAGAAATCTTTGCACCTCAAAGAAGTTACTCTCTTTGTATACACAGCCTGCGCTCTGAAATGTGTGTGCTGTGGGGTACTGCTTGGATGAAACTTTCTGGTGTGTCCCTGCTTGTTCAGGATTATTGTTTGAAATGTCAGAGTCCAACAGGAAAAAAAGAGAACTCTGTGTAAATGGGGAGCTTGGTTTGGCAGGAAAGCATAAAAATGTTGGTGAATTCAAGACACTAAGCAATTTTAAGACATACTTTTCCTTAAAGTTCTTCCAAATTTCAGGCAAAGTGCAGTGTATATGCTTCTGTATTATAAAACTGGAGCAAATGTACATGAAGTGTTGCACAGGCAGGTTTTCACATGTAAAGATGTTTTCCCCTTGAGGGATTCTTTCTTTGTCTCCCAAACCCTCACTGAATATACAGATAGTAGGATAGCCACTGGGAGTTTGTATGAAAAATGTCTGTACTTAAAAACCATCATAGAATAATATGGTTATGGGGAAACTTGGCTTGTGAATACAATTTAAATAGTGTTTTGCCTTTAGCTGTCATATCATCAAACTGGGTTTGTTATATTTTGGGGGGTTTTGTTTGTTTGTTTGTTTTAAAAATAAATAATGATTTGTAGAAGCTGGAGCTCTAGGCTAAGTATCAGACACTACAAGTTTTAGGAGTTCAGATCACAAGAACTAGTAACGCTTTTACCAGCATTGGCAGTGCTTTGTACTATCATCACCACTCTATCCCCTGAGAGACCTATGTCTTACAAACATTGCTGCTGAGGTTCTCTGGGATTGTGGGTGGTGGGACGGCTGTGGGTGCAGAGCTACTGTGGGCAGATATTTCCAGCTCCATAGCTCCCATGGAGGTTTTGGAGCCAGCTGTAGAGGCAGGAAACAGGTCAATAGCATCTGTAAGAGCACAATGGCTCCTGCAGGACTTTTGCTATTAAGGAAGGTGGAAAAGTGGGATGTAAAGGCTGTTCTGGGTGGTGTGTTGGTGTCGCTGTCTTCCAAGAACCTGGAAGAACTTTACATTTTGCACTGTACTACTTCAAAAGCCCTCTCCCCACCCACCCAAGGAGAGTCTGTGCTCTGACAAGATAATCTTGTACCCTGGTTAGAAGTGTTTTGAGGTGTGCTTGAGAGGAGCCTTATATCTCATTACAGAAGGCAGACCTGGGGAACTTACAACCAGAGATAAATCTGTCCGCCTCACGCTCCTATAGTAGCAGAGTGGGGTTTGGGGCTTTGCAGGGTGGGGAGAGAGGTTAAACAGAGGTAAGTGGCTGTAGAGTTTGGGGTTTTATTTTTACCACTCAGGAGTTCAAAGAAATGTGTAATTGAGAAAGTCAAACCTAATGTCATTAGATTTGTATGAGAAGTACAGGATAATTTCAGCAGTCTGCAAATGGAGCGGCAGACACTGTTTGAGGAGTAGAAACCAGTTGGATCACAGTAGAATGGCAGTCTGAAATTGGAGGGCAAAACCAACACACTAATTCCCCCTACGGTGTTCAATTTAAGTAACAAAACATTGCCAGCTTTTGGGGAATGGCTCCCCCCTCCAATCCGAACTTTGAAATGTAGCAAAGGGAGAGGAGCAGGAACCTTGTGGTTGGTTACATACTTGGGGATCGGTTTTAGTTATCAACAGCTGAACTGGAGGATACAGGCTGTGCCTGCTCACTGCGAGCAGCAGACTGTTAGAGGAGCTTGATTTCTCTCACTCCTTCTTCCACCCACCTCCATCTCCTCTGTGCCTGTGTCTGCGCTCCCACATGCTTCAAATCTGTGTACCTGGACTGCCTTCCTTAACAGTTCAATGTGAGTGTTAGCAGAATGAAAACCAGATGGACCAGCAGTTCCCACTGTTATCTCCCCAACAGCTCTGGCAAGCCTCCCTTTCTCTCTCCTTTCTTGGCATGGCAGAAATATTTGCCTTTATTTAGGAGGGCTTGGGCTCACTGCTGTGCCTCTTTCCCTCTGTTGCAACATGAGCTGAAAGCTATTTATTCCCTTGTTGCTGAGGTTGGTTGAGGTGAGTGGAAGATGAATTCGGCTATTAAGGAAGCAATTAACATTTCAAGATGAGTTTTCACAGTTCTTTATATTAAATGAATGACTTATTAAAGATATAGATTTAACTCTTTTAATGTAATGATATAGAACGGATATTTGTATAGAATATGTTTAAAAACTTGATTTTGTTTTCCAGCATGTAATAACTTACTGTTGCTTGATTTGCAGATCAAATCTCACCCGTGTAGCAGCCTTAATATTTAAGCTAATCATTTTGGATACTGTTCCCTACACAGCTGAGGTTTACTAACCTTAGATCCACACTAAAGATCCTGTAATACTTTATCTGTGTTCCCCTCATTCTGTTCTGGGAGTGTTTCACTGCTCATCTTCCCCAAACTTGCCTCTAAATTCTACATTAAATTACTCCCTTTAACTGCGAACTAAAGCATCTGTAGGCACTTCAACAAAGGATGACGATGGCTTTTATAATTGCAGTACCTGACACACTGTACCTCTGAGACATACTTCCTCACTTTCCTCAGTTTCAGGGAGCTAAATATTGATATCTATTAATTATGTGTTGTTAATTTCTGTGGTAGGGTTTTTTTTTTGTTTGGTTGTTTTTTTACTTTCTGATAAGTAACTGTTCTGATAATTAGAGTGTTTTGAGGCTCTTTTAAACATACCCTTCCTTTGTTAAATGTGTGTATTGCGTTTTGTTTCTCTTAATGTCTCTCAGGGCAAATTTTAGTTAGGATTGTTTAGTTGAAGTTTTTACGTTGTTAGTAAGAACAAGAAGCACATCACGAAGTGGAGTGATAGAATTTGTAGCATATGGTGGGCTTTGCTATTGTCTTGAATTAAAACCCACAGACTTACATGCTTGCCCATTAGCAGCGATACTTCCTTGCTTTGCAAAATAGTTTAATGGAGTTCAGGCAGACTTGTGTAGGACAGTGTAAAATAAAGAACCCTGATCCCCCAAGAAGGGATGGAAGAATTTAACTGAATGCTCATAAAAAGCTAAACTTGATCTTACTCATCTTTACTCACGATGGCTTACTGAACACCTGACATGAGTAAGGAAGCCTTAATTTTGCTTTCAGTTGGTAAATGTTGTCAGGTTTTACTCATTCTTGATAAATGAAACATAAGGGTTTGGGTGAGATTTTAAAAATTCTAACACAGAGGTGACCATAAAGGTGTTGGCAAAAGAAGATACTTCTATAGCTTCCATATCAAGTATCTTCCATCTCAAGATCTTTAGTTGCAAGAGAACTGTTAGGTTTTCTACATTTTTCTCTCCCCCCCCCCCCCCTTTATTTTCCTGGGGATGTAAGTTTCTATTTGCAGGTTTTGAACATGAAAGTTGTTCTTAATGTGTGATGGTGCAAACTTAGATGCTTTAAAAAACCCTGAGTGGTATGTATGTGTGATGACTGACATACCATTTTGGCGTGTTGTGTTTATTTTTCTGGTGTATGTAAGAATATCCAAGGGCAGGGTAGTAAAGTGATCCAGGAGGCACGCGGTATTTAACATAAGTATCTCTCCATGATTACAAAGAGAAGTGATGGAGAGGGTAGCAGGTGTTACGAAGAAGAGACGTGGAGAGAGCTGGCTTCAACCAATATCCTACCCAACTTCTCATCTGTACTAGAGATCTTCAGGTTTTAATTCTCAAAGAGTTGTTGTAAGGGGATTTATTACCTTCCTGTCTCTTCATCTGTTTTTTCCTCCTGGCTAACATGAGAGCCTTGAAGGGAGGTGGCATTATTGCAGCTCCAGGAGTGCTTGAGAGGTAGCATCTGCACATGCTAGAAATGAAAACAAAAGACAATGCAGCACCACTACAAATGAGGTCTTGCCATCTGTGTTATACCTTCTTAAGTAAGGTTTAGATGATGTAATTTGGGAAGATCACACTGGAGCAGATAATCAGGTGTAATCTTTTGCAGCAGATGCTGAAATGGCTCACTTTTTGCATTAGCTTTTAATTTTTTGTCAGAGGGGGTGTGCTTGGGGGAATAAACCAGTGTGTTCCTGTGGTGTGTGTTGCAGATCGCACTGAGAAGCATTCCACAATGCCAGACTCACCTGTGGATGTGAAGACACAATCCAGGCTGACGCCTCCAGCCATGCCACCTCCTCCCACAACCCAAGGAGCTCCAAGAACCAGTTCATTCACGCCCACAACGTGTAATTAGACTTATTTTCTTCCTTTTCTTTCATACTCTTTCTATTCTCTCTATAAGGAAGCAAAATATGTGAAGGGAAATGTGCATGATATGGTGGGAGCAGCATTTAGTTATATTAATTACAATAAAGTAATTAAGCAAATCTAAGATTGCAACAGGTTAGTGCATCTTTAAGTTATTAAAATATTCAGCTCAAGAGTTGTGTTATTTCGTTGATAACTTGGCCACAGAGTTAAAGAACAGTGAGCAATGCTTTCCCATGTAGTTAATGCTCAGATCAGTCCTTCTGTGAGAAGTACAGAAACCCTTCTTTTTTATGCCATTCTGTTGTTTAAAGGACCCTTTTCCCTTCTGTAGAGAAACTTTGGGGGGTGGGGTTGCTTATGTTTTTAAAGTGGAGGATAATGAAAAAAACAAACTTCATCCCACTTATGATTGAAGAATTCTGATTTAAATGCTATGTAATGTCTAGTTAATATTGATATAACCCCCAAAATAAAAGCTTTTTATTGTTTTATCTAGAGATTTTTAACCTGTGACCACTTGGGGCTGCATCTCTGTCTCAGTTTATTGATGTAAACATACAAGAAACTCAAGTAGTCTTGACGGAATTACTCTGCATTCGTATCAGTGTAACTGAGATCTGAATCTGGCATGTTGTCTGGACTATTCTTTTCACAGCCATGAAATGATCCACATTTCTCTTACCAAGATTTAGCTGCAAATTTTTTGGTTTCTTTTATACTGCCTTGTAATAGTATAAACATGAGAATGTGTTTACATTTCACATTTTAAATAAAACATTTTTAGAACCGTAGAATACATATGCCTAAACAGAATGAAGGCAGCATCTTCTATTTGTCTTGCCTATGTCTGTTTAGTCCTTTTCTGTCTGCTAAATGCCTTATTTAAAATTCACCTCTATGCAGAAGTCCAGCTGGAGGCTCTTGTACTACTTCTCCCAGGGAACCCTGTCCTAACGATTTACATCCAACTTAAATACTGAGGAGGATTTGTGCCAGCTATTTGTGTAAACTCAAATTTAACCCAGTGACCCTGATCCTGCATAGATTTGGCTGTTTTGCTTAGCCTCCAGCACCTGAATCATCCTAGGAGCTGCTCTGGTCTAAAGTTAAATTGTTTCTAGGTTTTTGCATGGTGGGTTTCTTAGAGAGAGCTTTCAAATGTGATGCACTTTGCATCAAGGTTCAGGGTTATCTTTGGCAGTCATGAAAGGAATAGGGCAGTGTTCTTCTTTAATCACTTTTATAATCCTCAATGTAACTCACAAGATTTCTGGATGTTTATGATTGGGTTCTGCACTTTGGAAAGGCGTGTGAACCATAGCTGGATTTTTGGGGCTGTTTATATAAAGACTATCTAAAAAAGTCTAGTTTTAATTGCCTTTTTTTTACCCTGTCAGATTTTGGAGTTTGTCTTTAGTGGTTACAGCTTGTACAGTAAATAGTACTTCTGTTGGAGTGTCTGTTACATTTATTATTGCGACAGTGGGAATGCCTGTAGGCCAGGAAGATCATACTTGTTTTCTGGTCCAGAATATGCTTATTTTCTTTGATTTAGACTATTAAAAACTCTTGACATATTCTAGTTTGAAATTTTAAATGCTAAATTCTGTTTTATTAATGATGTGGTTTTGTTTGAGAAATTATGTAGATCTTTGGCAGTTGGCAAGTTCAGACGTTACAAAGAAGGAGAGAAAATTACTAATATGTAGTGGGCTATTAAAAAAAAAAATTCTAGAGAAGCAGCATTTGGGGAATATTTCTTTATTTCTTTTGTTGTGGGAGAAATTTTACCTTCCTTTCTCCTCTTCATATCCATCCAAGGTAACGAACTCTCCTGTTCTGTGCTTTTTTGATTGCACCCCCAGACTCTCTGCTGAGAGCAGCCCCTTACCAGTGGCTGAGTTGTTGGGTGCTGTCAGGCTAGAGGACACAGTCTTATTCTTCCCAGTCCTCATTTACTAAGCTCATGATATGATGACTTTGGGCTGTGCAGGTTCCTTGCAGTCACAATGTATTTGTTTACTCAGATACCTCACTGTACGGCAGTGCTTGGAGCTACACGTGGAGCTGAACTTGCTGAGACCAGCTTCTTTCTAGTTTTTCTACTTCTTGTTCTCCCTAGCCCATGCAGCTAGAATAGGTAACCAAAAACTAGGTTAAAACACAAGCAGAAACTAGATATCTATAGAAATAGATAGCTTTTCCTGTGGTGCTTCAGAAGGGCACTTCAGTCATTAGGACAAAAGCTCCTTCAAAAGTATTGCAGTAGTGGTTTAAATTGGGTAATAGGGTAGTGATCTAAATCTAGTAATAGGTGTGCACCCTCAAAAGGGACTTGCTGTCTAACAATAAAGATGACTGATAAAGAAAGTGACAAAAATTGGGATGTGTGGCTTCAGAGCGGCTGGTCATTAAGCAACATTGAAAGTTCTTTAAGTTGCTAGCTCGCCATGGTTATGCTTTTAAATAGGAAGCAACTTAGGCTTACTCCTATGCATTTTTTATAGTAGACAAATTCCTGATTTTTAATGTCTTTCTGGGATGGGTTCTGAGTGAGTTCTCAAAAAGAAATTGGCAGATTTCTCTAGGGCAGTGGCTGCTGAGCATGGTGCTGGTTGCTACTGGGTGCAGTCGTGTGCTGTGTGCCCATTGCTGTCATTTTGGCGAGTCAGACTCAAACAACAGCTCAACAGTTTGTTTGGCTGTTGCTATTCCAAGTAGCCTGGGTGGAAAAGGATGTCCTCAGTTTGATTCTCTGCTCTCTTCTGGAGTGTGGATGAGAATCAAACTGAAATGGCTGCCAAAAACTGTCTGTTGTCTTCAGTATGTCTGCATGAATCTCATTGCCATAAATTTTGAACATTTAGTACTTCAAACAGTTGTTCTCACAGCAACCTTGCAACAGGAGGGGAATGCTTTCTTATCCTTTTAGAGGTACAGTATTGGCACATGAAAACAGTGATTTGCTCATGGTCTTCGAGAAGTCTTCAGAAGTCTAGTTTCATGCTCTAGCTGCGAGGCTTCAGGCCACAGTGAGCATGGCACCATTTGTACCTGCACAAACAACTTTGTGTGCTCCATATGTTAGCAGCTAGGAAATCTGTATCTGAAAAAAATAACCTTCTCATTGGGTGGTGTAAGGTTAAAACGTGAAAGTCCTGTTTTATAAACACAGCTGTCAGTTGTGTGTACGAAACACAAGTAAAAATATTCAGAGATAAACTGAGGCTTCATGAAATATGTCTGCACATTTTTTTCTACCCCAAGGAGGAATTTTTTTGTCTTCAGTCATACATGCTCTCATGCTCTTTCCATTTCCTTCCTTCTCTTTTTAAAACCCTCTGAAAAAAGGGTGGCATCCAAATGATGCTTTCCAGGTGCAGGAGCATTTTGATGGGGGTGTGTGAGCGGCAGCTGCTTTTACTTCCAATCCATATATGGTTCAGTACCAGCTACTGGGAAAGAAATAGAAACTGCAGAGTGTTGCTCTGTCAAAAGGCTAATTATCTTTGATTGTTCAACTTAATTAATTTTGAGGACAAGCACGGAAAACATAAGCTGATGGATTTCCCTCTCTGTCTTTCTCTCTTTTCTCACACCCCTCTCTATTTTGTCCTCCCTTTTCTTTTTCTTTCAGTAACCAATGGCACTAGCCATTCACCAACAGCGTTAAATGGAGCTCCATCTCCTCCTAATGGCTTTAGCAATGGGCCATCCTCTTCTTCTTCCTCTTCTCTGGCTAACCAGCAGTTACCGCCAGCTTGTGGAGCTAGGCAACTCAGCAAACTGAAGAGATTTCTTACAACCTTACAGCAGTTTGGCAATGACATTTCACCAGAGATTGGGGAGAGAGTGCGTACCCTTGTGCTAGGACTTGTGGTAAGCAAACAACTAATGATACACTAATTGTGATATTTTTCTCTCCTTTTCCCTCTCTATGCTTGGCATGTTTATTACATGAAAGAGTGGGTCATAAACGCTGCATATATCATACCAAACGTGAGAACGAAGCACTGGCTCTTGCTGCTGGAGCTAACTTGTAACTTGTCTATCTTCCCATAAGTGACAGTTATTCCCAGTCAGATATAGACTTGACTTTTTTTGCCAGTATATATTCTGTTGTAATGGTGCGAAAGGGTTTTCATTCTATACTGGCAACACCCCTAATATAGACATCCCTGAAATATATAATGTAGTAAAATATGGTTTGGCTTGCCTTCCTAGTTGGCTGTGAAAAGGAGAGTGCCCTACATATATAGTGGTAGAATACTGGTTAAAAAGATGAATAAGCCTAATATATGTCTGGACTGTGGTTACACAGTGGAAAACCTTTTCTCAGTATTCATTGAACCCAACAAGGAGGGACCTGGTGGTGCTTACTGCTACTTAAGTCACCCTATCTAAAAGGTTACCTCTACGTGATTGTACGGCTGAATGAAAATTTCAGCTTTTTCTTACCCACTCTGTCAAGTTGGGCTGCTGTTTTACAGGCAAATTGTTGTGAATCTGGCCCAGGATTCTTTTTTTTCCCAGAAAAGTCCTCTCTCCGCCAGATGTTGCTGTCTCTCATGTATCTCGTCCAGCAGTAATTGGACATACCAGGAAAAATGCTGTTGTGGTGCTCTAATTTACGTATGTTCTGAGCAACTGCAGTTGCCACTGACTTAATTTGAAGCAAAGACTGCCAGTGCTGTTGAGTACTAGGGCTCAGGCGTTCTCCACTTGTATCTTCACAAAACCTATGTGGCAGCAGTGGGTACCCCTTCATTTGAGTCGGTGTCAAAAGGTTTAATGTAGGCAGTGTAACTTCAGTAAGTCCTACTCTTCATTTGTTTTCATACCCAAAATGCCTTTTTTATGTGGTTTGGCTTTTCACATGGTTCTCTGTGGAAAGGGGAACTAGTAAAGAAACTAATGGTGGCTTTAGGAGATCTATTTGCCCTTGATTTTCAGATCAAAAGTGCTTGCCCACTGTTAATTACAGTTGATTTCTACTTTCATCTGAGCTCTGAGGAGCAAATTGGCATCTTTTCCTTGGGAATGTCCACATATCATGTTATTCCCTTGGTCAACCCTATGAAGCATGTGGTCTTCATGGTTATGCCCTCAGCTTCAAAGTAATAACTTTCCTATGTAGCCTAGAACATTATAAATGATCCTCTTCGTAAGTACAAGAGGCAAAGTGCAGTTTTCCTCCTCAAAAAATAAGTGTGATTTTTTCATGTGTGCATGCTAATTACCACTTCTGCACTGGGAACAAAATTACAAGAGGCTTCAATAGGAAATAAAAAAAATTGTTGGGAAAAGCAGCTTTAACTGATGTTTGAAATGTAAAAGCATTTCCATGCCTAGCACCTGAGAGCTTAAACTACTCTAAGCAACAGGCGCTGAATGGCTGAAATGCTGGTGATTTCCTTTGAGTATTTTAATAAGGTAATAATTTAATATGTGGCATGCTTTTCTTTATCCTCTTATCAGTATCAAGAATGAGTTATTAAGCAGTTTGAGAGTGCTTTGGTTACTGTTTCTCTTGCTAAGTGTTTTCATTATTTTGTCACCAAGACAGAATTTTTTTTCTCAACAGAATTCTACTTTGACAATTGAAGAATTTCATTCCAAACTGCAAGAAGCTACTAACTTCCCACTGCGACCTTTTGTCATCCCATTTTTAAAGGTATTGCACAGTTCAGTGATCTGGAAAATATTTCAAACCATTTTGTTGCTAGGTCACAGATGTGTGTTACAGTTTTTCTTTTTAAGAGAGTCAGGAAAATGAATAACGTTTACGGGTTCCTTTCCATAGCTTTGTGCATGGAACTGCGTTTGAGTGTATGGTTGGGACCATTTTTGGTACAGGACCTGTCGGTTCCCTAATTCTATAATCACTGTTGTTTGTTTTATATTTTTAGTTTGTAGGTATAGCAGCTTTTACAAACTAAGTCTTGAGACTTGGTTATAAATATAATAATTTCATGTGCTTGCAAAAAGCTAGAGTTTTGCAAACTTTGTGTGATTCAGACTAAGGGGATGTCAGGAATTCCTGCTACCAGCCCTTTTTTAAGGTGCTGCTGATCATTATTAGTACACAATGAGATTGTGACACTCTGCCATGCAAGGAGAAGACAAGTATTTCTTTAGATTCCAGCCATCAGTACAAATGTGGTGTCTTAAGGAGGCTGGTGACTCTGTCCATGTGTTTTATGCTTATGCACCTATTATTAGAAATTAAAGTCTCATTAAAAAACAAAAAATGCAACACATGATGTGCAAAATAGGAATCAGGGAAGCAAAATCTTCTCTGAAGTCAGGAAGTTATTCTGTCTCTCACCTGTCAGTAACTACCTCCTCTGAACTGCCATGACCTTTGAACAGTCAATGTTGCTTTCTCAGAGGATGTTGTATTCTGTTATGGTTGTGCTGTGGAGATGAATTTTCTAGAGATAAGGTATTTATTACTCCCATATTTTTTTT